>NC_041381.1:434237967-434309370 GCF_002162155.2 Triticum dicoccoides
CACTCCATTCGCTCCGCCAAAGCCGCACTCCCCGCCGCGCCGATACGTTGATGCTGCGGTTCATCGAGGGGACGCATGGTGATCCTCTCGCTCCCACAGTACGCTCTCGTAGACTGCCGTCCTCTAGCCGCGCCGCCACCTCTGGCTACGTTCTTGTGGAGGCGCACGGCGGTCAGCGCCGCCACCGCTGGTGATGTTCGTGTGGAGACACACGGCGGTCAGCTTCTCCCACGGTACGCGCATTCTAGACTGAGGCCCCGTTCATGTCGGTGTAGCGTTGAATGTTAGCTGATAGATGTTGTTAATCTCACTGTTTGCCGAAGTAGTTTACTGTCAATATGCTCTGCTTAAGAAGCTTCCATGCCCTGTTCTGCACTCAATCTGCTTAGCTGAGATGGCATGCCAAGGGCGATTAGTTGCTAAAATATCCTGCCATATATTTATTGTGACATAGATTGCCATGGTCTAGTAGCCAATCTGTTAGGTGAAATAGCTCTACACCATTTTATACTCGATCTTTGTTGCTGCGATGGCCTTCGATAGTTTGATGGCTGTGTGCTCGGGCTCATTGACTGCTGAAATAGCCTGCCATAGTTTAGCACTTAAATTTGTTTGCTAAATTAGCTTTACATATATTTTGTTACTTAGATCTGCTCGTCCAAATACCTTCCCATAGCTTTAGACATTGACCTAGGTATTTTTTTTCTGGACTTCATAAAAAAGCATATATGTTTTTCCTGTAATATCTAGTAGAAGAACTAATTTGTATGTCTAACAGATGGACAGGACTTGGATAACTTCTGCTCAAAGATTCTCTGCTGCATATGTCGAGGGAGTTGAAAACTTCATGAACTTTATCAGAGCTAAGTATGGTGGTCCGAAATCAGATGTGCTCTGCCCGTGTAGCAGTTGTATGAATTCAGTTACAAGACCCCAGTCAACTGTGCAAAATCATCTACACTTGTATGGGATGTCGGTCACATATACAGGGTGGGTTCATCATGGTGAAGCTGTGAACGTCAATGTTATTGACTACGTGGAAGCAGCCAGGGCTGGCCCTGGGGGGGCAGGGGGGCGGCCGCCCCGGGCCACCAAAAACCAGCCCCCCCCCCCCGAGGTATGCATGTTAGTAGGAGGGCGCCAGGAGTAGGAGGCCCGATCGTCAAAAAAAGAGAAAGAAACCAGGCCCAATCGGTAACAGCGATGCCCGATCCCAGCGGCCAGCGATCGCGAGATCGTTCCCAGGAAACAGTGAGACATCCTCTGAAAAAAAGGAAAGATAGCGAATTAGAGAGCAATCAGCGCCTGGACACGATTCCCTTCCTATTATGTTCGATGCCTTTCTTCCATCACGAAGAGTTCCCAGGTCCCAGCCCTACGCCCCTACCTGCTGGCCGCCGACGCCGTGCACGCACATACACACTCCGACCTCGCCGTCCCCTGGTAATTTCCTTTCTAATTTGATTATGTTGGTTGTTGTTTTCAGTTCTGGGGCCCCCATCTTCACCCTCCTTTGGTCTTTGCTCAATTGCTCTCCTCTCAGCAATCTGCAGACTCTAAACATGTACAGACTACTGAAGTTTGATCGTCAGGATTCTGTACATTAGGTATTGAGGTATATTATTCATACAACAAATTCTTTGGACTTTGGTTTAGAGCTAGCACCGTTCAACAATTAATTCAATATTTTTTTCAGCATTGTGTTTGTTCTCATGGTGCCCAGCAAGAGGAACTATCCATCGGGTAGCCACAAAAGGAAGAAAAAGGAGAAAGAGAATAAATTTATAAAGTCACAGCGCGGAGGTATTCGCAATTTTTTCAAGTCAAGTGACATTGGTGCCTGTACTACTCCGCTGGACCCAGCTGACGCGTTGGCGATTGTGGAAGAGCAACAAACTAATGAAAACTCGGACTCTAATCAGGAAGAAGAAAATATCAACTCCAGCATCGGTGATGACAATGTAAGTGGCTCCGAGAATGTAAGTAATTCGTCGGATGCACATGCCCAATCTGCTAGTGTTGATGAACAACCAGTTTATACCGCCGATATTTATGATCCAAAAAACTAGGATAATCTTGATAATAAAGCAAGAGATATCTTAGTTGAGAAAGGGCCTGTCAGAGAGGAAAAAATGGAATACCATGTAGATGAAACAGGAAGACATTTTCCGTATGCTCATTATCATAGAAAATTAAGCAATGGAGAGGAACATGATAGGAAATGGCTAGTTTATTCAAAAAATGTCAATAAAGTTTTTTGCTTCTGTTGTAAGATCTTCAAGTCTAGCACCAACAGGAGTCAGAGTTCCTTAGCACATGATGGACTAGGACATTGGAGGCATATTAGTGAGAAGCTCGAAGAACATGAAAATAGCATTGAGCATATTAATAACATGAACAAGTGGAATGAATTGAGAGTTAGACTGAGAAAACAGGAAACTATTGATAAGGATTTGCAACATCAAATAACAAAGGAGAAAGAACGTGGCAGGCAAGTTCTGTTAAGAATAATAGCAGTTGTGAAATATCTTGGTAAACATAACTTGGCTTTTCGTGGAAGTACTGAGCAGCTTTACAAGGATGGTAATGGTAATTTCTTAGCTTGCATTCAGATGATTGCAGAATTTGATATGGTAATGCAAGATCACCTTAGACATGTTGAGAACAAGGAAATCCATTATCACTATCTCAGTCATAAAATACAAAATGAGCTGATATCTCTTTTGGCTTCTGACATCACATGTTCTATCATAAAGGTTGTTAAAGAGGCCAAGTATTTCTCTGTTATCCTAGATTGTACCCCTGATGTTAGTCATCAAGAACAAATGACCTTTTTAGTTCGATGTGTTAATCTGTCTGATGGCAAAATAAAAATTGAGGAGTACTTTCTGGGGTTCTTGAAAGTGGATGACACTTCTGGCTTAGGGATTTTCGAAGTACTGCTTGATTCTGTTGAGTCTTTTGGCCTAAATATTCAAGATATAAGGGGTCAAGGATATGATAACGGTTCTAATATGAAAGGAAAATACCGAGGGGTACAATCTAGGTTACTTGATATGAATCCAAGGGCATTACATATGCCATGTGCTTGTCATAGCCTAAATCTCACTCTCTGTGATATGGCAAAATCATGTGAGAAAGCTGTTTCATTTTTTGGAATTGTTCAACACATATATGTATTATTTGCTAGCTCTACAAAAAGGTGGAATGTTTTGCTTAAACATGTTCCTAGTTTGACCGTGAAATCAGTGTCCAATACTCGTTGGGAGAGTAGAATCAAAAGTGTTACAGCAATAAGATATCAAGCCGCTGAGTTAAGGTCAGCTTTGTCTGAGTTACGTCATGCTTCTGACACTGATCCTAAAGATAAAAGTGATGCCAAAAATTTATTTGATGCACTTGGTCGCTTTGAGTTTCTAGTTGGTATAATTATCTGGCATGATGTTCTATTTGCTGTAAATAAAGTTAGCAAGATGTTGCAATCGTCAACCATGTGCATTGACTCCGCTTTGAAGCAAATAAAAGGTATAACAAAATATTTTGAGAAGTACAGAGATGAGGGGTTTTCTTCAAGTCTGACCATCGCTAAAGGTATTGCAACTGAAATGGGAATAGAGCCATTGTTTCCAGTGAAACGTCGTGCTAAGAGGAAGAAACAGTATGATGAAAGTGATTGTCAAGAAGAAATCCTGGAAGCTGAGAAGGCTTTCCAAGTTAAATATTTTAATGTTTTGGTTGATATGGCGATCACTTATTTGGATGATAGATTTAAAGAACTCATGGTCTTTAAAGATATATTCGGATTTTTATTGAGCTCAGGCACTCTCATGTCATTAAGTGACAATGAACTTGAAGAATGTTGCACAGAATTTGCAGAAACTTTCTCTCTTAATGGTTCATCTAATGTTGAGTTATACGATCTTATTTCTGAATTGAAGATTATGAGATTCACTTTGCCAGATGGCGCAATGTCTACTATGGAGATTTTCACGCATGTCATAGAAGTTGATTGTTACCCCAATATATCCATTGTCTATCGCATCTTATTTACTATGCCTATGATGGTCGCATCGGCCGAGAGAAGCTTTTCGAAGTTGAAATTATTGAAGAATTATTTGAGGTCAACCATGACTCAAGAGAGGTTAAATGGTTTGGCCACATTATGCATCGAGAAGAAATTATTGGATGAGATTGACATCGACCCCATCATAAGTGACTTTGCATCAAGGAATGTTAGAAGAAAATTTTAAGGTATTATGTATTTTTTTTTTGATACGCATACAGATTTTGGATTTAATTGTTACTGGTAATAATAATAATATTAATAATATATATATATATATATATATATGCACACGTATATTATAATGGCTTGTATATTAGGGGCCCCCAATTTTTAGTTCGCCCCGGGCCCCCGAAATCTCAGGACCGGCACTAGAAGCAGCAGATCACCATCTTGATCTACCTGATGCTCAGGTGGAAGAGGAGGAGGAGGTGGTGGCGGCGGAGCCAGTGAGTTTGACCAACATTGAAACAATGCTACGAAATGCTTGTGCGTTCCATGAACTTTCACCTGCAGAAGAAAAACGGTGGGCCCGCATGTTGGAACAATGCAACATTGCTGTCACCCTAGGAAATAAGCTATCAGTATTCTCAGCTATGGTCACCTTTCTTCAGGTGAAGACATCTGAGCGGATGACCAACAAATCATTCGATGCGATGTTGGCTGCTTTCCACAAATCTTTCCCAAATGCGTTTGAGCTGCCACACACCTACAGTAAAATGAAGAATTTCCTTCGTGCAGTTGGAATTGGATATGATATGATCCATGTTTGTAAGAATAATTGTGTTCTGTTCCGGAAGGATTATGCCAACTTAAGTGAATGCCCGAAATGCAAATCATCAAGATGGAAAGATGGCGATGCTGTGAAGAGGGTTCCTCATAATGTTCTGAGACATTTTCCAATTACACCAAGATTGCAGAGGTTGTTTCATGATGCTGAAACAAGAGAGGATGTAATGTGGCATTCTAGGAACCAGGAGTACAGAGATCAGAATGTAATGATCCATTCATCTCATGGTAGTGAGTGGAAAAGTTTCAATGATAAACACAAAGAGTTTGCTGCTGACCCGAGAAACATTAGACTTGGCTTAGCTTCAGATGGATTTAACCCATTTGGCCACCAGAGCACCACATATAGCATGTGGCCAGTGCTTGTTATCCCTTACAACATGCCTCCAAATGTCTACACCAAAGAATCAAACTACATGATGGCCTTGCTCATCCCAGGTCCAAAAAGTCCTGGAAAGGATTTTGATTTGTTCATGGAGCCTCTTGTGGAGGAACTTCGACAACTATGGAAGGGTGTTCTCACTCGAGACCTATATAGCAGCCCACCAGCTGATTTCTTTCTGCGTGCTGTTGTAATTTGGTGCATCCATGATTATCCGGCTTTGGGCACTATGTCAGGGCGAACGACACATGGTTACAATGCATGTGTTTGCTGTGACAGGAATCCGCTGTCATACGCAATACTTAGCAAGATCTATTACATTGGACACCGCCGTTTCCTTGCCAAGGACAAGCCGCATCCTAGAAAATACAGAAGACATGTGTTCAATGCAAAGCATGAAAACCATGATGCGCCAAAGAGGCTCACCGCGGATGAGTTGCAAGTGGAGTTAGAGAAGGTTAGGCATATTACACCAGGAAACCATCTTGGTAATGGTAGCGGGAAAAGGAAGCGTGGCACGGTAGAAGAGAGATTATTGTTTACCCGCAGGTCCACTTTGTGGGACTTGGAGTATTGGAAAGATTTGGATCTGCGGCATAATCTTGATGTGATGCACATCGAGAAAAATATATGTGACAGCATTATCAGCACACTTCTTAACATTGAAGGCAAGACGAAAGATACCTTAAAATCTAGGATTGATTTGACACACCTGGGTATCAGAAAGGATTTGCAGGTGCAAGATGAAGGTAAACCACGGGATATGGCACCAGCTGTGTACGTCTTGGAGAAGGTAAAAAGAAAAGAATTCTGCGAGGTCCTGTCACGTGTGAGATTCCCACATGGATTTGCTTCCAACCCTAAAAGGAGAGTCAGTGCAGATGGAAACAAGGTAGAAGGGTTGAAAACTCATGACTGCCACGTCCTACTTCAAAGGGTTTTACCTGTTATCCTTAGAGGATTGGGCCGCCCTGACTTATACAGAGCAGTTGCAGAGTTGGGACAATTCTTCACGGAACTCTGCAGTAGAAATATCAGGATAGATGCTTTGGAGCGACTTAGAGACAAGATACCAACTATCCTATGCGACCTTTAGAAGATATATCCTCCAGCCTTCTTTGATGTGATGGTGCATTTGGCTGTTCATCTACCTGATGAGGCACTACTTAGAGGTCCAGTACAGTATGGCTGGATGTACCCTATTGAAAGGCGGCTAGGCACTTTCAAGGGCTATGTTAGGAACCTTGCTAGACCCGAGGGTTCCATTGCTGAGGCCTACATTGCTACAGAAGCGTTGACATTCTGCTCAAAATACATTGAAACAGCTGATCAGCTTAGCAAAGAGGTGGGTGAAGACAATCCCGGGCTCAATGTTTTCGATTATTCTGTTCGAGTTACAAGGAAGAGTCGACAAGAGGACAAACCTAAAGATTTGGACAAAATGGTTTGGTATGTGTTGAATAACTGTCCTAAGATACTACCTTATATCAAGTAAGTGCAGTACTGCAGCTTATACATCGTAATCAACTAAACTTGCAGCACATTCTTATATATTTAGATGTTTGATGTGATCACTATGTTGTGCAGCATGTACAAAGAGGAGTTACTGCCGCAAAATCCAAGAAACATTGACAAACTGGTTATGGCAGGATTTGCGAAATGGTTCAAGAACCATGTAAGCTTTTGAAGTGCAATGTCAGTTTTTTTGATATATTGAGTACATAAGATGATCAGCTTGTCTATTTTCTAACCATAGGTTAAGAAGATGCGGGAGGATGGCAGGCAGTTGATGATGCCCTTTACTCACTAGCAATGGGTCCTGATACTCGGGTAAGACATTATAAATCTTGCGTTGTTGGAGATGTGCGCTACAACACCCTTGCACGAGATGAAGGCAGGAAGACACAAAACAATGCCATCATGAGCACGGATACGTATGACAAAGAGACAACTGAAATGTATGCTAACATAACAGACATTGTTCAGTTGCAGTATATCTCCAGTTTCGAGGATCATCGGTGTGTGGTTCTATTGTGCTGTCATTGGTATAACCTGTTTTCCAGGATCACAAAACCCAGAGCTGATGATTATTTCGAATCCATCAATGTCAAGGCGGCCTACCAGACCAACGAGCCTTTTATTTTGGCAAATCAAGCAACACAGATATTTTTCTTGGAAGACACATTTGCATGTAGCGATGACTGGAGAGTGTTGCAAAGGTTTGAGCAGAGGAATTCATTTAATGAAGTTGCACAACAAGATGATGCTTACACTACTCCTGATGTACAAGATAACACAGATGTTCCTAATATCTTTGAGAACCATCACGTCAATGACACCGACGAAAAGATTGCCTGTCGTGTTGCGGACATACAAGAGTTGATCAAGAAGAAGCCAACGTTCGAGGACGTTGAGGACGAAGAAGAAGATGACACCGTGGGGAATTATGATTCAGACTAATACACATGGCGAAGATGTTAACGCTGCTGCTGTGGATGATGATTACATTGCTTTTGTCGTATTTGCCTGTCAGAAGACGTTTTTTATCTACTATGTGAAATTGTGTTTGCTATGACAACTGAAACCTGATGAACATGTTGTTTAGTATTTTGCTGTGAGAAAATCACTTGTTATGTATGCTGATTTGTGTTTGGTGATTGTATGACAACTAAAACATGATGACATTGTTGTTTTGTTGTACTCATATTTGGCTGTGAAACTTGAATTTGATGACATAGTTTGCTATTGGACTGCAATATGCTCGACGTCTTCGAATGAGAACAAAGCTGACCCGACACGGCCTCTGCTATCTATTTATTTATATGAGCAAAAGGGGATACCCCCTGATTTCCGTTAATAGAAATCATAGATGTTCACAACACTACGCCCAACCTGCTACACGGGTTTCATTCATTACTAGTTTCAGCAAAGTGCTCATGTCGTAGCCACTGAATACATCACGAGTGCTACATACACTGCAAATAAAGAGACAATCATCCTACAGAGCACATCGATTTTGCCCATTATCTTCACAAGCTCTTTCATCTCCTCATTGTTGTCAAGGTCGTTCAGCAACGGTTGCTTGTCCATGATCAGAGGAACTATGTCTTTAACCTTTTGCTCTGCATCTTCCTCTTCTGCTGTTCCTTCAGTTACTTGTCCAACACCCCAGCCTGCTGGTATCAGGATTCCTCGGCTAACCAAATAATCAGCGTAGTTGCATTCCCCCACATCAGCAACTTCCCAGAAATACAAATCACACGAATCTTCCCTTTTCTGCATGAATCAAATTGGAAGATCATCAACCAAACTATTAAAAAAATCAGCAACTGAAAGCAACAGAACAACACTTAAACATATTATTACCCCATGATTCGGGCATTTGTAGAAGACTCGGCCAGGGTTGTGGATTGTGGTTGAGACGCGACGGATGACTCTGCGTGATTTGCAGCAGTGGCACCACACCAACGGCAGCGGGTTGCGATGAGCTATCGGCTGCGGTGCGCGTGCCGGCGGGGGTGTGATGAGACCCATAGGCGATGGTACGGGTGGCGACTTGGCGCATATCTGGTTGTTGCCTGCTGAAGAGCAGGTGGATGAGCAGCCAGCGGACATGGTTGCTGCGGCCAGAGCTTCTGATGCTAGGCAGAGTAAGTAGAGAAGAGGAGAAGCGAATGTTGGATATGTCAGTTTCATTACTTGCAGAGTAGCATAGCACCATATATAGTCATAGTCTAGGTTTTGGTTCGAACCAACTACAGGAGCACGTCTTTCTATTACTGGTACACTCGCTTGTTCTGTACGCCTTCCCAAGTCTTTGATTTTCTTTCCCTTTTTTTGCGAGGAAGGAAGGAGGACAAAATTGAGAGTTCCTCGGACTCGAACCCAAGACCTCTCGGTTGGAAACCAAGGGTGCTAGTCACTTATGTGGCGAACGTTCCCTGTGAGGAGGATGGCAGACAAATGCATTTTCCTTGCAGTTTTCTTCCTATATATAAAAAAGTATGCTACTTGGTGTCCTCTTAGTCAAAAAACGATTGTGCCAACCTTGACCGTTCCATTGACATTCAACGGCTGTCGCGTTTCTTCAGTCTCTTCTTCCTCGAGCCGCCAAAGCCAAACCAGCGCCGGCGGGACCGCCTGCTCCCGCCTCCCACGGCTGGCTGTGATCTTCCCCGGCTCCTGTTTGTTCCCGTACGAGGCCTCACCATCGTCCTCCGCGCTCGCCGTGGCGCCGCCCTCTGGTGTTGTCAACATGGTCAACAACTGAGAGGAATAAGGAGATGACTGTACATGGTGAGGATGACAGTAGGGACCCAGCAGCGCGCGCAGTAATTTTGTTTTTTCGAAACGGAGAAGGGTATCAACTGGGTTGTGCGTCCCATGGCATGTCTAGCCCAGGCTTTTATTTCATATGTTTAGCACATGACCAGCCCAGTTTTCTTTTTTCCTTTCTGAAAAATGGCTAGCCAGCTATTTTGTTTTTTGCAGAATAACCAACATAGGCCTACTTGCTTTTCTACGCCCTGCTGGGCCGGAAATCTTTCAAGACGAGGAGGGATGCATTTTGCCTAGAAAATGGGCTATAAGTAATAAGAAATGGGCTATAAGTAATAATAAATGGGCTATAAGTAATAATAAATGTGCTGTAAAATGAAAAAAATACAGCAAACAGGCAATTAGTTCCCAAATACTGTTTTCTTTCGGATTTTGATATTTTAAATTTCATTGTTTTTGTGCGGGTAAAATTTCATTGAATTTAAATTAAGGTATATTTAGATTTAAGATTAATTTGAATCCTGCTAGAAATTTCGGGTTGTATGCTATTTGGGACAGATTTGGAGGCTGACTTGTGGGTCTACTAGGTTGACGTGTACTTTGGCTTTGTCAACTTAGTCCACAAATGATTCTAGCAGCAGTGACCGTTGGATGTTAATCCAACGGCCGTGCTGCTTCTTCAATATCTGATCTTCTTGCTCCAGCCGCCCAAACCAGCTCCGGTGGGACTGCCTGCTCCCGCCTCCTGTGGCCGGCTGTGCTGCCGCAGAGGCCGCACCGCCCCACCCAACTTCATTGCTGGCCAGGCCATTCCTCTACTCACCCACACCTCCTGTTATTTTCCGGCGATGACAGCCGGACCAGTAAACCCTCGTACTCCCCACCGCATGGGCAACCATTGCCGAGTCTTCCCTGGCTCCGTGTAGTTCCCTTCCTAGGCCTCGCTGTCGTCCACCGCCATGGTGCTCTCGGTGCTGCCTGGTCAACATGGTCAACGAACGACATCCATCGGCCATGGACTGTACGCGCAAAATAATGATTCCTCCACCTGACAGCTGGGACCCACCGGAAGGGCCTCTGTATTTCGCGACAAAACGTTCCCCCTGCTGACATTTCGGACCCACCAGCTATATCTTCGCACGCAAGGAAGTGCCTCCTTATTACGCACAGAAAGATGAATACCCACCCTGCTACATGGGACCCACCATAGTGGGAGGATGACTTGTGGGCCAAATAAGTTGACGGGGACGGAGGGCTTTGTCAACTTAGTCAATATGAACGATTCTAGGTCCAGTGACCGTACGATGTCCATCCAACGGCCATAGTGCTTCTTCAACCTCTGGTCTTCTTGCTCCAGCCGCCCAAAGCAGTGCCGGTCGTGCCGCGTGCTCCTGCCTCTCATGGCCGGTTGTGATGTCGCAGAAGCCTCACCGCACCCTACTACTCCCACCGCTGGCCCAGGGTATCCCTCTACTCACCCACACCCCCCGTTATTCTGCGACGACGGCAGCCTCACGCCGCAGCCGAACCAGTGAATCCTCGTACTCCTCTCCGCGCGGGCTACCACTGCTGCATCTTCCCCGGCTCCGCGTCGTCCCCTTCCTAGGCCTCGCCATCGTCCAGACCACCGCCCTGGTGCTCTCGGCGCGGCGTGGTCAACATGGTCAACGACCGACTTCCATCGGAAGAGTACTGTACGTGGAGAGGCTGACAGCTGGGTCCAGGCGGCCGCAAGGAAGTGCCTCCTTATTACTCGCAAAATAATTATTCCTCCACCTGACAACAGGGACCCACCGGACGGGCCACCTTATTTCGCGAAAAAAATGTTTCCCCCCTGACTGCTGGGACCCACCGGACGGGCCAGCGTATTTCGCGAAAAAAACATTTCCCGCGCTGTCAGCTCGGACCCACCGGAAGTGCCTCCTTATTACGCACAAAAAAAATGAATACTCCCCTTGCTAGCTCGGACCCACCATGGTGGGAGGCTGACTTGTGGGCCTACTATGTTGACTGGGATGGGGGCCTTTGTCAACTTTAGTCAATATGAACGATTCTAGCTCCAGTGACCGTACCATGTCCATCCAACGGCCGTAGTGCTTCTTCAACCTCTGGTCTTCTTGCTCCAGTCGCCCAAAGCAGCGCTGGTCGTGCTGCATGCTCCTGCCTCCCATGGCTGGCTGTGCTGCCGCGGAGGCCTCACCGGCCCTACTATTCCCACCACTGGCCAGGCCCTGCGGCGACGGCAACCTCACACCACAGCCGAACCAGTGATCCTTCGTACTCCTCTCCGTGCGGGCTTCCACTGTCGCGTCTTCCCCGGCTCCTCGTCGTCCCCTTCCTAGGCCTCGCCGTCGTCCACCGCCCTGGTGCTCTCGGTGCAGTGTGGTCAACGTGGTCAAGGAACGACTTGCATCAGACGTGGACTGTACGTGGAGAGGCTGACAGCTGGGTCCACGGCCGTAGCAAGGAAGTGCCTCCTTATTACGCGGAAAATAATGATTCCTCCACCTGACAGCTGGGACCCACCGGACGGGCCACTGTATTTTGTGAAAAAAAAAACGTTTCCCCCTGACTGCTGGGACCCACCAGCTACATCTTCGCACGCAAGGAAGTGCGTCCGGGCAAAAAACAAAACGATTCGCCCCCTAACCGCTGGGACCCACCAGCGACACATTCGCACGCAAGGAAGTGCGTCCGGGCAAAAAAAAGATTCGCCCCCTGACTGCTGGGACCCACTAGTTACATCTTCGCACGCAAGGAAGTGTCTCCGGGTAAAAAAATCCAAAATGATTCGCCCCCCCGATTGCTGGGACCCACCAGCTACATCTTCGCATGCAAGGAAGTGCCTGACAATCGGGACCCACCTGGTCGAAGCGTACATAGCGTTGTCATTCTGGTCGCGAACGTCTACATACATATATACTGGTGGATGTAGAGGCGCGCACGTTTCGTAGTAGAGGTGCGCATGTAGCATGTACACGTACGTACAGCAGCGAGGGTGCAAGAAAGAAAATACGGCCACGTATACATACGGGCAGGGTCTCTAACGCCTATCACGCATACGTACATGCCTGGGTCGGAACGGAGAAACAGTGTCGTCATCGTGTTCATGGGGAGCCAACCGGCTGGGTCGGAACGGAATGCGTGGTCGTGTTCATCGGGAGGGCTTGGACGGAACAGGCGATGGAAACGAGGCCTGGTGTACCGCATAACGGAGCAAACGGCCTTGTGTTCGACCAGCCACGTTCGAAATGGGGTCCTGTTGATCAGGAGGGGCCTGGCGTACCGCAAAACGGAGGAAACGGACCTCCTACGGTCGAAACGAAGGTCCTGTTGATCGGGAGGGGTGTGGCGTACCGTAAAACAGACGGAACGGACCTCCTACGGTTGAAACGGGGGTCCTGTTGATCGGGAGGGGTGTGGCATACCGCAAAATGGACGAAACGGACCTCCTACGGTCGAAACGGGGGTCCTGTTGATCGGGAGCGGTGTGGCGTACCGCAAAACGGACGAAACAGACTTGTGTTGGAGCGCTACGGTCGAAACGGGGGGGGAGGGGTGTTGCGTACCGCAAAACGGGACTCCACGGGATACTGTTCATCTCCACCGTTGACCTCATCCAGCCTCCACGGGCTACCGTCGACCTCCTCCAGCCTCCACGGGCTCCTGTTCATCCAGCCTCCACCGCGCGCTACTCCATCGGCTACTGTTCAACCACCCCTCCACGGGCACCCCTCCACCGTCTACTGTTCATCCAGCCCTCCACACCACGGGGTTCTGTTCAACCACCCCTCCACGGCCACCCCTCCACCGTCTACTATTCATCCAGCCCTCCACACCACGGGTTCCTGTTCATCCAGAGGCAACGCCACCGCTCACTGTTCATCCAAACCCCCCCCGCAACACTCACTGTTCATCCAATCGATCAGCTTCAGTTAGCAGCAGTAGCGAAGGAATCGCTCCATCGGGTTCAGTTAATAGCCATCGATCGATCACTCGGGTTCAGTAACGCGTAGCCTGCAGTGCAATCGCTCGGGTTCAGTTAGAGCCCAATGCCTCGCTCGACTTCAGTTAGAGCCAACGCCTCGCACACACGCGCGTATGTACGAGAGAAACGCGCATCGCTCCGCCCCCGACCTCCCACCGTAACCAGAAACTCCCTGAAATTTTCCTCCCCTTGCTTCTACCATGGTTTTTTCCGTCATGGACGGCCCAAAGAATATCATGCAGCTGCGTCTCCGGCCTTCCTAGGACGAAAAGCCCATTTTTTGTCATGATTTTTTGTCATAGAAGTTAGAGCCCACCACATCTATGATGATACCAGGTTTTGTCACAATTATCGTCATAGAAGTGTCATATGTATGACAGAAAAAAAATCGTTCGGCCCAAAATGTCACGGATGTGTCTTTTTTTTGTAGTGCAAGAGATTCAACGAGCATAACATTCTGAATGGAGCTATCATGTGAGATGGCCACCTTACCGAGGCCAACCACCTTACCCTTTGAGTTGTCACCGAAAGTGACATACTTTCGAGGACCATTCTTTTCAGCAAGCTCACGAAACATGTCTTTATCTCCGGTCATGTGATCGGTACATCCACTGTCAAGGACCCATTCCTTTCCTCCTGCCATATATCCCCGAAGGTTTGCTATAAGACCAAAGTGTCTCATCGCATCATTAAGATCAAAGTTATCATCCTCATCCTCATCATAGTATCCATGTTCAACATCATCATGTGGTGGATCAATTCCTTGTGAGAGTGATTCATTAGTATGAGTTTGACAATAATCTCCTCTATGAATTCTAGTAGCTTCGGAAATGATATCGCTAATAATTCCAACATTTCCTTTGGCACGCATAAGATTTGTAAGTTCAAATAGACAGTTGCCAAACATAGGATCATTGGAATTCATCTTAGTCAAGGCAATAGACTTATGAAGAATTTCATCCAGATTTTTCAAAGAATAATCAGGAAATCATTCCTCAAGAAATTTCCATATAGTGTAGGCACACTCAAGAGTAGGCAGTTTTCCAATCAAGTTTCTAGGCAAGCCTCTGGTGATAAGATTAACAGTTCTAACATTTCTAATCATGTCAATCGACTCATCAAGGGTAGGATGCATAGGATCAACATAAGGTGCACAAGGACTAGCAATGTACTTCTTCAAATGATATTGATTGAAAATTACAAGCATCTCATTTTTCCACTCATGAAAATACTCTCCATCAAGTATAGGCACTCTATGTCTAAGACTCCCCAAAGTAGACTCATCCATCTTCCTCCAATGGTGATTAAACCAAAGAAATGGAGACCAAGGCTCTGATACCACTTGTAGGACCTTGAGAAGAAGTAAGTAAGTCTAGAGGGGGGGTGATTAGACTACTTGACCAACTAGAAACTATGCCATTTCCGAATTTTAGACTTTGGCAGATTTTAGCTATCTTGGCACAAGTCAAGCAATCTTCATACAGTTCAAGCAAGCATGCAAAAGAGTATATGAGCAGCGGAAAGTAAAGCATGCAACTTGCAAGAATGTAAAGGGAAGGGTTTGGAGATTTCAAACACAATTTGGAGACACAGTGATTTTTGAGCCGTGGTTCCGATAGGTGGTGCTATCGTACATCAATGTTGATGGAGACTTCAACCCACGAAGGGTAACGGTTGCGCGAGTCCACGGAGGGCTCCACCCAAGAAGGGTCCACGAAGAAGCAACCTTGTCTATCCCACCATGGCCGTCGCCCACGAAGGACTTGCCTCACTAGCGGTAGATCTTCACGAAGTAGGCGATCTCCTTTCCCTTACAAACTCCTTGGTTCAACTCCACAATATTGTCGGAGGCTCCCAAGTGACACCTACCCAATCTAGGAGACACCACTCTCCAAGAAGTAACAAATGGTGTGTTGATGATGAACTCCTTGCTCTTGTGCTTCAAATGATAGTCTCCCCAACACTCAACTCTCTCATAGGATTTGGATCTGGTGGAAAGTAGATTTGAGTGGAAAGCAACTTGGGGAAGGATAGAGATCAAGATTCATATGGTAGGAATGGAATATCTTGGCCTCAACACATGAGTAGGTAGTTCTCTCTCAGAAATGGGATGCTGGCAGTGTAGGTTTGTTCTAATGGCTCTCTCCACGAATGAAGAGGAGGTGGAGGGGTATATATAGCCCCCACACAAAATCTAACCGTTACACACAATTTACCAATCTCGGTGGGACCGAATCAACAAACTCGGTCGGACCGATTCAGTAAACAATGTGGCCGTTAGGGTTTTTGGTGGGACCGAAATGCAACTCGGTAGGACCGATATGGTTAGGGTTAGGGCATAACGTAATCTCGGTGAGACCGATTACACAAACTCGGTGGGACCGATTTTGGTAATTAGCTAACCAGAGAGTTGGTCAGGCAAACTCGGTGGGACCGATTACTCAAACTCGGTGGGACCGATTTTGATAATAAGTTAACCACAGAGTTTGCATTTTAATCTCGGTAGTACTGATTACTCAAACTCGGTGAGACCGATTTTGATAATGGACATACATAGAGAGATTACAATCCCATCTCGGTGAGACCGAGATCCCTATCGGTGAAACCGGTTTGCTTAGGGTTTGTGGCAGTGGCTATGACATCTGAACTCGGTGGCACCAGATAGAAAGAATCGGTGGGGACGAGTCAGACTTTTGGTTTAGGACATATATGTGTGGATGTGGGAAAGTAGTTGAGGGCTTTGGAGCATATCACTAAGCACTGTGGAGCAAGAAACTCATTAAGCAACACCTCATCCCTTCTTGATAGTATTGGCTTTTCCTATAGACTCAATGTGATCTTGGATCACTAAAATATAAAATGAAGAGTCTTGAGCTTGAAGCTTCAGCCAATCCTTTGTCATTAGCATCTTGAAGGGGTTCCACATCCTTTAGTCCATGCCACTCCATTGTTGAACTTATCTGAAACATACTAGATGAAAGTGTTAGTCCAACAAGAGATATGTTGACATTAATTACCAAAACCACCAAGGGAGCACTTGTTCTTTCAGCATGATTGCAATGTTGTTAGTATGGATTCTTTTAATACCCATGATGCTAATGATATGGAAAGCTACAAGCTTGGGGAAGCTATGCTTGATAAAGATGATATTTTTTGTCCCCCAAGTTTTGATGAGCATATTTATTATGATGAAAGCATGCCTCCTATTTATGATGATTATTGTGATGACATGTATGCTATAAAGAATAAAGATAACTGTCGGTGTCAAAACCGGCGGATCTCGGGTAGGGGGTCCCAAACTGTGCGTCTAGGCGGATGGTAACAGGAGACAAGGGACACGATGTTTTACCAAGGTTTGGGCCCTCTTGATGGAGGTAAAACCCTACGTCCTGCTTGATTGATATTGATATTGTGGATGTTTACAAGAGTGGATCTACCACAAGATCAAGGAGGCTAAACCCTAGAAGCTAGCCTATGGTATGATTGTAATGGTTGTTGTTGTGTCCTACGGACTAGAGCCATCCGGTTTATATAGACACCGGAGAGGGATAGGGTTACATAGAGTCGGTTACAATGGTTGGAGATCTACGTATCCGTATCGCCAAGCTTGCCTTCCACGCCAAGGAAAGTCCCATCCGGACACGGGACGAAGTCTTCAATCTTGTATCTTCATAGTATTGGAGTCCGGCCGATGATGATAGTTCGGCTATCCGGACACCGCCTAGTCCGGGACTCCCTCAGTAGCCCCTGAACCAGGCTTCAATGACGACGAGTCCGGCGCGCATATTGTCTTCGGCATTGCAAGGCGGGTTCTTCCTCCAAATAGTTAAAGAAGATTGTGAACACCAGGATAGTGTCCGGCTCTGCAAAATAAGTTCCACATTCCACCGTAGAGAGAATAATATATACACAAGTTCAATCTGCTGACGTTTTTTGCGGCATGACGTCACACCACTACCAAGCCATTACTTGAATCGTTTTTTACTCTACCACCTCAGCGCATTTAGCGAAGCGGTTTCCTTGGCACGTCTTGTCGAAGCAGAGATCATGTTCCCCCTTAATCCGGGATTCTCATCAATACGGACGTGGGTAACCCAACTGCGCCCGTCGCCACGCCCCCTCTATCGAAGGCGAGTCCCAAACGGTCACGGAGACGGCTCTCGGTATTCTCCCTCTTTATAACGGGACCAAGGCTTGTTTCTTTTCTTCAATCCTCCATCGAATCCTCTCCCCGCTCCAAGTTCCAGCACCTAGAGCTCCAGATTCGAGCGCTTCGGACCTTCAACGATGTCCGGTTCCGACCTCCAGGGTCAGTGGATGCCCTCCTCCGTCACGGAGGAGGACGTGCTAAAGCTGCGGGAGGCCAAGTACCTGGCTTATGAGATTTCGCACAGGTTGCCTGCCGAAGGGCAGGCCATCCCCACCCCCGAGCCCGGCGAGTATGTCGTTTTTGTATCCCACCTCCGCCGGGGTTTAGGCTTCCCGATGGATCCTTTTGTGAGAGGGCTCATGTTTTACTATGGGTTGGAATTCCACGATTTGGCTATGGAGTCCATCCTCCATATTTCCACATTTATTGTCGTCTGCGAAGCCTTCCTCCGTGTCACCCCTCACTTCGGCCTGTGGCTGAAGACCTTCAATGTGGCGCCGAAGATGATCGGGGGGCGTCAAGCGGAGTGCGGCGGGGCAGCCATAAGTAGGAGGGCCGATGCCCCGTGGCCCGCTGGCTCCTTCCAAGAGGAGCTCGGCCCGTGGCAGCAAGAGTGGTTCTATATTACCGTTCCGAGGGGCCGCAGACAAAAGCCGCCGCCCTTATTCCGCCCGGGACCTCCACGACGGTTGATGTCGTGGATCAAACAAGGGCTCAACTGGGGGCCGTCAAAGGACGTGCCCCTACTGCAGGGCCGAATTCAAGATCTCCAAACGAGGGAGGTTGATATGGTGGTGGTAATGCAGGTTATGCTGATTAGGCGTCTCCCGCCCTGCAAACGCCGCCCTCTCCGGCTGTAGGAGTTCAATCCGGAGGGCCCACGGATTCTTCAACACTTCATGGGTATGACACCCCTGGAGATGTACAAATTATTCTTCGGATCGCAAGAGGCGCGTCCGGAATTGACCGAGGATGCTGGCCTAAGCTGCAATCGCCTGGATACTCAAGTAAGTAGTTCCAAGTCCGGACATACCGTTTGTTTGCCTTTCGATGATTCACCTTATGACCAACTTCCTTCTAAGCAGGAGTGGATAGCGGAAGCAAAATTGATATGGTGTCCGGCCCCCCTCCCCGAGACTGTGCCGGATTCCGTGCTGGTCCGGATGCTTGAGGTTGCGCCTCTAGAGGAAGGCGAAGGGGAAAGCAGGAAAGGTACTGCCTCGCCTAAGGAGGCTCTTGAAAGAGGGCAGATCGAGAATCCCTCCCTCCAAGGGGAGAAGAGGACTGCCTCCAAGGACCCGGGGCAAAAGCCCCTAAACAGGGGAAGAAATCTTCGCCAGAGGGTCCTGCGTTCGGGGAGGCCCCGGCCGCACAATCTCCCTTAATGAATCAGCCCTCCAACAAGCCGTAAGTAGAAAGAAAGGAATTTTATAATAAGTGATATCCCTATTTGTGCTTCTGAGGATAACTAAAGTTTTTACCTTATAGTTTGGATCTCCGTCCTTCGCAAATGAGCTCGTCTTCGGGGGACCTTCGTCCGGAGATGATGGAGAGCGAGACGCCTCCGTCCGGGGCGCCGTCGGATAGGGCGGACGAGCCTGAAGTGTCATCACGGAGGGAGCCCCCTGGTTTGGCAAAGCCGGATAGTTCGGCGCCAACTGGTGTACGGCTGAAGGATCTGCTTGAGAAGGCGTCTATCTCAGAAGATCACCACGCATTGATGAGCATGGTGATTGAAAGGATTTCATCCGCCAAAGGCGGGTTGCATAATGCCGTCAGGAGTTTGCTGGTGGGGTTTGAGGTACGTAAAAATGACACACCTTTTAACAATTTTGCATATAGAATGCGCCCTGTATAGATAGTAGCCCTTGAGACTCGGTAGGTTGTCGAAATCGACAGCGTGCCGAGGATCAAAATCGCAGGTTTAAATTTCCGCCATGCCGATGCAGGTGGCGGGTCGTCCGGGGGCCAGCCGGACTGATGGAGTTGCTGAACTAAAGCGGCAACTCGCTGTTGCGGATGCGGACATCACGCTGGTCAACAGGCGACTTGATGAGTCGCAAGGTAAGTGTTTCTGTGCGGTCACTTGGTAAGAGAGCCGAAGCCAGCTCCTTACAACATGTGTGTGAAATGCAGATAGTGCCGCTGCTGTGGAGAGCCTTCGGACTGAACTTGCTCAAGCCAAGGAGCAGGCCAGAAGGAGTAATGTGGCGGCCTCGAGGGCGGCCGAGGAGTTAGTGGCCGAAAGGGTCGCACACTGCCGGAGCAGGGAAGAGATGGCCGAAATGGCCGTGAAGTTAAAAGATGCTACCGACCGTAATGAGGCTCTTGGGAAGGAGCGCCTAGCAGGGCAAGAAGACCTGGGGAAGGCCACCGCCGAAGCCAAGGATGCCCGCTCTGAAATGCGGGCTATAAAGGAAGAGCTGCGCCAGGCCGGAGATATTGTAGCTGGCAAGCCTTTCCTGCTGCGCCGAAGGTTTACGGATCCAAAGTATGCTCAGCTGGGCCAACTGTGGGGTCCAGAGGACCCTTATATGGACTTAGCAGCGAGTGCGATGGATGCTGTTGTGCATTTTCGAAGCCAGAAGGATCACAAGACGGAAGAGCTGTTTTGGTCTCAATTCCATAGTCCGGAGTGTTCACTTCCGCTGACCGACCGTTTGGCCAAGTGGGCTGAGCTAAATAGGTTGTCCGGGCTTGCTATGACGGATATAGTGACCCATGTCTGGCCGGATAGGCCCAAGCCAAAGAGTTACTTTGTCTTATTGCAGCAATTTCTTGGGGCGGTGCCGCATATCAAGGCGATGAAGCGGTCGGCCTGCATAGAGGGTGCGCGGATGGCACTCGCCCGTGTGAAGACACATTGGACAAAGATGGATGCCACCGCTGTTGCGACCCCGGGTTCGGACGATAATCGGTTACCCGCCGAGCACTATTTTGGCGAAGTGCTGCGTGGTGCTCGTGTAATAGAGTCGCAGTGCTCAAAAAATGTTACGTTCGAATGAATGTTTTTATGATGTAAAACAATATTTATGATGTAAGCGCCTTTTATACTTGTGCGTTCAAGTAATAGAATATCTCCTATGCGGCCGTTCATGTATACGTGTGTATAATCTAAAAGATGGCCGTCGTCGGCTTCAGCCCCCACGCACAAGGTGCGGGGGTGTTCGCAAAAACCAGCGCATTTTCACACATAATCCGACGTCTCGGTCCTATAAAGGAGGTGGTAGCGTAGCAAACGAGGCAACCGGACTATAATGCTTTATCACTTTCACTTAGCCATGGAGTTCGAGGGTGGGGCTACGACATAGCCCCTGGGGGCACCGCGCTCTCCGAATTTGGGGTGCGTATGTGCCTGACCGGGAAACGGCCCTTCGTCAAAGCAGAGGAATTCTAAACATTCCCATGGTCGATCGAGTGGTTGACCAGTCTCTCGCTGTATCATGACAGTCAGTTTTCGGCTTTCTCTACTGCGGTGCTCGCCCAGCCGAACTGGGGCACAATCGCAGTAGTTCTCCTGGTGCCGCGTTAGCCGGTGATACGGAACGTAAGGTAGCAAAACACAGGAGCCGGGCAAACCCAACATTTGACCAAAGACATGATTCGGAGCTGATGCATATAAGGCCTAACTCGAGACGCCGAACACTTCCGAAGGTGTTCGGTCTTTACAATAGCAGGCAAAACAATGCCCTAAGCCCCTTGTGTCCAGGTACAGGCAAGTTCTTCTGGCGCGGCTGATGCCAAAACGCCAGTCTACACTCTGGTTATAATGAGAAACCAGGGGATTATAGCAACAAGAGACAGTAAGAAAGGTTTACGTAGGGTCTTAGTCTGAAAACAGTCCTTGCAGTGGGTCCCTTCTGCACGTCTGCGCCTGTGTCTCCGTTGTGCCGTATCCTGGACGGGTGTGCACGCTGTTCATCTGTAAAAAGAGAGGAACTTAGTTTGAAAAGAAATCATGCGAGAAAGTGCATAAAAAATTGAAATATAGATTAATAAAGTTGAGCCTATGCTAGCTCATTACGGCTTATATGTACAAACCCTTGTGAAGGGGTGTGCGCCTAGGTAGCCCCTAGCTTATTTATTCCGGACTCGTCCAGCCGTGTCCGGGGTCTCCGGCGACCTTTTAATGAAATGGTGCCACGTGGACCGGGCATTTTAAGCGTAAGATACGCGCAATGTGGTATTGCATTGAAGCGGACGAAAGCTTCCCGTCCCAGTGATGCTTGATAGCTGCTTTTAAATGGGGTGACATGAAAGGTTAGCTTTTCTCGTCGGAAGTTGTCAGGTGACCCGAACACAACTTCTAGTAATAATGAACCTGTGCACCTGGCGTAAGGGCCTAGCGCCACTCCTTTGAAGGAAGTGCGGCTATGCCGAATTGTAGTAGGGTCTATCCCAACTTGCGGATTGTGTCCGGATATAGCAGGTTTGAGTCACTGCCACCGTCCATCAAAACCTGCGTGGATTGCAGTCCGTCTATTATGGGATCCAATATCAGGGCAGTCTATCCTGCATTCCGGATACTTCTGGACTAATCCAGATGGTCGAAAGTGATTGGTTTCGACATCCAATCTCGGTGTTCCGCTGGGGTGGACCGTGCGACACTTGTCTTAGCGAGTGCCGTGTTGGTTTTCCGTACTATCACATGAAGCGAGTTTACTGTTTTGACTTCTTGTGGGAAAGTCTTTTGACTTCCGGTGCTCTGCTGGTGGGGTTCGTCATCGTCCTTGCTTGGCGCATCGAGCCCCTTGTGTCTGGCGTTGAGTCTACCGGACTGTTTAAAAACACAACAATTTTGGTTGGTATGGTTTGCAGGCCTTCCGGAGGTACTGTGGATTTGACATATCCGATCTAAAATTTTGTTTAAATTTGATAGCTCGTCATTGTTGTCCTTAAGAGGCAGTGTTTTATTGTTTGGCCGCGAGCTTTTGAATTCGGCGTTGACCGCCGTGCCCTTTGGGCTTTTTTCTTTATTCCGACGCTGATCTTTCCTGCGCCGTGATTCTCCGTTTCCATCTCTGATCTCGGATGTACTCGGGTCGCTGGTGCTGCATCTTGCTAGCCAGCTGTCTTCTCCTGCGCAAAAGCGTGTCATGAGGCTTGTTAGTGCGGCCATTGTTCTTGGCTTCTCTTGGCCGAGGTGTCTGGCGAGCCATTCGTCTCGGACGTTGTGCTTAAAAGCTGCTAAGGCTTCCGCGTCCGGACAGTCGACTATTTGGTTCTTTTTGGTAAAGAACCTGTTCCAGAATTTGCGCGCTGACTCTCCGGGCTGTTGGGTTATATGACTCAGATCGTCTGCATCCGGAGGGCGGACATAAGTCCCTTGAAAATTTGCTCTAAACGCGTCCTCAAGCTCTTCCCAACTTCCAACAGTGTTTTCTGGGAGGCTTTTGAGCCAATGCCCAGCTGGCCCTTTGAGCTTGAGGGGTAGGTATTTTATGGCGTGGAGAAAATCTCCTCTAGCCATGTGTATGTGTAGTATGTAATCTTCTATCCAGACTCCGGGGTCTGTTGTGCCGTCGTATGCCTCTATGTTTATGGGTTTGAACCCTGCTGGAAATTCATGATCCAGCACCTCATCGGTAAAACATAGCGGGTGTGCGGCGCCCCTGTATTTGGGTGTGCCGCTGTCTTCGAACACTTGTCGTGTTGTGTTACTTCCTGGGGCCCTCTTTTTTGGCCCGTAGATGGACCTAGTTGGGCCGTTCGTTTTCCCAGGATCATAAGTCGGCTTGTGTGCGGCGCCGCTTGTCGATTTTGGCCTGTCATCTGGCCGTCTATCCGGCCAGGCGGCCTCTTTATTTTTTGACTGTGAGGGCTCTATGGCTTCCTCGTCAAATTCTGGCAGCAACTTGCGCTTCGGGTAGCTCTTTGTTTGATGGCCATTGCCATATTTGTCTGCGGTCTTGAGTACTTTGCTCCACTTCATTCTGAGTATGTCTTCCGCTGTTTTGAGCTTCCGTTTTTCCTTCTTTAAACTTCTTGCAGTGGCGACGAGTCTTTTGTGAAGGTTCTTATGCTCCGGTGTTGTGCCCGGACTGTTGATTGCTCCGTGAAGTGGTTGATTATCCGGTTCGTCTTGTTCGGATGGTTGCTTGGTTGTATGTTCGTCGTCCGCTGGTTTGCCCTGCTCTATCGCTGGGTCGTTAGGAATGCTGCTTTGATCGAGGCGGGACTTAGGGCGGCGTCTACGTTGCCCTTTTGGTTGTTTATCGGCGGGATTATCCTCTGCCGTGTCCCATTGTTCCTCGTTATCGCTTCCCTTTGGGGTGTCCACCATATGTATGTCATGTGACGAGGTGGCCTTCCAGTGCCCTGTAGGCGCTGGTTCTTGATTGTCTCCGGCATCTTCGTCCATACCGTTGATGTCTTCGGAGTCATAGTTTAGCACGTCGGTTAGATCGTCGACGGTGGCTACGAAGTGGGTGGTCGGTGGGCTCTGAATTTCTTCATTGTCCGCGTCCCGACCATCCTGGCCGTAGTTCGGCCAGGGCTCTCCGGATAGTGAGAGATGCTTCAGCGAATTTAAGATATCTCCGAAGGGTGAGTGCTGAAAGGTGTCCGCAGCGGTGAATTCCATGATCGGCGCCCAATCGGATTCGACTGGCAGGGGCGCAGGAGGTTCGGAGTCCGGCAGGGGGTCCGGCACCTCGGAGTCATGGGCTTTATGCGGGACAAGGTAAGTGTTCGGCTCCATTGTCGTGGAAGTTGCAACTCCCGAGGTGGTGTCCAGCCATCCGTCCTCGATCCGTGCGATTGGCTCAGGACTATGGGTCGGAGCGGATTCGTGTGCGGCCTCAAAGGTGCTGTCCGGCGGCAGAGTTAGGTCGTGCCCGTCGTGGCAGCGCGGCACGCTTGGCTGTGGCTCAGATCCATCGAAGATCAAGTCCCCGCGGATATCAGCCGTGAAGTTTAGGCTTCCAAACCTGACCTGGCGGCCAGGGGCGTAGATTTCGATCTACTCCAGATGGCCAAGTGAGTTGGCCCGTAGTGCGAAGCCGCCGAATACGAAGATCTGTCCGGGGAGAAAAGTCTCACCCAGGACTGCGTCGTTGTCGATTGAGGAGGCCATCAAGCCTATCGGTGACGACACAGAGGAACTCTCAATGAAAGCACCAATGTCGGTGTCAAAACCGGTGGATCTCGGGTAGGGGGTCCCGAACTGTGCGTCTAGGCGGATGGTAACAGGAGACAAGGGACACGATGTTTTACCCAGGTTCGGGCCCTCTTGATGGAGGTAAAACCCTACATCCTGCTTGATTGATATTGATATTGTGGATGTTTACAAGAGTGGATCTACCACGAGATCAAGGAGGCTAAACCCTAGAAACTAGCCTATGGTATGATTGTAATGGTTGTTGTTGTGTCCTACGGACTAGAGCCATCCGGTTTATATAGACACAGGAGAGGGCTAGGGTTACATAGAGTCGGTTACAATGGTAGGAGATCTACGTATCCGTATCGCCAAGCTTGCCTTCCACGCCAAGGAAAGTCCCATCCGGACACGGGACGAAGTCTTCAATCTTGTATCTTCATAGTCTTGGAGTCCGGTCGATGATGATAGTCCGGCCGATGATAGTTCGGCCGATGATGGTAGTCCGGCTATCCGGACACCCCCTAATCCGAGACTCCCTCAATAACCATGAAACTTGTCATCTTGATTTTAATTTTCAATTGGATTATGCTTCACATGATAGTTATTTTGTTGAGTTTGCTCCCACTACTATTGATGAGAATAAATTTGCTTATGTGGAGAGTAGTAAAATTTCTATGCAAGTAGATCATGAAAAGAATGCTTTATGTGCTGGTTATATTGTTGAGTTCATTCATGGTGCTACTGAAAATTATTATGAGGGAGGAATATATGCTTGTAGGAGTTGCAATGATATCAAGTTTCCTCTCTATGTGTTGAAAATCTTGAACCTATGCTTGTTTTGCCTTCCTTTGCTAGTTGATTATTGTTCCCATAAGTTGTTTGCTCACAAAATCCCTATGAATAGGAAGTGGGTTAGGCTTAAATGTGCTATTCATATGCTTCATGATGCTCCCATTATGTTTCAATTCTTATCTTCTATGTGAGCATCATTTTCATCATCATGCCTAGCTAGAAAGGCATTAAAGAAAAGCGCTTGTTGGGAGACAACCCAATATTTACCCCTAATGTTTTTTTGTGTGTTCACATGATTAAGCTACTATAGTAATCATGTTTTATATCTTTCGTTTTAATAAAGTGCCAAGTAAGACCTTTAGAATAGCTTACGGTGATAGTTGTGTTGATCCTGCTGAAAATCAGAAACTTTTGCGCTCAGTAAATTAGTTTTGATAATTCACAGAAACGTGCTATTTAGTTGATTCTTTTTGAAGTAGATCAGTAGAAAAATTTTCTTGGACTTCCTATTTGGTAGAATTTTTGGAGTTACAGAAGTATTCGAGAGTTACAGATTACTACAGACTGTTCTGTTTTTGACAGATTCTGTTTTCTATGTGTTGTTTGCTTATTTTGATGAATCTATGAGTAGTATTGGAGGGTATGAACCATATAGAAGTTGGAATACAGTAGATATTACACCAATATGAATTTAGAATGAGTTCACAACAGTACATAAGTGGTGGTTTATTTTCTTATACTAATGGAGCTTACAAGTTTTCTGTTGAGTTTCGTGTTGTGAAGTTTTCAAGTTTTGCGTAAAGATTTGATGGACTATGGAATAAGGAGTGGCAAGAGCTTAAGCTTGGGGATTCCCAAGGCATCCGAAGGTAATATTCAAGGACAACCAAGAGCCTAAGCTTGGGGATGCCCCGGAAGGCATCCCCTCTTTCGTCTTTGTTCATTGGTAACTTTACTTGGAGCTATATTTTTATTCACCACATGATATGTGTTTTGCTTGGAGCGGCATTTTATTTTCTTTTGTTCTACTTGCTATTTGAATAAACTACCAAGATCTGAAATTCTTAAACATTAGAGAGTCTTCACATAGTTACATAATTATTCGGCTACTCATTGATCTTCATGTATATCTTTCGGAGTAGTTTGTCATTTGCTCTAGTGTTTCACTTATATCTTTTAGAGCACGACGGTAGTTTTATTTTGAAGAAATAGATGATCTCTCATGATTCACTTATATTATTTTGAGAGTGGTTATAAAATTGGTCCTAGAATGATGGGCATCCAAGTTGGGTATAATAAAAACTACCATAGAAAGTGAATTGGATGCTATGATCAATTTGATGCTTGATAATTGTTTTGAGATATGAGGATGGTGATATTAGAGTCATACTAGTGGAGTAATTATGATCATCATTGTCATATTGCTCTTTGCATGATCATGTAGTTGACATTGTATTTGTGGCAAAGCCACCTTCATAATTCTTCCATACATGTCACTCTTGATTCATTTCATATCCTGGTACACCGCCGGAGGCATTCATATAGAGTCAAATTTTGTTTTAAGTATTGAGTTGTAATCTTGAGTTGTAAGTAAATAAAAGTGTATTGATCTTCATTATTAGAGCATTGTCCCAAGTGAGGAAAGGATGATGGAGACTATGATTCCCCCACAAGTCGGGATGAGACTTCGGACTTTATAAAAAAAAGGCCATAAAAAAGAGAAAGGCCATAAAAAAGAGAAAGGCCATAAAAAAGAGAGAGGCCTAGAAAAACAGAGAGAAAAAGAGAGAAGGGGCAATGCTACTATCCTTTTACCACACTTGTGCTTCAAAGTAGCACCATGATCTTCATGATAGAGAGTCTCCTATGTTGTCACTTTCATATACTAGTGGGAATTTTTCATTATAGAACTTGGCTTGTACATTCCAATGATGGGCTTCCTCAAAACGCCCTAGGTCTTCGTGAGCAAGAAAGTTGGATGCACACCCACTTAGTTTCTTTGATTGAGCTTTCATACATTTATAGCTCTAGTACATCCGTTGCATGGCAATCCCTACTCACTCACATTGATATCTATTAATGGGAATCTCCATAGCCCGTTGATACGCCTAGTTGATGTGAGACTATCTTCTCCTTTTTCTTGTCTTCTCCACAACCTCCATTTTATTCCACATATAGTGCTATGTCCATGGCTCACGCTCATGTATTGTGTGAAAGTTGAAAAGGTTTGAGAATACCAAAGTATGAAACAATTGCTTGGCTTGTCATCGGGGTTGTGCATGATTAAATACTTTGTGTGATGAAGATAGAGCATAGCCAGACTATATTATTTTGTAGGGATAGCTTTCTTTAGCCATGTTATTTTGAGAAGACATGATTGCTTTGTTAGTATGCTTGAAGTATTATTGTTTTCATGTCAATATGAACTTTTATCTTGAATCATTGGATCTGAACATTCATGCCACAATAAAGAAAGTTACATTGAGAAATATGCTAGGTAGCATTCCACATCAAAAATTCTGTTTTTATCATTTACCTACTCGAGGACAAGCAGGAATTAAGCTTGGGGATGCTTGATACGTCTCCAACGTATCTATAATTTTTTATTGTTCCATGCTATTATATTACCCATTTTGGATGTTTATGGGCTTTACTTTACACTTTAATATCATTTTTGGGACTAGCCTATTAATCGGAGGCCCAACCAATATTGTTGTTTTCTTGCCTATTTCAGCGTTTCAAAGAAAAGGAATATCAAACAGAGTCCAAACGGAATGAAACCTTCGGGAAAGTTATTTTTGGAATGGAAGCAATCCAGGGGACTTGGAGTGCACGTAAGGGAAGCTTTGAGGTGGCCACGAGGCAGGGAGGCGCGCCCTCCCCCCTGGGCGTGCCCCCCACCCTCGTGGGCCCCTCGTGGCTCCCGTGACTGACTTCTTTCGCCTATATATGTCCATATACCCTAAAAACATCGAGGATAACAATAGATAGGGAGTTCCGCCACCGCAAGCCTCTGTAGCCACCAAAAACCTCTCGGGAGCTTGTTTCGGCACCCTGTCGGAGGGGGGGATCCCTCACCGGTGGCCATCTTCATCACCCCGGCGCTCTCCATGACGAGGAGGAAGTAGTTCACCCTCGGGGCTGAGGGTATGTACTAGTAGCTATGTGATCTCTCTCTCTCTCTCTCTCTCTCTCTCTCTCTCTCTCTCTCTCTCGTGTTCTTGATTCGGCACAATCTTGATGTATCGCAAGATTTTCTATTATAGTTGGATCTTATGATGTTTCTCCCCCTCTAATCTCTTGTAATGGATTTAGTTTTCCCTTTGAAGTTATCTTATCAGATTGAGTCTTTAAGGATTTGAGAACACTTGATGTATGTTTTGGTGTTCAACTTGCGGGTTCAATGAATCTATGCATAGGGGTTGGCACACGTTTTCGTCTTGACTCTCCGATAGAAACTTTGGGGCACTCTTTGAAGTTCTTTGTGTTGGTTGAATAGATGAATCTAAGATTGTGTGATGCATATCGTATAATCATACCCACGGATACTTGAGGTGACATTGGAGTATCTAGGTGACATTAGGGTTTTGGTTGATGTGTGTCTTAAGGTGTTATTCTAGTACGAACTCTAGGATAGATCGAACAGAAAGAATAGCTTCATGTTATTTTACTACAGACTCTTGAATAGATCGATCAGAAAGAATAGCTTTGAGGTGGTTTCGTACCCTACAATAATCTCTTTGTTTGTTCTCCGCTATTAGTGACTTTGGAGTGACTCTTTGTTGCATGTTAAGGGATAGTTATATGATCCAGTGATGTTATTATTGTTGAGAGAACTTGCACTAGTGAAAGTATGAACCCTAGGCCTTGTTTCCTAGCATTGCAATATTGTTTGTGCTCACTTTTATCATTGGTTACCTTGCTGTTTTTATATTTTTCAGATTACAAATACCTATATCTACCATCCATATTGCACTTGTATCACCATCTCTTCGCCGAACTAGTGCACCTATACAATTTACCATTGTATTGGGTGTGTTGGGGACACAAGAGACTCTTTGTTATTTGGTTACAGGGTTGTTTGAGAGAGACCATCTTCATCCTACGCCTCCCACAGATTGATAAACCTTAGGTCATCCACTTGAGGGAAATTTGCTACTGTCCTACAAACCTCTGCACTTGGAGGCCCAACAACGTCTACAAGAAGAAGGTTGCGTACTAGACATCATCCACCACACCGGAGCTGTTCCTACTACACCGTCCTTCGCTGCCTCAGATTTGCTTCCCCTCCGCTGATATACAGCCACGGCAACACAGTCAACAATTTGGCCATGGGTTCCAAAACATCGGTTCCCCTAGGAGAAAAAAGAAGATCGGCGCGACATATGGAGGAGACTACACTGGCAACCGGAAATGGTACTCCTCTTCCCTTATTCGTGCAAATCTTACGTGTCTGCTTGCACGGTATTCATCCCACAGAAGACACTAGCTGACCGCTTCTTCTTGATACTAGATGTTCCTAGTAACTCGCGATGCACAAGGTTTATCCTCATATACTATTTCACCTAAGCTAGAGGTCCGTCGCCCCCCTGGATTTCAATTCTTGGTCAGTTGATTCCCAATTAACGGAAGCATTCCCCCGCGTAATAGGCGCTTGTCCGCCTATTACACCGGGGAAGCAGTTCCTCGGTGTTTTTCTTAGGGGCATGTGGGGCCTAGAGCTGCTGGCGCCCGATCTGGAGGTCAGCCTGGATTAAAGGGATGGCCTGGGGGCGCTGCCAAGCACGGCGGTGGTGTGAGGTCGAGGGGAGGGCGGGGCGGCGGAGGCAGGGGTCTAGGCCAATGGTCGCTGGCGGTTCGAGAAAGATCATCAACAGTGACTATCGTGAGGTAGACAAAGGCCATCTGCCCGTTCCTTCTAGATCGACCGGTTCATAAAAAAAATGACTGACCTATTTATTATCAGTCGACTGTTATCTTGATATGACCATATGTGGTGGTGTGCTGGAGGAGTACCTGCATTTCCTGTGCTCATATATTACAAAATCATACGGAGTAGAATCTAATTTTGTTTGCCATGCAATGTTGTAGAGCTATCATATGTCTCATGTCATTTATTTTTCAACCACCTGCTAGCTGCTACTTTTACAGTGCACTAGTTTTGCACACACTTCACCCATACTCTCACTATTGTGTTTTTATGCAAGGGTATTTCAGACTCTGCTGCCTTGAGAGAAGCAGAAAGAAAAGAGATAAGTCGCTCCAGCTTCGTATGCGGGTAGGCAAGACATGTTTCAGCGCTATAAAGGGTGCAGTGTTAGTAGATGGAGATGGTAAACGTAGCTCTGGAGTTGATGACCTCGCTCGCAATGAACCACCATCCCAGGTGTTTGCTTTAACTTCGCGGTGTCATATGTGGTTGCGTGTTCAAGAAACAGCAAGGCTAGATGAAGATAGTGAACGTAGCTTTGTAGTTGATTACCGCATTTCCCCTACACTAGCATTGCAGGTGCTTGCTCTAACTTGGAAGCGTGATATGTGGTTGCATGTTGCACATGGTGTCTAGATTGTAATTCTTCCAATCTAGTTAAACTGCATGTGCTATTCTGCTTAACTTATACATTATACCTGTTAAAGTGACATGCCTTCCTGTATTTAGTACATGGTACATCTGTCTATTAAGCATGTCCTTACATAAAACTATTGATTTTTGTATCCCGCATCAATCAATATGATGAGACACCTTTAGTATATGTAGTGCAATATTAGTTGCATCTTTCATATGATTTATAGCATGTGCTGCTTCTAATTTGTTGAAATGACATTTATGATGGGACACTTTTAACTTGGCAGAGTCATATTGGTTGCATCTTTCATGTGGTGTATAGCTTGCATTGCTTCTTATTTGTTTGAATGGTTTCTGCTTAGTTTACACAAAAAATTGTGAACATGCCATGTCGTCCTGTTTTTCATACATATTCCATCCTCGTATCATGTGTTTGCCTTACATCAAAGTAGTGATTGTCAGTATCATGCGCGAATGAGTTCTCAACAGAGAATTTTATTGCTTTTTCTTGTCGGTTTTACTTGACAATTCAAAATCAATAAAGCGGAAGGAAGTTAGCAACACAGCAGATAAAGGTGCTCCTTCCAAACGGAGGGCATCTACAGATTCTACTCCTCCATCCCCCCAAGATGATTTGCAAGACAACACATGCATAGACACTCAACGTAGTTGTGTTGATGATGAGCACGTCTCCCCTAGTGCACCATCACAGGTGCTCCCTCTAACTTGGCCCTGTTATATGTGGTTGCATGTTATGTGTGATGTCTAGCTTGTATTGCTTCTAATTTTGTTGAATTTCATCTGCTTACTTTACACATTATACTTGTGAATAAGACATGTTTTCCCGTTTCTAGAACATACAATATCTGTCTATCACACCATGTTCTTACATCAAATTACTACTGTTGTGTAACCTGCAACAATCACTTATCATAAGACACGTTTGACTTGGGAGTGCGATATAGGTTACATCTCGCATTCTTTTCTAGCTTGTGCTACTAATTTGTTGAAATGGCACTTATGACGAGACAATTTTAAGTTGGTAGAGTGATATTCATTGCATCTTTCATATGGTGTCTAGCTTTCATTGCTTCTAATTTGTTGAAATGCCTTCTCCTTAGTTTACACATCATAAGTTGTGAATATGCAATGATGTGAATATGCAATGGCACTAATGACGAGAGACCCCTAACTTGGTAGTGTGATGTTGTTTGCATCTTGCATATGATTTATTTCTTGTGCCGCTTCACATTTGTTTAAACGCCATTTATGTTGAGACACTGTTAACTTGGTAGGGCAATATTTTTAGCATCTTTCATATGGTGTCTACCTTCCATTGCATTGCTTCTAATTTAGTGAAATGTCTTCTGCTTAGTTTACACATCATAGTTCTGGTTATCTCTTCCGTCCTATTTTTCGTACATATTACATCCTCCTATCATGTGGTTGTCTAACAAAAGAGTTCGGTTCGTCTGTATCACGCATCAACTTGTTCTGAAGAACTAAATTGTTATTCGTTTTTCTTGTCGGCTTGACTTAACATGGCATAGAGAAAGAGGAAGAAACACAGAATGACACGGAATGGGAAGCGGACGAATCCTGCAGATTCTACTGGTACTGATGGTGCAATAGAAGGTCAAAGTCCAGCAGAAAATCCTACAAACAAGGTACATGCTACACAAGCTGCAGAACAAGCCAAACAGAAACAAATAGCTTCCACCAAACAAGCAGAGACAACCATAGTTGTTGCAACACCTTCCACAGTACTACCAGCTGCACGAGTTACTTGTGCGTCAACTGAGCTAGCAACACGTTCCTAAGCTCCCTTGCCACCTAACACTACTTCCCAAGCACTCTTGACACAAGACGAGTTGGCAAGATCAGATGAACCTTGTGAGCTTCAACAACAAGAAGGTAGTTGCTGGAGTCAAGTTACAGTTGCATGCTTCTTTATATGTAGTCTCATAGTTTGATGTACACTAACACTTCCTATGTTCGTTGTTGGACTAGCACCTAGGCACAAGAGGAAACAAACATCAGGGATAATGCTTGATAGGTTAACTAAATCTAGAGGAGGAAGAATGTAGATACGTTTTGAGGCAGGTTTTAAAAGGCCACATGATGCTACAGAGTCAGCCAAGTTAGTATCAGAGGCGGCGGTTGCCGTTAGGTGTTATGTACGTATCCTCCCAACATGGATTCAGTACAGGAATGACAAAGATGAAACCCAGTTCAACTCCTTCCTCGACCATTTATATGTAAGTATGGTTATGTGTGGAAACTAGTAATATCGTATTGCTCTGTCCCATACTTTCTAGGTTGCTGATAATGAGACTCCCATAATTTTCAACAGATGAGGTTCAAGTTGGATAGCCAAGATGATGCAATCAGACAAGCTTGCACCCATGTTTTCAAGTCTGCTCTGCGATAGTATCGGTATAACTTGAGGAAAACTCACTTTGAAGGCAAGGCTAACAGTGAACTTGCCCAAACATCTCCAGTGGAAAATATATCGGATGAAGACTGGAGAGGCCTCGTTAAACATTGGTCTGATCCGAAGTATCAGGTACATTATATATATGTGATCAGATCACATGTTGAAGTCCTATTTACGCATGTGCCACACTAATCTATCTTCTTGTAGGTGAACTGTTCAAAGAACAAGGCCAATTGTATGAAAGTGAAATTCCAACAGACAACAGGATCTTGTAGCTATATTGCACACTGCGAGGCTCTTGTAATTAGTTGTTGTTTGACTCTTTTCGATGTACCATATTATCAGATATATATTGACTTGTTCCAAATGCATAGGAAAGCCCGCAAGGACCAAAAAGTACCTGAACCAAATGTTGTGGAAATCTTCAAGGACTGTCACACCAGCAAGAAGAAGGGCATGAGTACACCAGTCAAAGCCACTATTGTAAGTCCTTAATCCTCATGCCTTTTAACTACTACTTGCTCTTACTTGTGCCTTGAACTGCCTGGTTTGCAGCCAATGTCTATTATTCTTTTCAATTTTATACACAATTGTCTTAGCGTATCACTACACCTTACAAGGTTTAAAAGAGAGGAGTGATGTTCCTTCGATCTTGACCTGTAATCTAGTTCTGTGCTGGACTTTCCCACACAATGTTACAATTGCCTATTTGTATGTTCTCAGTTGTTTTGTGATATGAATGATGTTATACTATGCTTACCGTATTATAAACTTCGTCTCTTTATCCTTAGCTGTCAATACAATGTGAAGAAATAGACAATACATTAGCGATGGTACATGGTCATATGTATGGAACCTGGTTTTATTATGTACTTTGCAATAAAATACAACTAATATTTTACATCGTTCACCAGAATAAGTTCTGTATATAGACCAAAGCTATTTTGTTTGGTTTTGCTACCTCCTTAATATCTTCTGTTCTGGTACTACTAATGTAAAAATCAACTTTTCAGCAAGCTATGGAAAAAATGGTGGAACCGCCACCTTCTGAAGGTGGCGAGGCAACTATAACCGCAATGTCAGTTCTTGCTGCAGTGGGTCAGTACCTATCCACCAGCAGTGCCAAAAGCACATTCCCTGCGTAATACTGGGTTCATTGTTAAGGCAATCTCGTCCAAAGTGCCTCATGCTTAATATTTGCAAGCTCAAAACAATGTTATATCTGCGCTCCAGACACAAGTCCATTCCCTAACAGAGACCCTTTGTGAAACAAGGAGAGACATTGTTCGATGTCGTCAAGATATGCATGATTTTGAAACCAGACTATCAGACATTTGCTATGTTGTTCAGGAGCCTAGGAGAAATGAATGTGAAGCTTATGGTGGTCCATCGGACAATACAACATGAAAACGTAATAATCAGGTTAAATGAACTGAGCTTCTGAACTTCTGGTGGTGCATTTATCTGCTAGACTGTTAAATTTTATGCCAACCTTCCTTTTGTTTTATAGTTGTAATTTGTTTTGGTGCGATACAAAAATTGTTCTTAACGTGCAGCCACTGGCTGAAGAAAACAGCAAGCCATTTTTGTATAGTGTAGGGTGTTCCCTATATTTGCACTGGTGGCGATCTTTGATGCCGAGTGGATGTAATCTGTGCAATCGCCTTAATAGCCTAGCGTTAGTTTCGGGCTTATTTATTTCCTAGTCTTCTTTTTCCCTGGTTTGCTAGTGGCTGCAACAACTATGGGCCATATACGGACCATGGTAACCTTGACCCTGCTACGGGCCGTAGGATCCATGGGTCTCCTACGGGCCGTCGGATAAATGAGCCTACATGGGCCATAAACAGGTGTAATTGGTATCGGCCCAGCATGGTAACGGGCCATTAACAGGCCGGAGGACAGCAAAGGCTTAATTCTATCACAGGCATAACGAGTCGTTAATGGGCCAGAATATAGGATGGGCTAGAAATGGCGCAACGGGTTAACAGGCCAGAGATGGACCGACTCTTGCCACGGGCCGAATTTGGCCCATTAGGGGAATAGGCCAGTAATGGGCAGGAAGTAATCGAGGGCCGGAAAGGAGCCCAAGAACGTATGGGCCGTCAGTAGGCAGAAAGCTAACACGGGCTAGAAACGGCCCATGTGAATCATGGGCCGTTAACGGGTACAAAGAAATTTACTGTTCATTATGGGCTAGAGTCACTGTGGGCCTCTAAAGGGCCTAAAGATACGAATGCCTCATATAGGCCGAAACACGTTGTGGGCCATACATGGGCTGAAAGTAAAACGAGCTAGTGTTATATTCAACGGCCCACATGACATTGTTGGGCCGATTTCCGTTAGGCCCTAACGGGTCGTGAGTTACCGGGCCGTAAAATGGGCTGTTTGCAAAGAGACCGTTAACAGGCTTTTCATGGGCCAGCCCGCTAACTTTTGACCAAGTCAAATGGGTCGGCTTTGTAAGCTAAATGGGCCAGTGGTGGGCCATCGCACATGTCTACATATCATAGGCGCCTATCTGACCCACTGACGAGATGACACGTGTTTCCTCTGGCATATCAGAATTTTACACGTGAAAATTTCCCATTGGTCCGGGCTGTTAACGGGTTATCGGATCCAAAACCTGACTGATAGCTTAACAACGTCCCGTTACGGTGGATGCCACGTGTCGGTCACCCTTGACGAAAGCACTTCTGTGACGCGCGATTTATCATCATGGAAGTCGACACTTCCGTGATGATAATTTTGGGAATGTCATGGAACACTTCTACGACAACAGAGGTGTGACTATCTTGATTCTGTCATATAATCGCCATGAATGTACATGCATGACAAAAAATGCGACCTACTGGGACAAACACGTATCATCAGGAAGTGTATTTTTTTGTAGTGCTCTATATCGCAAAACTATTGCAAGGAATCAAACATATCATATTCAGTGATCCATAAGTTTTATGTAGGATTTTATGACTAACCATGCAATTGACCAATTCCTGTTGACTCTCTAAATAGATATAAGTGAAGCATGAGAGTTTAATTCTTTCGACAAAAGATCATCCTCTAACAAATATAAGTGAAGCAAAAGAGCATTCTACAAACATCAGTTTTCCATGTGAAGAGAAACAGGCAATCCACACTTCAAATGATATAAGTGAAGCACATGAAGCATTCTATAAAGCCAAATTCAAAAGATATAAGTGAAGTGCAATGAGCATTCTATAAATCAACCATGGACTATCTCATACTAGCATGGTGCATAAAATCAAAGTGAAAAATAAACACAAAAGACGCTCCAAGATTTGCACATATCACATGAATGAAACGAATCCGAAAACATACCGATACTTGTTGAAGAAAGATGGGATGCCTTCAGGGGCATCCCCAAGCTTAGATGCTTGAGTCTCCTTGAATATTTACTTGGGGTGCCTTAATCATCCCCAAGCTTGAGCTCTTGCCTCTCCTCCTTCTCCTCATATCGAGACCTCCTCGATCTTTGAGCACTTTATCCACACAAAACTTAGACGAACTTTTAGTGGCGGGGTTAGTGAAAATGGCAATGAAATCCCATCATGTACTGCTGCAACATTATTGTATAATTATAAACAAACATTACCCACTGTATGCTATCACAATTTTATGGCCCCAAGTCAAGGAGGCTTCAACAAGAATTCAAACATACGCAAATAATGAACCTATAACAGCAATCTGTGAGAACAGGACAGTCTGTAAAGATTTGAACATCCACCATATTTCTATAACTCTAACAATTCTGAGAAAAATAGTAAAAATAAACATTTTGTATAGAAAGACAGTGCAAAAAGTTTCAGAACCGTTTACATTCCAGTAAAAAATGTAAAATCGAGCACTACAGCCAAAGTTTCTGTTTTGCACCCACAGACCAACAAGCATTCCAATCATCCTAAAGGCAAATCTTGGCACATTATTTTTATAATACAATGGAATTGTACAAGGGGATAATTATTTTATTGAAAAGTTTCTGTAATTAAGATTCACAAAGTTTCCGTGAGCATGAACAAAGTTCAAGGAGCTCCCCCACTTCAACAATGCTTGTTCACTTTCCTTTTTGAAAAGTTTTGTGTTCCCCTCTGTATTTTTTGTTTTTAAACTTTATAAAAGCACTCAACAGAAATAAATGACTCTCTAAAACTTCCGGGTTATCTCCCTGGCAGCGCTTTCTTTGAAGCCATTAAGCTAGGCATAAAGTGCTCAAGTAATGAATCCACCTGGATCCCAAGGTATATCAAAGCCAATTTTAATTAACAATGATTTGGCATTTAGTAGTGAGCACAAAGCAACATATATCAAGCAATTACAAAGTCCAAATCTCTTCCAATGCATCGACATGTCATACAAGAACCATACAAGCACATCAAGTAAAGGCCAATACATAGCATAAGTAGTTTGTTGCAATTTTATCGTGTTTAAAACATAGAGAGGTGGAGATGTAGTTCCTCTCTCATAGTAGTTGCAAGTAGGAGCAGCAATCACATGCATATTACATTCATCAAAATTATCATGTGCAATGGTAAAAGGCAACCCATCAACATAATCCTTAATAAGAGCAAACTTCTCCGATATAGTGTAGTTTGGAGAATTCAAAAAGATAATAGGACTATCATGTGTGGGTGCAATAGCAACAATTTCATTCTTAACATAAGGAACTATAGCAAGTTCATCTCCATAAGAATAATTCATATTGGCATCTTGGCCACAAGCATAACAAGCATCAAGTTCATCAAAAAGGGACATTTCAAATGAATCAACGAGATCATATGAATTATCATAGCATTCATCCTTCGGTAAGAACGAAGGGGCATTAAATAATGTATGAGTTGGAGGGTTACTCTCATTAGAAGGTAGGCACGGGTAGCTAATCCATTCTTCCTCCACTTGTTCTTCGCTCTCCTCCTCATCTTTTTCATCCAATGAGCTCACAGTTTCATCAATTCCTTCTTCCATAGGCTCCTGCAAAATATTAGTCTCTTCTTGGACAGCGGAGACTCTCTCAATAAATTCATCAATATCGGAATTGTATCTATAATTATCATAGCAATATTTAAGGATGGCAAAATTTTCAGGCCTATAAACATCATCGTCAAAACCTTCGAACTTTTCAAACAAAGATTCAATTTCATAAGCACCCTTAAAAGCAACAAATTCTTCTATTCGTTCCACATCATAATAATCATATATACCTCTAGCATAAGAATCCAAGGTTTCATTATCATTAAATTCACATGAAAAGGGAAGGTGTGGGGCATTCATCCTAGAGCAACAAGTAAAATCATATCTCAAGCATAAATCTCGAGCATATCAATGCAATATATAAATTTGATCCCATAAAAGTTTCCCTTTTTGTGTCAAGCAATAATCCCGAAAGTATTCACGTTGATCCAACGTTACTCCCATTATATAGTTGAATGGGGTTTTCTCAGGATTATCAAAGTAGTGCATAATATCTTTTACATAACGAGCATCGAGGGTTTTAGGAGGTTCCCTATCTCCATGAATAGCAAGTACAACTAATTTTTTTGGTGTTTCGTGTTCCATATCCATACCTAAAGATAGAGAACAACTTAGAACAGGAAATAAAAACTACTTAATGATAAAACAAACAAGCACACACGAGAATATTCGCCCCGCGCTATTGCTCCCCGGCAACGGCGCCAGAAAAAGGTCTTGATAACCCACAAGTATAGGGGATCAATTGTAGCCTCTTTCGATAAGTAAGAGTGTCGAACCCAATGAGGAGCTAAAGGTAGAACAAATATTCCCTCAAGTTCTATCGACCACCAATACAACTCTACGCACGCTTGATGTTTTCGTTACCTAAAACAAGTATGAAACTATTTTGCGAGAATAAAACTACGAGTACTTTGCGAGAATAAAACTAAGAATAAATTGCAAGGTAATAAAAGTAGATAGCTTTTGTCAACAAGAAAGTCATTTGTACCTAGGCAATCGATAACAAGTACCGGTAATCATTCTTGTAGTTTTGTATGAGGGAGAGGCATGAGCTAACATACTTTCATATTCACTTATGATCGGAACTCTAGCAAGCATACAAAACTACTAAAGATCACTAAGGTCGTGAAACCCTAGCATAGCATTAAGTATCATGTCCTCTTTACTCCCATACATCATACCCCACCTACTCGGGTTTAAGTTTCTGTCACTCTCGCAACCCACCGTAAGCGAACCATGAACATATTGCAACACCCTACAGTGGCCCCCCCTCATGTTTGCGCGAGACATGGGGCACCGTAGGACAGCACCATAAATAAAATATACAATCATACCAACCAAGATCACGATTAACCCATAGGACAAAATGGATCTACTCAAACATCATAGGATAACCATAGATCATTGGGAAATAATATAGAGTTGAGCACCATATTGGGGGTAAGAGGTGTTACACCACTGCATAGAGGGGAGAAAGTTGGTATTGAAGGTAGCAAGGTTGTTGATGTAGATCGCCGTCACGATCCTAACCCTGGTGGCGTTTCGGCGCCACCGGGAGAGAGGGGGAGAGAGCCTCCCTCCTTCTTCTTCTTCCTTGGCCTCCCCCCTAGATGGGGGGAGGGTTCCCCCTCTGGTCCATGGCCTCCATGGATGTGGATGGGCGAAATCCCCTTTGAGATTGGATCTGTCTCTCTGTCCTCTTCTGTTTCACGCTCCCTAGATCTGGCTGAAAACCATTTCTTATATTCCCGGAGATCCGTAACTCCGATTGCACTGATCCTTTTACACGATTTATTTCCTGGTATGAGCTTCCTTGCGCCCGAAGTAGAGCTCCAACCAACGTACGAGGTGAGCACAACCCACCACCGCGCACCAGGGGCCTGGGGTGCACCCTGGTGTATCGTGGTCCATGTGGGCCTCCGTTTGCGGTGATTCCAACTCCCAAAAATCACAAATATTCCAAAATAATTCTCCGTGGAGTTGCATCACGTTTGGACTTTGTTTGATATGGATTTTCTATGATACAAAAACAGGCAACAAATAGGAACTGGCACTTGGCACTGGATAAGTAAGTTAGTCCAAATAAATCATATCAAAAGTTGCCAAAAGTATGTAAAAGTTGAATAATATTGGCGTGAAACAATCAAAAAGTATAGATACGACGGAGACATATCAGTTTCCTCTAGCATCAATAAAGTGGTTGTTTTCTGTACCAAGATGTTGTGTGTTGCCAGAAGACTTGATCTCTGGGCTGACAATGCAAGGTAAACCGGTTGCCCTAAGCTGGGGTGCCACAACACTTGGTATCAGAGCCGCGCTGACTGTAGGACACACTAGACCCCCGACACGTTAGTTGAACATTAGCTATCTTGCTAATTGAGTGCCGATAGTGTTTGCATCTCGTTGCTGCATTGCATGCTCTTGGTTTATTATTATTTCTAACCGACTAATGGTTGTGAGTGTAGATGGCTCCAGTGTCGTATTTGTGCCAGTTGGAGCTGTTACCATACACTTCGCCGCATCTTCTTCTGAATGTATGGCGTCGACTTTACCCTCATGGTGACGACCCAGCATATCGGGTGTACCGGGAGCATCTAGCCGACTCAGTGCACCAGTATCACGCCATGGTCACTCTGCGCACCAGCTCATCATCAGGCTCTTACACTCGTACCTCTTGGAGAGGTTTTGCTTCCACTGCCACTCAGGATGTTCAGTTTGCTGCGTTTGAGGTCCTCGTTGAGATACACTTAACGAGGTCCGGATGCAGACTCACCAAGGTTTTCGCTACTATCCATCCTTGCACAACGATGATCGTGTCCGTTTTCCTATCATTGATTCAGTGTCCATAGTGATACTAGCCACCTTTATCGATACATCACTGCAAGTTATCTTCTGATTCATGAGCTGGCTCAAGAGCTGACTCGTGCTCACACTTATTTAGTAGCCGCTAGGTCCTATCCCACTCCCCCTTCTATGGGATGTACTCCTTATATTGTGTCCGGTTCTAGCTCGCCTCTTTCCTTGTTTACCCTTCCAAGTAGCTCGGGCACCTCGACAGTGACTCCTCACAGTGCCCCTGCTGAGTGGGCATCTCTTCTCGCTACCCCCGCATCCCCCATGCTCCCATCTCATCCCGCACCTACCCTTGAGGGAGAGCCCTCGAGGCAGCGCCGTTGGGTTACCTTTAACCCGGAAGTCTCGGTTAACGTCGTCAGTTCAGGATCTGAGTCCAACCCAGGAGAGGACCCAGCAGTACCGGCAGAGCACTAGAGCATTTGAGTATCCGCAGTTGTCATGTGATGTACGGATGTAGTTGTACGAGCCATGATGTTTCGTTTCATGTATGAGAGTAGTCGAACCCGTCATGATGTCTACCTTTCATGTACGAGTCTATGTATAATTATGTTGGAACTTTTTACTATTCACATTGTTTCTGGATGTTTTGCTTTCACTTCTTTCGGGTTTGTCGCTGGATTTTCTTCCCATTTATGGATTTTGCTCATCGCAGTTGCTTTTTATTGGGAAAACAAACAATAGGATGACGTGGGGAGGCAGCAGCACTCATGCTTGTGAGGATGTCCCTATTCGTCGCTCAACAAGACAGGCAGGACATTCCCCCAAGCCGTATCCGCAACCATCGCCTCCACCGCCACATCCGCCCTCTACTGAACAAATTATGCGGATGTTTGAAGAAAGAAGGAACAATGATCTGATTGAGCTTTTAAAAAGTGTGCAAGATATGGTTAGGCAGAACGGAAATCAGAATGGTCATCACTCAAAGCTGTCAGATTTTTAGAGGGCTAAGCCTCCTAGTTTCAGTCAAGTGATCGATCCTTTGGAAGCCGATGATTGGTTGTGAACTATTGAGAAGAAGCTTGAGATTGCTCGCACTAAAGAAGTTGACAAGGTTCTGTTCGCTACACACTATCTTGGGGGAGCTGCTGCTATATGGTGGGATAATGCTAAAGTTATGTGGCCTGCGGACGAAGAAATCACTTGGACTAATTTCAAGGACCATTTCCGCAAGTACCATATTCCCGCCAGTATTATGAAGGTCAAGCAACGGGGAATTCCTCGCTCTCACCCAAGGAAGTATGTCAGTAAGTGAATATTTGTACAAGTTCAACTATTTGGCCCGTTACTCTCTCCATGATGTGGCCACGAAAAAGAGGAAGATCGACAGGTTTCTTGGATGATTAAATCAACACCTCACGGGCACTCTCAGTATGCTCGACTTTCCGGAATTCCAGACTTTGGTAAACAAAACCCTCATTGCAGAAACGGAGCACAAGCCTATGCACGACAACCAATCCACGAATAATGACCACAAACGTAAATTCGAGCCTAAGAAGGACGGACAACCAGTGCAGTAGGCTTGTACCTGGCAGCAGACTCAAGTTGAATACCAACCCAATTGGCAGCAGAATGTGAACAAGACCACTACTCAAGTCAAGAATGTCGTGACCAGCCCGGTGCGTGATACATCTCCAACGTATCTATAATTTATGAAGTATTCATCCCATGTTTACAATAATTTTATATGGTTTTGGTATGATTTGCATGGAACTAACCCAGACTGACGCTGTTTTCAGCAGAAATACCATGGTGTTGTTTTTTGTGCAGAAATGAAAGTTCTCCAAATAAGTTAAAACTTTTTGACATTTTTTGGAACAAAAGAGACCCCCGAAGCTTCGTGGGAGGGCCAGAAGAGCCACGAGGAGGGCACAACCCACTTGGGAATGCCTGGGCCCTTGCCCGTGACCCGGTGTATCATGCTCACCTCGAGGCCCATATGGACGTGAGACCGATGCCAAAAATTCCTATAAATAGAGAAACAATCAGAAATAACCCTAGTTCCAAAGTTCTGCCACCGCAAGCCTCTGTAGCCATTGAAAACTAATCAGGACCCCGTTCCGGTACCCTGCCGGAGGGGGGAATCATCTTCGTTGGCCATCTTCATCATCCTGGCGGTCACAATGACGAGGAGGGAGTATTCCACCTTCGGGGCTGAGGGTTTCTACCAGTAGCTATGTGTTTAATCTCTTTTCCTCTCACGATCTTGAGATGTCACAGTCTTGATGTATCATAGGCTTTGTTAACATAGATGGATCATATGATATTTCTCCCCTCTCTACACTTGTTGTGATGAATTGAGTGTTTACCCTTTGAAGTCTTGTCATATTGAATGTTCAGATCCGAGAACACATGATATATGTCTTGCATATGAATACCCGTGGTGACAATGGGGTATTATTTTGATTCACTTGATATATGTTATGGCACTCAACTTGCGGATTCCCGAGGTGACTTTGGGGTAATCTATGCATAGGAGTTGATGCACGTTTTTATTATCCTATCTCCGATAGAAACTTTGGGGTCAGCTTCTAGCTCTTTGTGTGCATTGAGTATTACAAATCTGAAATTGTTTGATACATATTGTATAATTAACTCATGGGTACTCAGGGTGACATTGGGGTATCTAGGTGACATTAGAGTTGGTTGATATGTATTATATGGTGTTATTTTAGTACGAACTCTAGATTAGATCGATTGGAAAGAATAGCTTTTTGTTATTTTAGTACGAACTCTAGGATAGATTGATCGGAAAGAATAGCTTTGAGGTGGTTTCGTACCCTACAAACAATTTCTGTCTTTTGTTCTCCGCTAATAGGAACTCGGTAGTGATTCTTTATTGCACTTTCAGGGATAATCATATGATCCAACTATATTAGCATTGTTGAGAGATTGCACTAGTTAAAGTATGCACCCTAGGCCTCATTTTCAAGCATTGCAATATCGTTGTGCTTCGTTTTATCAATTGCTACCTTGCTGTTTTGTATTGTTCCTATTACAAAAATCAATATCTACTATCCATACTAGACTTTTATCATCATCTCTTCGCCAAACTAGTGCACCTATACAATTTTCCATTGTATTGTGTGTATTGGGGACACAAGAGACTTTTTATTATTTGGTTGCAGGGTTGTTTGAGAGAGACCATCTTCATCCTACGCCTCCCACGGATTGATAAACCTTAGGTCATCCACTTGAGGGAAAATTGCTACTTACCTACAAAACTCTGCGCTTGGAGGCCCAACACATGTCTACAAGAATAAAGTTGCGTAGTAGACATCAATCTCTTTTCTGGCGTCGTTGCTAGGGAGGTGAGTGCATGAAGGTATATCTTTAGATCTTGCAATCGAATCTTTTAGTTTCTTGTTTTATCACTAGTTTGGTTTATATAAAGAAAACTAAAAAAATGGAGTTGAGGTTGCATCATATTATTGATCATCTTTATAGTGTCTTTCTTGAAAATGATGGTTCAGAAAATTGTGCTCAATTTTTAGAAGAAGAAGTCAATAAAATGTTTGGCACAAATTATTTGTATGATGAGCATGATTGCAATGTTGTTAGTATGAATTCCTTGAATATCCAAAATGCTAATGATGATTACACTAGCCATGATAATTATGTCTCCTATAAGAATGTCAATTTTTGCGGAGTAAATTGGGAGTGCACACACACACCAAAAAGGGAAGATAGATTTTGTAAGAAGCATAAATATTTAGAAACGAAAAAGTTGCAATAGAGGCTAGATGATTGTGCTGAATAATTTAATATTTTTCACCATCCTTGTGAACTTTGCAATGAACATGGTTATGTAAATATCCAATGCTATTTGTTTCATGATCAAATCGTGTCCAAAAATTGTGATAACTTGAGTACCCTTGAGCATCATAAAGAGCTTAGTCTTCTTTTAGGGTACGAAGAAATGAAACACATAACTAAGGATATTCCAAAATTTAATCTCAATAGATATCTTGATTTTGATCTAGAGGAAATTTATATGTTTTGTGCGGAAAATTACATTGAGAATCCTTATATTGCCAACTATCTAAAGACAAGAAAACAAATAGAGTATGAAGAGAGTACTAATGAAAGGGGAAATATTTCCCAATACCCTCCTAGTGTTTATTATGATTAATCAGGTAATGAGGAGGAGCCTCCTATCCAATCAATCTCTTCAACAAGAAGCTCGAAAAAATTGATTAAACCCACACATGAGGTGGTGAAGAAGAAAAAGAAAAAAAATAAAAGGTAGAGGTAAAAAGGTAACTCTCCCAAGTAATATTTCTCCAATCACCATTGTGCCTCATGAAAGTGAATCAAATATGTTGATGGAGGATGATGATATTGAGTATGTGTCGGTGTACTAGAATAGGGGTACCCTAGTACCCCGAACTTGTGCAAGGGAAGTTGCAGCACCCCGCGGCAAGGCTTGCCGGGCGAACGCCAAGACCCTCCAAGGTTCCCTTGGAGCCATCCAAGAACAAAGTATTTAAGCTAAGGAGACAAGACCCCGGCAAGAGGAGCTTGCCGGGAAGGCTAACCAAGGCACTCCAAGGAACATGCCGCGACGCGCCACGCGCTCCGGCAAGGCGACAAGGCCCCGGCAAGAGGAGCTTGCCGGGAAGACTGACCAAGGTACTTCGAAGCTCGGTGAGCGACAAGCCTCCGGGCCCGACAAGATAGCAGCAGCGGCAAGGCGCTTGCCGCGGCAGGCGGCCATCTGCGCCCACGCTCCAGCGCATCCACCAACGTGTCGCTCTGGGGGCCTCTCCGGACGCGCGTGGCAGGAGGCTGTGCAGCCAGCGGTGCGCAGTGGCATGCGAAGCTGACAAGATCGTCATCATGGCGAACGGTGGCGCCCCTAACGGTCCTTTTCTCCACTGTTCGGGCGACTCAGACGGGCATTTAATGCCCTTGTCCCCTGCCGTCAGAGTTAGGTAGGGTGCACTTTACAACTGTATCACCTACCTTGCTTTTTACGTTTGTGCCCTTCTCTGCGTTGCCACCTGTCGGTGACCCCTTTAGCATATAAAAGGAGGCCCATGCGCAACGTAGGGGGGGTTAGAGGGTTCGGGGTTAGAGGGTTCGGAGGTTCGATCACTTCGACTCATTTGTAAACCAGAAAGACACCACGCTCTCTCGAGAGCAAGAACACAAGATAATATAGCCAGACAAGCAGCAGTAGGAGTATTATCTCTCCGGAGAGCTCCGAAGCTGGGTAAACCGCTCGTGTGCTTCGCCTTGATCTGCTCTTCGTGCAACCTCCGCCCCCCATCGAACCAAAAAGGGGTCCGGTCCGCCGGCCCCATAGGTGTTCGTGGGTCAATTTCCCCCGACATCTTTGGCGCGCCAGGTAGGGGGCGTCGAGATTGTGTGAACCTGATCCGGTGTTCACACGAGCTAGATCTTCGTTCCCTTCATCAACATGCCACCAAAGAAGAAGACTTCGGCGGCAGCCGCTCCGTCCACGTTGTTTCCGCCACCGTTGGAGCAAACGGGTGGTGGAGTGGATGCTGGCGGAAGAACAGCCGTCGATGAGGGTGCTCACAGTGCTGCCAAGTCCAACGACAAGGCAGCACAGACCTCGGCGTCCGTACGCGCACCGCGCCCGTCTCAGGAGGCGCGGGACCAACAGCATCATGGTGTTCGCAGCGCCATACGTCCGATAGACCAAGGCCAAGCTGGTGGATCTCGGGGTGCTCAAGACCAGCATGCACGCCAGCATGCTGGCACGAGCGGGGCACGGTCGCCTGGGCGGGATACTGCTCCCTCTAACATAGTTAGAAGTTCGAGCACGTCCCACTCCTCGCGCCGTCCGCCACTGCCACCCACCACTCCAGCAGAAGCTTTGGCGCGAGCTCAACTTCTCCTAGATTACCCTCCGACGTCGGACAAGATCGACGAATGGAGGGCCACCATTCAGAGTCTCATCGGCTACGCCAACGGCGACACTCCATGGCGGCCGAGCGCGTCACCGCCGCGGCAGGGTTGCCAGGCGCGAGCTGGTGGCGACGAAACGGGTGGAGGTGCAACTACCACGCAATCACCACCCCGAAGGCCAAGATCGCCGACTCGCCGGATCCACCTCGACAGCGACTCCACTGCATCGTCGGATCCACGAGCTCGTCGCGATCAGCGCCAAGTTCTTCATGATCGACAACAAGAAGACGCTCGAACCCACATCGAGCGCCGAAGAGAAGCGCGACGTCAATCCGACAAGCGCGCTGGGCCCTCTGTTGACATGCATGCGCCAGGGGAAACAGGTGATCTACCGTACGCGGTAGGTTGCCTAGTACAAAGAACTTCAAGCCAGACATACCGGAGAAGTACGACGGCAAGACGCATCCGTCAGAGTTCCTCAGCATCTACACCATTGCGGTGCAAGCTGCCGGGGGATGAGATGACAAGATCCTTGCCAACTACTTCCCGCTGGTGCTCAAGCCCAACGTCAGATCCTGGCTCATGCACTTGCCGGAAAACTCCATATCCTCTTGGGCTGATCTGTGCCATCAGTTTGTCGGCGCCTTCACCGGCGGACACAAGCCTCATGGCCAGGAGAGTGATCTTCATTTGCTCGCCCAGAAGGAAGGAGAGCCCCTGCGCAAGTACATTCAGAGATTCAGCAGTGTGCAGCTCAACATCCCAGATGTTCACCCTGCCGCGGTGATCAGCGCGTTCCATCAGAATGCGCGAAACCGCAGGATGCGGGAGGAAATGGCGATGTGCAAGATCAGAGATGTCAGTGAGTTATATGCGCTGGCCGACAAGTGTGCACGTGCTGAAGAAGGGAGGAGACTCCCCGGAGAAAATATAGGAGCGGGGGGATCTGACAGTGAAGATGCTGCCCCGGCAAGGAAAAACCAGCGGCGGAACAACAGAAGGAGGAAAGGCAAAGAAGTGCTAGTTGTTGAGCAGTCCGGCAACGGCGGTGGCGCCAAGGGAGCCAAAGCTGGTGACTCCGGCAAGGAGGTTGCCGCGGAGGTGGCGGTCGCCGACAAGCAGGACGGCACCAACAAGCAGTATTGCAAGATTCACCGCACCAAGGGCCATGATCTCCAGAACTACAAGAGGGTCGAGCAGCTTGTTGAGCAACAGAAAGCTGAATACGAGCGGCGCGACAAGGAGAAGGCCCAGGAAGGAACTGGGGGATCCGGCAAGAAACGTCCCGGCCGAGGAGGACGCCGCAGCAAGGCCAAGCAGCGGCAAGGAGACAGACCTCCTCGCGGCCGCGACAAGGATGAAGATGACGGCGACGATGAAGATATGGATGATGAGGAGACTGATGAGCAGGAGTTCCAGAAAGCCACAGAGGTCCTGTGCGTTGACGGTGGTGCTTCTCTGCATGCCTCGCACCGCCAGCTCAAGCAGTGGGTGCGGGAAGTTAATGCAGCAGAACCACCCATCGAGTCACGCAAGCCTCTGAAATGGTCCAGCACGCCTATCATCTTTGATATTGAGGACCACCCTGATCGCATAACCGCGGTCGGGTGCTTGCCGATGTTGGTTTCACCAACAATCCGCAACCTCAAGGTCACAAAGATGCTAGTTGACGGCGGGGCCGGCTTGAATCTAATCTCCTCCGCGGTGCTCCAGAAACTCCAAATCCCTGTCAGTGAGCTCGAAGAGACCGGTACATTTCAAGGAATCAACCCGGGAAGGAGCAAGCCGAAGGGAAAAATCACGTTGCCGGTAACATTTGGCAGTAAGCTGAACTTCAGGACTGAGAGGGTCACGTTTGACGTTGCCGACTTTCCATTACCTTACAATGGAATCCTTGGCCGTCCAGCACTCGCCAAGTTCATGGCAGCCTCTCACTATGCATACAACCTACTGAAAATGCCAGGCCCAATAAGCGTCATCTCTGTCCCTGGCGACAAGAAGGATGCTCTTATCTGTGCCGACAAGATCTACCGGGAAGCAGCAGCCGCAGCAGAACACCAGACCCTTGCCGCTGGAGCTCCCGGGGGGAAGAAGAAGACCAAGTCCGGCAAGAGCTCTGATGCCTACTCCGGCAAGCGCACCTCTTCGGAGTGCTGCGCTACCGTCGAGGACGCACCATCGAGCTCCACCGGCAAGTGTAAGAAAGCAATGGCAGCTCCACCTGAGACCAAGAAGGTGTCCGCCAAGGAGGATGGCACTGGTGGTACCTTCACCATCAGTGCCACTCTTGACCCCAAATAGGAAAGCGCGCTCGTTGCTTTCCTGCGGGCGAATGTCGACGTGTTTGCATGGCAACCGTCTGATATCCCCGGTGTTCCCAGGAAAGTAATTGAGCACCACCTTGCCGTCTGTCCTCATGCGTGGCCCGTCAAGCAGAGAATCAGGAAGTAGGCAGTGGAGCGCCAAGAATTCATAGCAGAAGAAATCAAGAAGTTGGAAGCAGCAGGCCTTGCCAGAGGAGTGCTCCATCCCACGTGGTTGGCCAATCCTGTTGTTGTGCGCAAGGCTAACGGGAAATGGAGACTTTGTATTGACTTCACTGATGTTAATAAAGCTTGTCCCAAAGACCCATTTCCCTTGCCGCGTATTGACCAGATTGTTGACTGCATAGCCGGATGTGATTTGCTTTCATTTCTTGATGCATACTCAGGATACCATCAGATCTTCATGGCAGAAGAAGATGAAGAGAAAACTGCATTTATCACCCCGTGTGGCACGTACTGCTTCGTACGGATGCCTTTCGGTTTGAAGAATGCTGGTTCAACATTCGCAAGGGTAGTCCACCATGCTTTTGAACCGCAGATGCACAGAAATGTGGAAGCCTACATGGATGACATAGTGGTCAAGAGCAAGAGCAGGGCGACCCTAATTCAAGATTTAGACGAGACATTTGCAAATCTGCGCAAGGTCAACCTCAAGCTCAACCCCGAGAAGTGTGTGTTTGGAGTCCCCTCCGGCAAGCTTCTCGGGTTCTTCGTGTCTCAGCGGGGAATTGAAGCCAATCCCGACAAGATCAAAGCCGTTGAGCAAATCGAAGCACCAAAGCGCGTCAAGGATGTACGAAGACTTGCCGGTTGCGTGGCTGCTCTCAGTAGGTTTATCTCTAGATCTGCTGAACGCGCCCTGCCATTTTTCAAAATTTTGAAGAAGGCAGGTCCAATGAAATGGACTCCGAAGGCGGAGGCTGCGCTGCAGGACTTGAAGAGATACCTGTCCTCCACTCCAACACTTGTCGCACCTAAGCCGCAAGAGAAGTTGTTGTTGTATATAGCGGCAACCAATCAAGTGGTTAGTGCTGCGTTAGTGGCGGAGAGAGAGGCAGATGATGAGCCGGCAACCATGGCAGATGCATCCAGCGACAAGCAAGGGGCTTCACCGACAAGCTCTGGTCCCGACAAAGATGGATCTGCGCAGGAGTACGACGAGATGCAGAAAAGAATGGTGCAGCGCCCAGTTTACTTTGTCAGTTCCCTTCTGCAGGGGGCTAGGTCACGGTACTCTGGTGTGCAGAAGTTGCTTTTCGGCCTCCTCATGGCCTCGAAAAAGCTGCGCCATTACTTCCAAGCACATGAGATCACAGTTGTCACTCGCTTTCTGCTGAAGAGGGTACTGCAAAATCCAGAAGCAACAGGCAGGATTGTAGAGTGGGCGCTGGAACTGTCAAGCTTTGGCCTCAAGTTTGAGAGCACATCAACTATCCAAAGCAGAGCATTGGCAGAGTTCATAGAAGAGTGGACGCCAACCCCAGATGAAGAAATTCCAGAGACAAGCATCCCCGTCAAAGAAGCAAGCAAAGAATGGCTGATGTACTTTGATGGTGCCTTCTCGCTGCAAGGCGCCGGTGCAGGCGTGCTGCTTATCGCACCCACCGGAGAGCACCTCAAGTACGTAGTCTAGATGCACTTTCCCAAAGAGCAAGCAACCAACAATACTGCAGAGTATGAAGGATTGCTTGCCGGTCTCAGAATTGCAGCAGACATTGGGATCAAGAAGCTTATTGTCAGGGGTGACTCACAGCTTGTCGTCCGCCAAGTAAACAAAAACTACCAGAGTCCGTTGATGGAAGCGTATGTCGATGAAGTGAGGAAGCTAGGGGAGCACTTTGACGGTCTATAGATGGAGCATATCCCAAGAGCTCAGAATGACATTGCTGATGGCTTGTCAAAGTGCGCCGCACTAAAGTTACCTGTGGAACCAGGGATCTTTGTGCTTAAGTTGACTCAACCATCCGTAACACCATCAACTGGACAAAGCAGGAAGAGGAAGTTGATTTCTGGTGACTACTTTCCGGCAGAGCTCCCCAAAGCCGCCGCCAAGAAAGTCCCCAAAGTCAACACCAAGGATGCTGAGGGGCAGTCTGCTCCGGCAAGCCTTATGGTTTGTTCCGTTGAAGCAGACGCTCCCGACAAGTTTTGCTCCGGCAAGCTTGCCGGGGAACATCAAGCTCCAGCAGGGCCACAAGTCCTTGTCGTAGAAGCGGATGTTCCCGCAGCAGCAGATATGCCTTTAGTCCTTGTTGTCGAGCCGCAAGCTCCAGCATGGGCACAGCAGATTGTCCATTTCCTTCAGACAGGAGAACTTCCCTAAGAACAAGAAGAAGCGGAAAGAGTAGCCCGGCAGTCAAGTATGTACCAGTTTGTCGATGGCATACTGTACAGAAGAAGACTCAATGGTGTGAAATTGAAGTGTATTCGCCGGGAAGATGGACAAAAGCTGTTGGCAGAGATACATGGAGGCATATGTGGCCACCACATTGGCGCAAGAGCACTTGCCGGCAAAGCTTTCCGGCAAGGTTTCTTTTGGTCGACAGCCCTCCAGGATGCAACTGCACAAATAACCAAGTGTGAAGCGTGCCAGTTCCACTCCAAACAGATACACCACCAGCTCAAGCTCTCCAGAAGATCCCTTTGTCCTGGCCATTTTTGGTCTGGGGGCTCGATATCCTCGGCCCCTTCCCCCGAGCTGTTGGGGGCTTTGAGTACTTGTACGTCGCAATCGACAAGTTCACAAAGTGGCCAGAAGTGCATCCAGTGAGGAAGGTGACAGCACAGTCAGCAGTCGAGTTCTTCAGGTCGATTGTTTGCCGTTTCGGGATCCCTAACAAGATCATCACCGACAACGGCACACAATTCACGAGCCGCACCTTCATGCAGTACGTCCAAGACCTTGGCGCCAAGGTCTTCTTTGCTTCTGTTGCTCATCCGAGAAGCAACGGTCAAGCAGAGAGGGCAAATGCTGAAGTGCTGCGCGGGCTCAAGACCAGAAATTTTGACAGGCTGCACAAGTGCGGAAGGAACTGGATCGAGGAGCTGCCGGTGGTTCTTTGGTCGATCAGAACGATGCCAAATCGAGCCACTGGCCAGACACCTTTCGCTCTAGTCTATGGAGCAGAGGCAGTTCTCCCCACGGAACTCATATACGGATCACCTCGAGTGCTCGCTTATGATGAGCTTGAGCAAGAACAGCTGCGGCAAGACGACGCGCTGCTCCTTGAGGAAGATCGTCTTCAGGCTGCTGTACGAGCTGCTCGATACCAGCAAGCTTTGCATCGCTATCATAGCCGCAAAGTTAAAGCCAGAAGCTTCGAGGAAGGCGACCTTGTTCTTCGGCGTGTTCAATCCGTCAAGAATTCCAACAAGTTGACGCTGAAGTGGGAAGGCCCTTATCGGGTGAGACGAGTCATAAGGCCTGGCGCTGTCCGCCTTGAGACCGAAGATGGCATTCCGGTGAGCAACTCCTGGAACATAGAACATCTTCGTAAGTTTTTCCCGTAGGGCGCGGTTGCCGGAACCCGTTCCGGCAACCACCTTTTGTACAAGTCTTGCCGCTCTTGCATGCAATCCTTTGTACAAAGCCGGGCGCAGATCTCGTGCATAAGTAAAACCCCATGTGCTCCGCACAACTTGTCCATTTCATGCGTTAGTTCCTTTCTTGCATGCGATTATCTGACACTTTGTGCAGCACCTACATCCGGTAAGCAGTAACGAGCCAGAGAGCTCCATATTATTATTTTCTCTTCTTTCTTTTTCTTTTAAAGGAAAAGAAGGTTCCCTCGCACACAAGTTTGCCGGGGGGGGAGGAGAAGATTGTGGTGTGGACCAGGCATCATTCAAGCAAAGTTTTGCCTTGCCGGGAAGCAAATGACAGAAAAGCTAACTTGCCAAAGTTTGAGCAATCACTTTTTTTAAGTTTTTGAGTTATCTTCCTCGAACGATCCTGCTTTGTATGGAAAACCTGTGCGCGGAGGAACCTACTCGTGGCTAGTTGCGCCCTTACTTTGTTTCGAGTCCGCTCAACAGCTTAAGCATGCTGCAACTAGTCGCGACAAGGTTTCTTGTCGGAAGCAGCGCCGCCAGCAGGCTGCTGAAGTTTCGCACTCAGCGCTCGCGGCTCGGGCGCCTGCGCCAACATGTTCCCTAGAAGCGTAGGGTAAAAACATACAAAGGAAGGAATCTAGTAGAGGAAATAACATTGCAATTGATAACAGAAATAAAGTTATATTACAAGATAACTTGTCGCGGCTCTAATAGACTGTTTTCATAACATGATTAGCAGCGACAAGGGAAAAGAAGAAATAGGCGGCCTAATCTACGCGTCCGCCCTCGACTCTCTTGATCTCGCTCACCTTGTCCACAATGGGTGCGACAAGGGCCTTGAGTGCATCCAGATCGGCGTCAGGCGGCAAGGACCTGAGGACATTGGTGAAGTTGAGGCATGGGTTGCAGAAGGCCACCTTCATCAGCACCTTCTGGAGAACCCCGGCGCAGATTTTGCGCGACTCGTCGGCCAGCTGCTTCGGGATCCTTTCCCGGAGCCGCTGGAGTGCCGTCGCCACGCCCTTGAAGAACAGGCTGAGCTTGGCGCTGGGTTGAAGACTATCGTCGGAAGGATACCCGAAGTCCTCCATCCCCAGCTGCGCCAGCTCCTCGTTGATGACTGCGGCAGTGTTCACCAGACCCTCGGTCCAGTGCTCCACTGTGTCCCTGAACGAGTTCTGGGTAACTGCAATGCTCTCCAGCAGCGCCGCGTCAGCCTTGACCTTCTCCGCCAAGGTCCTCTCCCGCTCCTTGGCGGCCTCCAGCAGCGCCGCGTCAGCCTTGACCTTCTCCGCCAAGGTCCTCTCCCGCTCTTTGGCGGCCTCCAGTGTCTGCGTCAGCGTGGCCAGCTTCAGCTCCAGGTCTGCTTTGGAATCCTTGGCGGCTCTGAGCTCCTTGCCCCTCTCAGCGAGAAGGCCTTGCAGCTCACCGTGGGCGGCAGCATCCTTCTCGCGCTCACGCTTGAGCGCGGAAAGCTCCTCGCCGCTCTTCCCAATATCGGCCTCCAGCTGCGCCACCTTCTCCTATAGCTCCTTCTTAGCGGCCTCTGCAGCTGCCGCGGCGTCCTTTGCCTCCTTGAGCGCCCCGCCAAGTGCTCGCTCGCGCTCGGCGAGCTCTTCCTCGTAGTTGTCGAGGTGGGCCTTCCGCTGCACTAGCTCGCCTTCCCGCGCGGACTGCTTCTCGACAGCCAGCCTTTGCTCCTCCTCAGCTTCGGCCTTCTCGAGAAGAAAGGCCGTGCGCTCATCGACTCGCTCCCGCTCCTGCGCCAGAGACCGGAGAGCTTCTTGATTTTGGCCCCGGAGCTCCTCCGCGCGTTTCTCCATGTCCACTCCCGCCTTCGCGACAAGCGCTTCCCGGGAAGCCAGCTTTGCTTGCCGGGCGCGGTAGAGCGATAGCAGCTTCCGCAGCAGCTGCTCCTCTTCAGGCTCGCCACTGCTGCTGCCGAGCGCATCAACCAATGATAGTCCAGCAGAAGCGAGCACCTCCCCGTCAAAAGCTTCCCCCTCGACCGGCGCCATGGAGCTCGACGCCCATGGTAGCTTGATGAAGATGTCGTCGCCGGCCTTCAAGTAGGCGCCGGGCTGGGGCTCCTCGGAGCCCGGCTCCGCAGAAGCGGCAAAGGGTTCGGCGGTCGGCGCAGCGCCCGGCGCTCCTGTGGCCTCAGGGTCGTCAGTGCGATCACCCGACCCCTCGCCGGCTTCCGCAGATGCAGCTCCGGCGGCCTCCTCGCCAGCGGTCTCATCAGCACCGGCACCTTCCTTGCCAGCGCCCTCTGTCTCCATTGGCTCAACCGTAGATGGGTCTGAAGAATGAAGAAGGGAGGAAAATCAATCAAAAATCCAAGAAAGGAAAAACAGAAGAAGCAGAACCCAAGGGAAAGTTTCTGGGCAAGTGGATTACCTGCGCCAAGATCTCCAGCTGCGGCCTTGGTCGCCGTAGGATCAGCAGTGCCGTCCCTTGCCAGAGAGTCCCCCCTTGCCGGAGAGCGCTCCCTTGCCGGGGACTCCTCCCTTGGCGGCGCAGTCGAAGCAGGTGGCACTTCGGGACCGGCCTCCGGGCGCTCCTGATGAGGCTGCTCTGCTCCTGCACAAGTCAACAAGCAAGATATCAGCGAAGGAAAAAAGCACTCAAGCCCGCCCGGCAGCATAAGGCTAAACTATGAACTTACGTTGGGGGCTGCGCTGGGGGCTGCTTTGAGGAGTGATTGCCGGGTCCGTCAAGGTGATCTCGGACCCACCCCCTATCGACAAGGTGGGGTCATCTTCGATGACGATCACCGCGGCCTTGGCCCTCTTCGCCGCTCTCTGGGCCAGCGTCCTGAAAAGAAAGGAGCCCAGATTGGAGCAAGTCAGATACAAGATATAAACAGCAAGATTGAAGAACTACAAGAGCACCAAAGAGACTTACTCTTCTTCCTCCTCGTCGGAGCTGAGCGCGGAAAGATCGAAGTCCGGCCCTCCTCCTGTGCGGCGAGGTGGAGGAGTAGGATCCCTTGCCCGTTTGGCGGGGGCAGTGGCGGTGGCCCAGGAAGGTCCCGCTCCAGTTGCCGCTGTTGCGTGAGGCACTCCCGCGGCAACATTGCTTGCCGCGGTAGAGCGCGTCGCGCGGCTCGGTGGCTGTGCAGCCGGCTGCCGCCCCGCTGCGTCCCCGGCCCTGCGAAGGCGCCTCCTTGGCGGGGCCGGGGGCTCCGCCTGCGGCAAGTTCTCTGAAGGCTCAGCCTCCTCCTCACCAGCCTCGCTCGACTCGGCTTCGGAACCGGCAGGCTCCTCTTCACCCATGAACTCCGCGTGGTTGGCAAGGTTTGCCGCCTCTGCAGCCTCCGCCTCCTCCACGGTGAACCCGAATGCGCCCGCGGCAGCTGCAGCAGCAGCCTCTTCCGTCCTAGTGGCGATGAGCTGCAGCTCCTCGTCGGTGGTGTCACGGGTGAGGCTCTTCTGCTCGTCGGCAAGGACCGGCACTTCCTCCAAGGTGTCGAAGAACGCTCGCACAACGTCATCCGCAGGCTCTTGCCAAGTTGGGACGATGTCGTGTGAATCACACAACGGCATCATGGCGCGGATCCGGTCAAGTGAAGAGTTGTTGCACAAAGGAACTACGCCCCTCGGCAGTGTGAATGGGTGTTGGGGGTCACGTTTGAATAATTCCAAGAGCATTGCGTCCATCTCCAAGACGGTGAAGTTGTAGTTGAGGCCCGGCCGCCGTCTCATGATGTCCGCCGAGTTTTTGAACTCCCAGGCGGGCCTCCCCCTCTCCTGCAGGGGGGCAATGCGGCGGCGGAGGAAATCTGCCCCGACAGCACCTATACTGAGCCCGGCAAGCCTGAGGCGAAGAATCCTAGTGATGGCGATCTTCAGCCTCTCGTCTTCCGGGGCCACGTTGCTCCAGTCATTGCCGCGCACTATTGGAGTTTGGCGCACGGCGGTGAAGGGCTGCGGATTCTCCTCGACGATCCAGCACCACTCCGCTCTCCACTCCTCCCACTTTCTGCGGAGCTCACCATCCAAGTACGCCTCCTTCTTGCCGACTCTCGAGACCCAGGCAATCCCTCCGGCAAGCGGCTCTCCTCTCTCTACCCGAGGAATGAAGTAGTGGCGGAAAAGGGCAACACTAGGGTGGACTCCGACAAAGTTTTCGCACAAGTGTGCGAAAACTTCCATGGTCAGGACAGCATTGGGGGTGAAGTCAAGGAGGCGGAAGCCATATGTGTTCATAATGTCACAAAAGAACTCCGAGAAGGGCGGGCAGAGCCCGCAATAGAAGAATAGCGGGAAGAACGGGTACCCATTTGGAGCCAGCTTCGAGGCGGTAGCCGGGAGTACCCTCGTGCGCGGATGCGCACGCGTCTCCGTCGCCCAAAAGAGGTAGAAGTACTCCCTCAACTCCTGCACGCCGAGCTGGGGGGTGAAGATCGCCCGCTCCTTCCGCAGCGCCGCGAGCGGCTGCGCCTCGGCCGACTTCACACCCTTTCCCTTGTCGGCTTTCGGGCCCATGGCGGAGGTGGTGAGGGAGGTCCACGGCGTGGAGATGCTGGTGGCAATGGGGGGCGGAGCGCTGCTCTCTCGGCTTCGAGAAGAAGGGGGGAGCAGCAGAGTTTGTGAAGAAGGATTAGCAACAACCAGCGAGGGGGAACGAACTGCCCCTGTTTCCTCTGCTTATAAAGAGGGACGGGGCGGACATTTCGCCCTTCCTAATAAACAACCACCCACGATCTCCCCCACGATGCCACATTCAACGCGTGCTGTTATGGGGGAGCGCGGTGGATACGGAGCGAGATTTGGTGTAGCCCATCCCGCGTGTGCCCGTGCCCTGTCTTAGGCCTGGCCCAACAGCGCTCGGCACCGTGTCTGGCCCAGGCCCGGGGGCTCCTGTCGGTGTACTAGAACAGGGGTACCCTAGTACCCCGAACTTGTGCACGGGCAGTTGCAGCACCCCTCGGCAAGGCTTGCTGGGCGAACGCCAAGACCCTCCAAGGTTCCCTTGGAGCCATCCAAGAACAAAGTATTTAAGCTAAGGAGACAATACCTCGGCAAGAGGAGCTTGCCGGGAAGACTGACCAAGGTACTTCGAAGCCCGGTGAGCGACAAGCCTCCGGGCCCGACAAGATAGCAGCAGCGGCAAGGCGCTTGCCGCGGCAGGCGGCCACTCTGCGCCCACGCTCCAGTGCATCCACCAACGTGTCGCTCTGGGGGCCTCTCCGGACGCGCGTGGCAGGAGGCTATGCAGCCAGCGGTGCGCAGTGGCATGCGAAGCTGACAAGATCGCCATCGTGGCGAACGGTGGCGCCCCTAACGGTCCTTTTCTGCACTGTTCGGGCGACTCAGACGTGCATTTAATGCCCTTGTCCCCTGCCGTCAGAGTTAGGTAGGGTGCACTTTACAACTGTATCACCTACCTTGCTTTTTACGTTTGTGCCCTTCTCTGCGTTGCCACCTGTCGGTGACCCCTTTAGCATATAAAAGGAGGCCCATGCGCAACATAGGGGGGGTTAGAGGGTTCAGGGTTAGAGGGTTCGGAGGTTCGATCACTTCGACTCATTTGTAAACCAGAAAGACACCACGCTCTCTCGAGAGCAAGAACACAAGATAATATAGCCAGACAAGCAGCAGTAGGAGTATTATCTCTCCGCAGAGCTCCGAAGCTGGGTAAACCGCTCGTGTGCTTCGCCTCGATCTGCTCTACGTGCAACCTCCGCCCCCCACCGAACCAAAAAGGGGTCCGGTCCACCGGCCCCATAGGTGTTCATGGGTCAGTTTCCCCCGACAGTATGATTTTGTGATGCCTACTACTTGTTGTGATGATTATGATTGGGAAGACAATGATGTATCTTATGACCTTGAAGATCTTTTTGGCACTTGCTTGGAAGAATATGATAATAATGTTTGCTATACTATTGGTGCCATTCATGCTATTGTTAATAATGATTATGATGATATGCAAAACCACAAGCTTGGGGATGCTATGTTTGATGAGTATGAAATGTTTGAAGATTTATTTGCTGAAAATAATGCTTGTCCCAAGATAGGGGATGCTTTGCATAATGAATATGATCCTTTGATTCCTTCTACTTTCGATAAGATAATTTATTATGATGATAGCATGCCTCCTATTTATGATGATTACAATGATGAAAGTGGGTTTGGAGGAGTGTCAACTCTAGGTAGTAGTGATCCCACTATTTTGGAGGGTGTTGAATATTATTAAAATATTGATGAAAGTGGATTTGGAGAGATCTTGACTTTATTTAGTGATACATCCACTATTTTGGAAGAGGTTTCAATTGACTATGATGATAACAAAGTTGCAACTTATGATGATTATTATGATGACATGTATGCCATAATGAGTGATAAAACTTCTATGATTTTGGATCATGAAAAGAATGCTTTATGCTATGGTTATATGGATGAATCTATTAATGATGCTACTGAAAATTATTATGAGAGAGGAACTTATGATTCATGATGCTCTTGTTATATTTCAATTCTTATCTTTTATGTGAGCATCATTGAACTCATCATGCCTAGCTAAAAAGTCATTAAAGAAAAGCACTTGTTGGGAGAGAACAAAACACTTTTACTGTTTTTATGTGTTCACATGATTATGCTACTGTATTAATCATGTTTTATTGTTTTTGTTTCAATAAAGTGCCAAGTAAAGCCTTTGGGATCATGTTAGGTGATGGTTGATTTGATCTTGCTGAAAAACAGAAACTTTTGCGCTCACGAAAATATCTCTCATTTTTAACAGAACAGTTCTTTTGAGTTGATTCTTTTTTAAGAAGATTAATATACAAATTTCTCACGTGGTCCTAATTTTTTCATAATTTGTGGAGTAGCATAAGTATGGTTTGAGTATAGATTACTACAGACTGTTCTTTTTTGACAGATTCTGTTTTCAATGCATAGTTTGCTTGTTTCCTAGTTTATTTGGCTTATATTGCTCAATATAAATTATAGAAATGATATTCTACAGTATTAATTGTGTGTAAACAATGATTAATCTTGTCTTTGACAGTACCAAAAGTGAAATGGTTTGCTCTTTACCATACTAACCTATCTCACAAAGTTCCGTTAAGTTTTGTGTGATTGAAGTTTTCAAGTTTTGGGTGAGATGTCGATATGAGGAGAATAAGGAGTGACAAGATCCTAAGATTGGGGATGCCAAAGTCACCCCAAGGTAATATTCAAGGAAGATCCAAGCAACTAAGCTTTGGGATGCCCCGGAAGGCATCCCCTCTTTCATCTCCAACATTATCGGTAACCTCACTTGGAGCTATGTTTTTATTCGTCACATGATATGAGTTTTACTTGGAGCGTCATTTTATTTTGTTAGGATTTGATTGAAGTTATTTAGAATATTTTTTTGCATCTTTTATTTCAATAGAAGTGGCAATGATAGCATTTGCCATGCTTATTTTGCAAGTATACATGTTGCTGTTTCAAAACAGAAAGTTCATCGTTGTTGCATAAATTCCCTAGAAAAGTAAGAATGTGATAAATTGATGAATTTTTTTGAAAAATAAGCTCTGATAAATTTTCTAAAGTGTGGTAATTGTTTCAGAATTTTGAGTATTAGGGAAGTATGATGAATCTTGCACTCTTTACAGACTGTACTGTTTTGGCAAATTGCTGTTATGGTTGCATTATTTGCATATGTTTGCTTGTTTAATGATTCTATTTGAGGATAGGACTATTAAATATGCAGAGGCATTTAGTATGCAATGTTGAATAATAATTTTAGTGATTTGCTACTGTAGATAATGATAAGGTTTTGCATTGATTTATACTAACTTATCTCACGAGTTCTTGTTGAGTTTTGTGTGGGTGAAGTTTTAGAGATTTAGGGAAGCCGTGATATGAGAGGAATTAAGGAGACACAAAAGCTCAAGCTTGGGGATTCCCAAGGCATCCCAAGTTAATATTCCAAGAAGTTTCATGCATCTAAGCTTGGGGATGCCCCGGTAGGCATCCCACCTTTCTTCCTCAACCATTATCGGTTAGTATCGGTTGAGCCTAAGTTTTTGCTTCTTCACATGAGTTGTGCTATGCTTGGAATGTCTTTTTGTTTTGTTTTGCTTGATGTTTTAATAAAATACATAGATCTGAAAGTTTTAAATAAAAGAGAGTTCTCAATTAGCTACCCATTTACATAACTACTCACTTGATCTTCACTTATATCTTTTTGGAGTAGTTTGTCATTTACTCTTGTGCTTCACTTATATCCTATGAGTAAATTGTTGAATGAATTGAATATCATGAAGTTGAAATTACATGTTCATATCATGCCTAGTAGTAGCTTCACATTGGGTTTAGAAAGTGAAATCTTTTGAAGCTTGACAATCACAATATTGGTCATACAAGCAATTTTTGAATGATTAATATAAGGAAGAGAGCTTGCACATGCAAATACACTATCTTGGAAATCTTTTGTGATTATGAGCCCCCATCAAAATATTATATGCCAAAATTGTCGATGCTGGACAAGGAAGACAACATAATGATTTATGTTTGTTCATATTCACATAGAAGTTATATTGTCATAGATCCTTCAACATGTGGTGCTTGCCCCCCATCTTTGCTAGCCAAAAATTCCGCACCAAGTAGAGATACTACTTGTGCATCCCAAAACCCCTTAAACCCAAATCTTATTTTCAAGAGTCCACCATACCTACCTAAGGATTGAGCAAGATCCGTCAAGTAAGTTGTCATCAGTGCAATAAGGCAATAAAAATTGTTTCTAAAAGTGTTAGATCATTTAGTGTAAGAGAAAATTGAGCATTGTATGAACTTGTGATGGCAAAGAATAAAAGTGACAGACTACATAATAAAGAATGCTATCATAAGGGGCAATATAACGTGATGTTCTTTTGCACTAAGGGGTTGAGCATACAAACAAATAAGCGCATGGAAACCTCTACTTCCCTCTGCGAAGGGCATATCTTTTACTTTTCAGTATTTACTTTTATGCAAAGAGTCAAAGTTTTTCTCTCTATTCCTTTTTATTTTTCTCTTTTGGCAAGCATCATGTGGTGAGGAAAGATCTAGGCACATATATCCAGTTGGATATGGGTAGCATGAGTTATTATTGTTGACATCACCCTTGAGGTGAATACATTGGGAGGCGAAGTTATAAGCCCCTATCTCTCTATGTGTCTGGTTGAAACATTTTGCTCATGTGTATGCAGTGAGTGTTAGCAATCATAGAAGACTATATGATGGTTGAGTATGTGGAGCTCTTACTTAGACTCTGTTGAATAAGTTGAATTGCAATTGTATGGTGGCTAAGAATATAGGTTGTTGAATGTCAAGAGAATTCATTGTTTGAACCTTAACATGTGAATTGGTTGCTACTTGGTCATGATAAGTTTTATAAGAAAGAATTGTTGTTCTGATGCTAGGAGAAGTGATTGAAATTTTCATTGATCAAACTTGTGCACTTTGCTAGCATTTGCACTTCATAAATTATTTGTTTTATCATTTACCTACTCGAGGACGAGTAGGAATTAAGCTTGGGGATGCTGATACGTCTCCAACGTATCTATAATTTATGAAGTATTCATGCCATCTTTACAATAATTTTATATGGTTTTGGTATGATTTGCACGGAACTAACCCGGACTCACGTTGTTTTCAGCGGAACTACCATGGTGTTGTTTTTTGTGCAGAAATGAAAGTTCTCCAAATGAGTTGAAACTTTTTGATGGATTTTTCTTTTGGAACAAAAGAGACCCCCAAAGCTTCGTGGGAGGGCCAGAAGAGCCATGAGGACGGCACAACCCACTGGGGTGCGCTTGGGCCCTTTCCCGTGCCCCGATGTATCGTGCTCATCTCGAGGCCCATCTGGACGTGAGACCGACGCCAAAAATTCCTATAAATAGAGAAACCATCAGAAATAACCCTAGATCAGAAGTTCTGCCGCCGCAAGCCTCTGTAGCCACCGAAAACCAGTTGGGACCCCATTCCGGCACCCTTCCGGAGGGGGGAATCATCTTCAGTGGCCATCTTCATCATCCCGGTGGCCACCACGATGAGGAGGGAGTAGTCCACCTTCGGGACTGAGGGTTTGTACTAGTAGTTATGTGTTTAATCTCTTTCTCTCGCACGATCTTGAGATGTCACGATCTTGATGTATCATGGGCTTTGTTAACATAGATGGATCATATGATGTTTCTCCCCTCTCTACACTTGTTGTGATGAATTGAGTCTTTACCCTTTGAAGTTTTGTCTTGTCGGATTGAATGTTTAGAACTGAGAACACATGATATATGTCTTGCATATGAATACCCATGGTGACAATGGGGTATTATTTTGGTTCACTTGATATATGTTATGCCACTCAACTTGCGGATTACCGAGGTGATTTAGGGGTAATCTATACATAGGGGTTGATGCATGTTTTTATTATCTTTTTTCCGATAGAAACTTTGGGGTCCTGCCAGGGGGATGAACCCCGGGCAGGCAACAGAACCCGGATCTATTTCAAAAATAGCAGGGCCCGCATCGCCCCACAAACCGGCGTGCGCCAGGCCGGGTCGCTCGACCCGGCAAGGACCGCAACCCGGCCAAGACCCTCGACTTGGCAAGGTACGTCGACCCGGCCGCAGCAGCTGGCCCAAGGCAATTCAACCCGGTGCAACCATGGCTTCCCCAACAAGCCATCCCACCCGTGGTGTGCACGGCAACCCAGCCACGGGTCAGCTCCCGTCCCATCCAGGCCGTACGATGGGCGAGACCTCAATCACTGATGACCAAGACTACAGTGCTCCCGCCCATGCCCGTGGTCAGCCGGCGCATGGCAATAGTGCCCCTTACCTACCCGCTGACCAGGGCTGGCACGACAACAGTGTTCCCGTCCTCACCACTGACGATAGCAAGCGGCGGCCTGACGGAGAACACTGTGCGTGGCTCGACTCGGCCACGCCATGACGATCGACAAGACGGCGCATAGTCCCCTTAGGTACACAGGGCCCGCGCCTAGGGGAACCCGGCGAACCACAAGCCCACAAGCGGGGCCCAGCCCGTTACCCCGGACACCGACAATACGGACCCACCGACTCGGCATATTACCATTGTAACCCTGGGTGGGTTGACCTATAAAACCCCCCAGGAGCCCACGCCTACAGAGGAAGGGCGAAGCAATACGAGATAAGTAGGCAAGAAAGAGAAACCCAGGCAAGTATAGGACTAGCCACCGCGTAGCAACGCCAAGGAGAAGGAGCGGCCCAAGCCTTGGCTAGCCTCCTTCCTCCCTCACACATCTCCAGGAGCAACATTGTACTATCGACCATCCAACTAAACTCGGCAGGACTAGGGGTGTTATCTCTCCAGAGAGCCCCGAACCTGGGTATGTCCGGCGTCATGCGCCCGCGCATATCAGCCCCGCCTCCGGAGCCCACCAGCGCCCTTGAGCCTCCTCCTCTCTTTAGCCATCCCTTGGCATCTGCCGTGCGCCCACCACGACAGTTGGCGCCCACCGTGGGGCAGCTCGAGGAGCTGGCCGGAAGCATGCTTCCGACGGGGCCCTTCTCCTACTCCGACGAGTCTGTTGCTCTGGCAAACGACGTCATCGGCGCGCTTGCCGCCTCCTTCACCGTGCTGCGCATCTCCGACGCGCTCGCGGCCGACAAGTACCCCAACAAGGTGCTCAGCTACTCCGACTCCCCGCTCTCTCTCAGCGGCGGATTCACCGCCGCAGCGATGGATGCCCACGTGGAGGTCTTCGTCACCGGTGATGGCGCCTCTTCCTCGTCGAGGAAGGCGAGAAGATTCGCCGAAGCCGCGGCCGCCACGGCACGGACGGAGCCGTCCGACCCGCTGCGCGCCGCGATGGAGAGCCTCCGCATCCCCATCGGCACCGACGTCGACGCCACCAACGTCGTTGAAGCCCGAACCCAGCTCGAGGACAGGCGCCAGCAGATGCTGGACCTGTCCGAGACGCTGGCCGCCACCAGGCGTCGCTTGGAAGCTGCTCAGATGGAGCACGACGCCGCTCACGGATTCACGCTGCCCGCGGCCGGGCCGAGCCGGGCCGCCGATACTCGCGCCCGGGGAGGAGCGATCAGCCGGGCCTTCGGCGCCGTCCGGACCGTCTAGGAGACCCTAGTCAAGAACATGCGCGCTGCGGAGGCAGGCGCGGTCAGCCTCGACCAACTCGCGGGCGAGGAGCTCAAGGAGCGCATCGGGCGGATGCGCGAGCTCCTCTACACCGACAATACCCAGCAGGATCACCTCAACCAGCTCGCCAAACCGGCCGGCTCCGTCTCCGCCTGCCTTGGCGGGCCCGACGAACTCTTGCAGACGGCCTCCTCGCCGCCCGGCGAGGCGCACTCCGGCCAAGCCTGGACCCCGTGTAACCTGGCCGGCATCGCCGCCGACGCTCTGGGTAACGAGCCCGCCCCAGAGACCCAGCGCGGACCCGGCCAGCACGGCCCGTGTCCGGCTCCAGCCGACCCGGCCCCTCGGGGCCTCGCCGCTAGTTGACTCGGCCCGCGCGCCATCGACGACACCGACGCGCGTCACCGCCTTGATCAGCTTGCTCGCTCCCTGGAGGTGGAGGAGAGCGGCGCTATCGGGCCGACGTGCTTTGGCCCACGCATCCGGGAGGAGCCCTTCCGCAAGGGCTTCGTGCTTCCCCGCGCCACCCCCAAGTACAATGGGACCATGAAGCCAGAAGACTGGCTCACCGACTACACCACGGCCATTGGCATCACCGGTGCCAATCGTCGTCTCGCCATGCGCTACGCACCGCTCATGCTCCAAGGATCGGCTCGCACATGGTTGAACAGCCTGCCGATGGGCAGCATCAATGCATGGGTCGATTTCGAGGAAGCATTTGTCCGCAACTTCACAGGGACGTACAAGCGGCCCGAACGCCCCAGCCAGCTCGCCATGTGCGTGCAGGGGCCAACGGAGACTGGCAGCGAGTACCTCGCATGCTGGACCGAGCTCCGGAACAGCTGCGAGGGCGTCCATGAAGTCCAGGCGATCCAATACTTCGTCAGCGGGTGCCGAGACGGCACCCTCCTTAACCACAAGCTTCTACGCTCCGAGCCGGCCACCATGGCCGCGCTCATGGTGATGGTCAATAAGTACGCCAACGCCGACTCCGCCACAAAGATCCAGGTGGCGCTGGATGAAGCCGGTAAGGCGAAGCCGGTCCCTCCACCAAAGCCGGCCGGCAAAAGCAGCCGACAGCAGCATCACCAGAACAACAAGAGCAAGGCCGACCAGCTGGCGCAACGTCATGACAACCGGCTCGTCGCGGCCGCCGAGCCCGCGGCGGACCCGGTAGCGAAGCGCCGGCAGACCGGCAAGATGGCATGGCAACCCGCCATGAGCTTTGAAGAGATGCTCGACGCCCCATGCAAGCACCACAGCGGCGCAAGACCCTCCACGCACACGCTTCGATAGTGCGCCATCACCAAGCGCATCATGAGGGGCAGTGTTCCGCCTCCTCCGGCTCCGGCTCCAGCTCCGGGCGCGGGACATCCGCCCCCGCCTCCACCGCCGCCTCCCTCCGACGGCGCGATGCGGAATGATGCCTACCCAGACCAGAACGTGGCCTACGTCGTCTTCACCAGCCTCGACAACGACAAGCGCAGCGAGCGCCTCCTCCGGCAGGAGGTGAACACCGTCGTCCCGGCCAAGACGGACTTCATGCATTGGTCGGATCACCCGATCACCTGGACCCGGGAGGATCACCCGGCAGTCATGCCGAGTCCGGGTGGATACGCCCTCGTCCTCAACCCTACCATCATCGCGCGGTGCACCTACAAGATCTCCCGAGTCCTCATCAACGGCGGCAGCATCATCAACATCCTCTACCGCGACACGATGACCAAGCTCGGCCTCAAGGCCGAGGACCTAGAGCCAACCCGGACAGTCTTCCACGGCATCGTACTTGGCCTCTCCTGTTCACCCATTGGACGGGTCCGGCTCGATGTCCTGTTCGGCGACAGCAGCCACTTCCGACGTGAACCGATCTAGTTCGAGGTGGTGGACCTGTCTAGCGTGTGTCATGCACTGCTGGGCTAGCCCGCGCTCGCCAAATTCATAGCGGTTCCCCACTACGCGTACCTAAAGATGAAGATGCCGGGTCCCAAGGGCCTCATTACCATCACCGGTGACTAATTCAAGTCTCTCGAGTGCGCCCGAGACGGCGCTAAGCTGGCCGAGTCGTTGGTCATCACCGAGGAGCGGCGCCAGCTCGACCGGATCGTCGCCCTGGCCGGCGAGGCCTCCGCAGCGTCGATCTCGACTTTGGACCCGGCCGATGAGGCCGCCTTCAAGCCCTCCAAGGAAACCAAGAAAGTGAAGCTAAACCCAGAAGACCCCAGCTGCAGCAAGTACGTTGTCATAGGCGCCCGCCTCGACAGCAAATAGGAAGGCGAGCTCGTCGACTTCCTCCGTGAGAATCGGGATATCTTCGCATGGACCCCCAAAGACATGCTGGGTATCCCGAGGAAGTACGCCGAGCACAAACTCCACGTCCGCAAGGACGCCAAGCCTGTCCGTCAACCCCTCCGTCGATTTTCCGAAGAGAAGAGAAGAACCATTGGTGAAGAGGTCGCCAAGCTCTTGGCGGCCGGCTTCATAATGGAAGTATTTCACCCCGAGTGGCTGGCCAACCCAGTCCTCGTCCTAAAGAAGAACAAGACCCGGCGCATGTGTATCGACTACACCAGCCTCAACAAGGCATGTCCCAAGGATCCGTTCGCTCTCCCGCGGATCGACCAAGTCATCGACTCGACCGCAGGTGCGAGCTCCTGTCCTTCCTAGATGCCTACTCCGGCTATCACCAGATCAAGCTGGACCCGGCCGATGCCCTGAAGACGTCCGTCATCACGCCCTTTGGGGCGTACTGCTACATCACCATCTCATTCGGCTTGAAGAACGCCGGCGCCACCTTCCAACGCTGCATGCAGAAATGCTTGCTACCGCAACGGCCGCAACATCCACGTGTACGTGGACGATATCGTGGTGAAGACCAAGCAGCACCTCACGCTCCTCGATGATCTGAAGGAAACATTCGCCAACCTCCATGAATACAAGGTCAAGCTCAACCAGGAAAAGTGCATCTTCGGTGTCCCAGCCGGAAAGCTGCTCGGCTTCCTCGTCTCGGAACGCGGCATCGAGGCGAACCCGGAGAAGATCAAGGCCATCGAGCGCACGCACAAGCCAACCTGGCTGTGCGATGTCCAAAAGTTCACAGGCCGCCTGGCCTCGGTCAGCCGGTTTCTAAGCCGGCTGGGCGAGAAGGCACTGCCCCTGTACCAGCTAATGAAGAAAACAAGCCTGTTCGAGTCGAACGGCAAGGCGGACGAAGCTTTCCAAGACCTCAAGCGCATGCTCTCCACCGCACCAGTCCTGGTCGCACCAACCGACAAGGAGCCACTGTTTCTCTACATAGCCGCGACCTCGCGGGCGGTCAGCACGGTGCTTGTGGTCGAGCGACCGGAGAAGGGCAAGATCCAGGCCGTCCAGCGCCCAGTCTACTACCTGAGTGAAGTGCTCTCCACCTCCAAGCAGAACTACCCGCACTACCAGAAGATGTGTTACGGCGTGTACCTCACCGCCAAGAAGCTGAAGCAGTACTTCCAAGAACACGTCGTCACTGTCGTCAGCATAGTGCCTATCGGAGAAATCATCGGGTGCCGGGACGCCTCTGGCCGGGTCGCCAAGTGGGCGATCCAGCTAGCTGGCCACACCATCCTCTATGAGCCCCGCACCACGATCAAGTCTCATGCCCTGGCCGATTTCCTCGTCGACAGGACCGAGACCCAGTACGTGCCGCCGCCTCCCGACTCGACGCATTAGCGCATGCACTTCGACGGGTCCAAGATGCGACTCGGCTTAGGGGTTGGCATCGTACTGTCATCTCCAAAAGGTGACCGACTCCGCTACGTACTCCAGATCCACTTAGCCGCCTCCAACAACATCGCCGAATACAAAGCCCTTGTGCACGGCCTCCGGCCCGCCAAGGAACTCGGCATCCAGCGCATCTTGTGCTACGGCGACTCGGACTTGGTGGTGCAGCAGTGCTCCAGCGAGTGGGACGCCCGTGACTCCAACATGGCAAGCTACCGCTTTCTCATCCAGAAGCTGTCCGGATCCTTCGATGGCCGCGAATTCCTCCACGTCCCGCGCGCGAAGAACGAGGCAACCGACATGCTCGCCAAGATCGCCTCGTCACGTCAAGCCATCCCGTCCGGCGTCTCCCTCGAGCACCTACGCAAACTGTCCGTCAAGCCGTCGCCGGACTCCGAGTCCATCCACGTCCCAAAAGACCCGGCCGCACCGCAAGCTGGCCCGGGGACTGCTAAACCCGGCCCGAGGGCTGCTCAGGTCAACCCAGCCACCATCACCCCAGACCTGGTCGTCGCTGTCACCAACCCGGGGGCTGCTCAACCCGGCCCAGGAGCCACCGACTCGGAACCCACCCAGGTGGCCGTCTTCACCGTTGTCGCGGCCCCAACTTGGGCCTTGCCGATATCAAAGTTTCTGGAGAACGGGGTTCTCCCCATGGACGAGACCGAGGCTCGGCAAGTTCAGCGTCGGGCCTCCGCCTATAGCATCATCAACAATGAGCTTGTCAAGCACAGCTCTACCGGCGTGTTCTAGTGCTGCGTCGAGCAGGATCGTGGCATCGACATCCTCCTCGACATTCACCAGGGCGAGTGCGGGCACCACGCTGCATCACGATCCCTCGTGGCCAAGGCGTTCCGCCACGGCTTCTACTGGCCAACGGCCCTCGAACACACCGAGTCGCTCGTCCTCAAATGTGAAGGATGCCAGCGCTTCAGCAAATGCAGCCACCAGCCAGCGTCAGCACTCCGCACCATACCGATCGCCTAGCCCTTCGCGGTCTGGGGACTCGACATGGTGGGACCCTTCAAAACCACTCGGGGTGGCATGACGCACTTACTGGTGGCAGTGGACAAATTCACCAAGTGGATCGAGGCAAGACCAATCAAGAAATTGGACGGGCCAACAGCCGTCCGGTTCGTCAAGGACATAGCGGTGCGCTACGGCATGCCGAACAGCATCATCATCGACAATGGTACCAACTTCGCCAAGGGCGCGCTCGAGCAATACTGCTCTGTCTCCGGCATCCCCTCGACCTGGCCTTTATGGCACATCCGTAGTCCAACGGGCAGGTCGAGCGGGCCAACGGACTCATCCTGTCCGACATCAAGCAGCAACTCGTCGAGCCAATCATCCGCTCACCCGGCAGTTGGATCGACGAGTTGCCCGCAGTTCTCTGGAGTCTATGCACAACACCAAATTGGTCAACCGGGTTCACCCCGTTCTTCCTCGTCTATGGATCCGAAGCCATCATCCCAACCGACGTCGAGTTCGACTCGCCGCGTGTCACAATGTACACCGAAGCTGAAGCAAGAGTAGCACGTGAAGACGGCGTCGACCTGCTCGAAGAGGCGCGCCTTCTGGCACTTAGCCGCTCGGCTATCTACCAGCAAGGCCTGAGGCACTACCACAGCAAGAAGATCAAGCCTCTTGCATTCCGCGAAGGCGACCTCGTTCTCCGACTCGTCCAAGAGCAGGCAGGCCAGCACAAGCTGTCCTCTCCATGGGAGGGCCCGTTCATCGTGAGCAGGACTTTGCGCGACCGCAATGCCTACTACCTCATCGACGCGCGCAAGTCGAAGAAGCGCAAGAGGGACACCGCCAGCAAAGAAACGACCCGGCCATGGAACGCGGAACTCCTCCGTCTGTTTTACAGCCAAACGAATGTATGTATCGACGCCTTTTGTAAGCATATGAAACTATGGGGTCCCCGAACGAGACTCGGGGGCTGACTTTTGCCGACCAATTTATTGCGTCCATATTTTGCATCACTTTACTACTGAACCCGGCCGCCGGCTCGACTAGCTCGACTCGGGGGCTCGGGGGCTGGCCGGCTTGATCGACACCCCGCCGCTTTACTTGGTGATTCCTGATAAAGTTAGGATGCCACAGTTGCCCACTTCACCCTAAAACCGAAGATCCAGCTCTGGCTGACGGCGGGCAAGCACAATGGGCTAAAGCTCCCCTATGATTCATACACTAAGTCAAAAGCCGTCGGGTCGACCAACCCGGCCCGACGCTCTTCAACTAAGTTAGCCGCACGACCGGCTGCTCACCAACCGGCCAAGCCAGATTGCCGCCAGCCGGCCCAGTGGGTGTGTCGCTCGTGCTCAACGCTTCTAAGGACCCAACTCCTGCGCACGCCTCTCGAAGAGTCGAACTCCTTGTCACGGACCGGAGC
>NC_041381.1:434309519-434328577 GCF_002162155.2 Triticum dicoccoides
GTTTCAGAGAGGAACAACGCATGAAATAAGTTCGAAACAAGCAGAAGGCAAAAAGCAAATAAACACTCACAACATTTACACATAAATGTTTCAAGCAAAGGCCCATGGTGCGAGTTCATTACACCCTGAAAACCCCCAGTGGGTGGGTGGACCTGCTACTTAACAAAGTTTTCCAGCGCCGCATCGCGACGTCGACGGCTCCCCCCTACCGGCCTCCGGGTCCAGCAAAGCACCGGTGTCATCTTCGGCTTTCGCGTCGCCATAGACGTCCGTCTCCTCGGAGCTGCCCTCCGGGTCACGAAGAAGCAAGCCGTAGTCGTCGCCATCCACGATCGCGCCGTCTTCCGTCCGCTCCGGATGGAACTCATCATGGAAGGCGAACTTGGCGATATAGCTAGCCCGGGAGGCCATCCGGCCGACCTGCTCCTGCAGCAACTACTCCGAACCAGCGCACTGACCCATCAGCGCGTCCAGCTGAAGATCCGTATGCCAAGATAGCACGATCTAGAGAGCCATCTCAGCACCAGCCCGAGCGGCGGAAACGCGCCAGTCGCTAAGGCGATCCGGGCCCATCTCCAACCAGCACGCCAGGCGCGAGAAGCTGTGCGGATGGACGGAGTCTAGCCACAGGGCCGCCGTCATCGCGGTGCCGGCACGGGACAGCCGCTCCATCTGCGTCCCCAAGACCCGCAGTCGGGCCTCAGCATCGGCAATGATCTCCGGGAAGGTCCAGGCCGTCAGCGGATCCGTCCCGGACCCAACAACGCCGGTCAGATCGTGCTGATAGCGGACGGCTTCCTCCGCCAGCCGCTGCGTCTCTGGAAAGGCCCCTGTAGCCAAAGAAGAAGCAAGTTAGAAAAACAACAAGGAAAGAAGGGTCGGGTCCCGACCCGGCAAACTACGAAGAAGCAGCACTTACTGGAGAAAGAGTCTTCCAGGTGCTGCGCCTCGAGCAACGTACCACGTCGCTCCCGCTCCCCGAGCGCCTTCTCCAGGTCGGCCGCCTTAGCAAGGGCTGCCTTCAGCTCGGCGTCCTTGTCTTCGGCCGCCTTCTCAGCCGCCTCACGGCGGCGAGACTCGGCCTGGCGGGCCTCCTCAGCCGTGGTGGCCTGCTCCCGCAGACGCTCCACCTCGGCCTAGAGCCGGCCCTTGTCGTCGGCCAACTGGCCGTGTTGCTGGTCCGCCTCGACCAGGGCCTGCTGCGTCTCCACCACCTTGGCGGCCTCCGCCTTAAGAAGCTCCACCTCGGCCTCGAGGCGGCTCTTGTGACCCGCCAGCTGCTCGTGCAGCCGGTTGGCCTCATTAAGAGACCGTCGGGCCGCGGCCGCCTCCGCCCTCGCCTGCACCGCCTCGACGCCGAGACGGCCGGTATCAGCAACAAGCCGGTCATAATGATGACCAGCCCGGAACAGCCGGGTCCGCCAAGACAGCACCTCGGCTACAAAGAAAAAAGAACTCAGCAGAAAGAAAGAGAAGACGAGACCCCACTAGAGTCTCGGGGGCTACACCCAGTTGGCCCGAATCTCGGGGGCTACACCCAGTGGGTGCGCTAGCGCGCCCCCACTAGAAGAAAGAACAAAAAAAGGTACCTGCGGCGACGCGAAGCTCCTCCTCCTTAGCAGCAAGCTGCTCCTTGAGCTCTTGATGCTTGCCCAGGAGCCGGTAGAAGGCGGCAACCCGGAAGGCGTCAAGGTGCTGAGAGCAGACCAAAGTCAGAACAAGGCCCGAACCTCGGGGGCTACACCTAGTTGGTGCGCTGGCGCGCCCCCACAAAGATGAAATCACAAGAAAACAAGAAGAAAGAAGAACTTACCAAGACGGTGCGCTCCAAGTCGCGCGTCCGCTCCACCTCGGCCTGGGCGACGGCCTCAAGCCGCTACGTCCGACCTTGCAGGCGGCGGCTAACGGCGTCTAGCGCCGCCTCCTCCTGGGTCTGGGGCCCAAAGACGGTCGCGCCCCCGCTTCACGCGGGCTGCGGCACGGCGGCTCGGCGCCCTCCCAGACGGAGCACCAAGGCACGCCCACCGCTCGCTGCTTGAGACGCGGTCAGCACCTCCCCCGACGCCCCTCCTGGCGTCATCACCTCCTCGGACACCGGGACGCCCTGCGTCGCCACCTCAGGCGCCGCCGCCTGTGATGCCTCCTCCATAACCGATAGCGCTTCCAGCACCACCGCCCGTGGAGCCTCCTCCAAAGCAATGCTGCCTCGACCACCATCGGTCCCCGCGCGCTCGACCACGTCGGCCCGCGGCAGGGTATTGCCCCCCACCTCCACGACCTCCCAGTCAAGGGCCACCACCTCAGCCCGGCTTCGGCGGCCGTGCTCCCTCACCGTCGACGGCTCAAAAACCGTCGCTGCCACCACTGCACCCTCCGGCATCTCGCGCCAGGCCGGCTCCGTGCTGCCTCGCACCCATGCCGCCGCCGTGTCGGTCCAAGCCTGGACCGACACCGCCTCCAACTCCGCCTCGGCCCGGTTCCTGTCCCGTCAGGCCAAGGCCTCGGTGTCATCCGGGTCCAGTCCGAGGTCCGAGTCGCCCCGTCCCTCCTCCCTGGCCAGGCCGGCAAGGTCGGACTGGCTCCTGCTGAACGCGGCCCCCTTGGTGGCCACGGCCTCCGCCGCCGCCCTCGCCAGCGTGATCGGCGAGCTGAAGAAAAAAGAAGAATGAGCAAGCGAAAGACAAGGTTGGCCCAAGAAATCCAGGCGCAAGCAAGAAGTAAAACTTACCCCGACAAGACTGGGACCGGAGTCGGCTTCCCGCGCCTCTTCTTGGCCGGCCTCCCAGGCTCGGCCAGATCCGCCGTGCGCTTCGGGGCCAGGGGTCGCGGTGCAACGCTGTCCTTTCCGTGCGGGCGGCTCGGCGCCGCCCCATGCGAGGACCCGGCTCCGCCCTCCTCACCGCCTCCCCCGCCCAACGCCGGTACACCAACAACCAGCATCAGCGTTGCCTACGCCGCAACGCGCCCAAATGATTCAAGAAAAATGAAGAAGAGAAAGATTTGAAGCTTACCCGCGCGACGCACAGCGCCGGCATCGGACTCGGCCACCTCCTCGCCGTCGTGAGCCGCGGGCTCCTCTGGTGCCACCAGCGCCACCTGCGACGGAACCCGGGCGTAAGGGTGTCGGCTCGCGTTCAGAAGAATCTCCCATGACGCGTCAGGATGAATGAGAAGATGCACGGCAGAAAAATAACAAGACCAGGCACTCACATACGGTGCTGGGTTCGCCTGGCTGTACAGCGCCTTGCCGAATCGCCAGTAATCTCCAAGGTTTTCCTTGGAGATGTCGTTCATGCCTCGCGCGACCTGCTCCGCAGATAGCCGTGTCGACCCCATCCGGTTGGGATCCTGAAGCCCGATCATCTCGCCGATGAGGCAGGAGCGCCTCTGAAGCGGGAGAACCCGGCGGGTGATGAACGCGGCGAGAAGGTCGGTGCCAGTGAGCCCCTCCTGCGTCCTCATCACTGTGACCCGCTCGCAGAGGTCGACGATCTCCTGCGACGGGCGCCGGAGCGAGTAGCCCCAGTTCGTTTTCGCCCACGGCGGCGCGATGGCGAAGGGAGGAAGGTTTATGTGGTCCGCGCCATGGTTGCGGATGTAGAAGAAGGAGTTCTGCCACTTCTTGGCAGAATCCTCGAGCGGGATCTTGGGGAAGTCCGCCCCCGACCGCTTCGAGATGACGGCGGACCCGCAGTCGGCGAACTCCCCGGCCGACGGGCCCTGCTGTTTCAAGGAGAAGAAGCGTGCCCAGAGGTCGATGGTTGGCTCGACCCCCAGGTACCCTTCGCATAGGGTCACGAAGCCGGAGAGCCGGACGACGGTGCCGGTGCCAAGGTGGTGCGGCTGGAGCCCATATAACTCCAGGAACACGCGAAAGAAAGTGCTCGCCGGCAACACGAAGCCGCGCTCGAAATGCGTAAGGAAGATGACGCGCTCCCGCCCCTCGGGTCGGGGCCTCTGCTCGCCACGCGGCAGAAGGACACCAACGTCCGTCTCCCACGGCAGGCGCCGCGAGGACCGAAGGTAGGTGATGTCGTCGGGGGTGATGGTCGAGCCCATCCAGGAGCCCGACGGCAGCGACATCACTAGAAGAGGAAGAGGAAGAAAGACGACAGAGAAGATCTCTGCTCGGGGCCGCGGGCGCAGCTGTGCATCGATGGCAAGAAGCAGAGCGAGAGCAGGGGGACAGGAGGGCGCGAGCGAGAATAATGTCCGCCGCCCCCTTGCCCCTCTCAATTTATAACCCCCGGTTCAAACGTGGGGGAGTGGGATCGTCTGCACGAGCTCGTTCCACTACCGCGCAATAAGTGCACACGTACACGTGCACTAACTGTGCGGGGACGTGCAACCAGCCCCCAGACGCTGCAATAAATCCGCACGCGTGGCCAAGGGCGCGCGGCGGTGGGCCCCAGCCCATCGCCCAGTCCCGTCACGCGCGTGGCCTGTCAGGCCCCTCCGACTTCCGGGTACCACGTGGTGCCTGCGCGAAGCCCGAGGGATCGCCTGAAGATTCCACGGACTCCTCGGTTCCCACCACGGCCGAGATGCCGCGACCCGGTTTCCAAGAAAACCAACACACAGTGGGTGTTGCCGGACCCGGCGCTCGCAGATTCTGCCTTGCTCAAGGGGGAAGCTGCGAAGGCCCACTCATCTGAAGACGGCGGACCCTCACAACTTCGGGGACTACTGTCGGGGGGATGAACCCCGGGCAGGCAACGGAACCCAGATCTATTTCAAAAACAGCGGGGCCCGCATCGCCCCGCAAATCGGCGTGGGCCAGGACGGGCCGCTCGATCCGGCAAGGACCACAACCCGGCCAAGACCCTCAACTCAGATGGTACGTCGACCCGGCTGCAGCAGCTGGCGCAAGGCAATTCAACCCGGCGCAACCGTGGCTTCCCCAACAAGCCATCCCACCCGTGGCATCCATGGCAACCCAGCCACGGGTCAGCTCCCGTCCCATCCAGGCCGTATGATGGGACGAGACCTCAATCACCGATGACCAAGACTACAGTGCTCCCGCCCATGCCCGTGGTCAGCCAGAGCATGGCAACAGTGCCCCTTACCTGCCCGCTAACCAGGGCTCGCACGGCAACAGTGTTCCCGCCCTCACCACTAACAACAGCAAGCGGCAGCCTGACGGAGAACACTGTGCGTGGCTCGACTCGGCCACGCCATGACGATCGACAAGACGGTGCACAGTCCCCCTAGGTACGCGGGGCCCGCACCTAGGGGAACCCGGCGAACCACAAGCCCACAAGCGGGCCCTAGCCCGGTACCCCGGACACCGACAGTACGGACCCACTGACTCGGCATATTACCATTGTAACCCTAGGTGGGTTGATCCATAAAACCCCCAGGAGCCCACGCCTACAGAGGAAGGGCGAAGCAATATGAGATAAGTAGGCAAGAAAGAGACACCCAGGCAAGTATAGGACTAGCCACCGCGTAGCAACGCCAAGGAGAAGGAGCATCCCAAGCCTTGGCCAGCCTCCTTCCTCCCTCACACAGCTCCAGGAGCAACATTTTACTATCGACTATCCAACTAAACTCGGCAGGACTAGGGGTGTTATCTCTCTGGAGAGCCCCGAACCTGGGTATGTTCGTCGTCCCGCGCCCACACATATCAACCCCGCCTCCGGAGTCCACCAGCGCCCTCGAGCCTCCTCCTCTCTTTAGCCATCCCTTGGCATCTGCCGTGCGCCCACCACGACAGGTCCGCTTGTAGTTATTTGTGTGGATTGAGTATTACGAATCAGAAATTGTTTGATACATATTATATAATTAACTCACAGGTACTCGTGGTGACATTGGGGTATCTAGGTGACATTAGAGTTGGTTGATATGTATCATATGGTGTTATTTTAGTACGAACTCTTGATTAGATCGATCGGAAAGAATAGCTTGCTGTTATTTTAGTACGAACTCTAGGATAGATTGAACGGAAAGAATAGCTTTGAGGTGGTTTCGTACCCTACAAACAATTTCTATCTTTTGTTCTCCGCTAATAGGAACCCGGGACTGATTCTTTATTGCATTTGAGGGATAATCATATGATCCAACTATGTTATCATTGTTGAGAGATTGCACTAGTGAAAGTATGCACCCTAGGCCTCATTTTCAAGCATTGCATTATCGTTGTGCTCCGTTTTATTGCTACCTTGCTGTTTTTTATTGTTCCTATTACAAAAATCAATATCTACTATCCATACTACACTTTTATCATCATCTCTTTGCCAAACTACTGCACCTATACAATTTGCCCTTGTATTGGGTGTGTTGGCGGCACAAGAGACTTTTTATTCTTTGGTTGCAGGGTTGTTTGAGAGAGACCATCTTCATCCTACGTCTCCCACGGATTGATAAATCTTAGGTCATCCACTTGAGGGAAAATTGCTATTGTCCTACAAAACTATGCGCTTGGAGGCCCAACACATGTCTACAAGAATAAAGTTGCATAGTAGACATTAGTGCACGAAGAGTGTCAGCACAACAACTCCTGCTTCAACTCTTGGCAAATCGGACATTATGCCAGACAGTGCCCCAAGAATGGCAAGTCAAATGCCCCATTCCGATCGCAAGTGAACCACATGGGGCCATACCCTGTCCAGAGGACCATCCAAGGGCAAGTTCACCACCTCTCCGTAGATGAAGCCCAAGAAAACCCAGAAGTCGTCATAGGTATGTTTCAGCATACCTGCAATAATTTTATTTGACTCTAGGGCTTCCCACTCTTTTATTTCGCGGACTTTTGTTGCCCAAAACAAATTTCCTTTCTCGATTTTGGGAAAAAGTATGATGGTACAATCCCAGGGATCCGTGCTCAGAAGCAATATGGTCTGCCGTAATTTGGAAATTGATATCAAGGGAGCCCGTTTTCCAACTTCTTTGATAGTCATCGAGTCTGCCAAGTTGGATGTTATTTTGGGAACGAACTGGTTGACCCAATATCAAGTATGCATCAACTGTGCGACCCGAGAAGTCATCTTGACAAGCCAGGAAGGTGATCCACAAAATTCTATGCCCGTAGAAGCATCCCCAAGAGAGAATTGGTCTTCACCGCTATAGCAAAAGAATTGGAATTAATTCATGTGGTCAGTGAGTTCCCCGGTGTATTCCTTGAGGAATTACCAGGAATGCTGCCAGACCGAGAGCTTGAGTTTGCAATTGACCTTGTGCCCGGGACCGCACCGTTATACAAGAAGTACTATTGAATGCCTTCTCTAGAACTAGTGGAGTAAAAGAAACAACTTGATGAGATGCTTCAAAACGATATATCCGTCTGAGCTCTTCACCATGGGGATCACCCGCAATATTTGTCGACAAGAAACACGACAGTCTCAGAATGTGTGTGGACTACCGTCGGTTGAAGATGTCACTATCAAGAACAAATATCCACTGCCAAGGATTGATGATTTGTTCGATCAACTCGGTGGGGCAAGAGTATTTTCCAAGATTTATTTAAGGACCATATACCATCAGCTCAAGATCAAGAAGGAAGATATTCCTAAGACCGCATTCACTACTCGATACGGTCTTTACGAATATACAGTGATGTCTTTCGGTCTCACCAATGCCCCTGCCTTCTTCATGCATATGATGAATAAGGTATTCATGGATTTCTTGGATAAGTTTGTGGTGGTCTTCATCGTTGACATCCTCATATACTCAAAAGTTGAAGAGGAGCACAAGGAACATCTCACAGCAGTCTTGCAGAGACTCCGTGACCACCAGCTCTATGCAAAATTCAGCAAGTGTGAGTTTTGGCTCAAGCAAATCAGATTCTTGGGACAAGTTCTATCAACAGAATGCATAGTTGTGGATCCCAACAAAGTGAAGGACGTGCTTGATTGGACGGCACCCACGACCGTATCCGAAATCTGGAGTTTTCTTGGATTAGCCGGATACTACCGCCGCTTTATCGAAGGTTTCTCCAAGATTTCCAAGCCCATGATAGAGCTCCTCAAGAAAGATAAGAAGTTTGAATGGACTGAGGACTGTGAAAAGAGCTTTAGTGAGCTAAAGACCCGATTAAAATCAGCACCAGTATTGACTCTCCCAGACATCTACCGCAGCTTTGATGTGTACTGTGACACATCCAGGAAAGGTCTTGGATGCGTACATGCAAGATGGCAAGGTTGTAGCCTATGCATCTCGCCAGCTACGACCCCATAAAGGGAATTATCCTACGCATGATTTGGAGTTGGCCACAGTTGTGCACGCTCTAAAAATTTGGAGACATTACCTCATTGGAAAAAAGGTGCCAGATATTTACCGACCACAAGAGTCTCAAATACATATTCACTCAACCAGACTTAACCCTTTGATAGCAAAGATGGCTCGAGTTGGTCAAGGACTATTACCTAGGAATAAATTACCATGCGGGTAAGGCCAACATGGTTGTTGATGCCCTCAGTCACAAGCCTGCTAGTTAAATGCCATGATGGAGTCCTTGCCTCCCGAACTCCAACAAGAGATTGCTCAGCTTAACTTGGTGATTGTGAATGCCGGTCTTGCAAATGTATTGGAAATAACTCCTACCCTCGAGGATGAGATTCGCATGGCCCAGGTAGACGACTCAACTCTACAACACCATGTCAAGAGTCTGCAAGAAGGCAAGACTCGGGATTTCTCTAAGGATCCGCAAGGTCCTCTAAGGTTTCGAGGACGGATTTGTGTACCTGAGCAAGTAGACTTGAGAAAGAAGATTTTGGCAGAAGCACACGAATCCTCGTATTCAATTCACCCAGGAGGTACCAAAATGTACGAAGACCTTTGGTAGATATTTTGGTGGGATGGAATGAAAAAGGACATCGCATACTTTGTCTCTTGTTGCGATGTATGCAACAAAGTGAAGGTGGAACACTAGAAACCTGCCGGACTACTCCAACCTCTACCCGTTCCGCAATGGAAGTGTGATGACGTCTGCATGGACTTTGTCACCGGTATACCCAAGACTCATTGAGGCAACGATGCAGCATGGGTCATGGTAGATACGCTGACTTAGGTAGCTCATTTTATTCCCATCCGCACCACATATCAAGCCAATCAACTCACACAGTTATATGTGTCCAGGATAGTCAGTTTGCATGGAGTGCCAAGAATGATCACTTCAGACCGAGGTTCACTCTTTACCTCCACGTTCTGGTCACACATCCATCAAGCCTTGGGAACTGCCCTCAAGTACAACACAGACTATCACCCTCAGACAGACGGCCAGACTGAGCGAGTAAATCAAATACTTGAAGATATGATTCGACCATGTGCTTTAGCTCACGGACCCAAGTGGAAAGATTGTCTGCCATATGCGGAGTTCTCATACAACAACAGTTTCCAGACAAGCCTGAAGATGTCCCCATATGAAGCTTTGTACGGTCGTAAGTGCCGCACTCCATTAAACTGGTCTCAAACCAGAGATAGCCGCATTTTTTAAATTGATTTAATACTGGAGGCTGAAAATCAAGTTAAGGATATCTAAGATAGACTGTAGTTGGCTAAGTCACAAAAGAAGAGTTATTATGATGCAAAGCACCGTCAGATCAGTTTTGAACCCGGAGAGCAGGTGTATCTCCGAGTCACACCAATGCACGAAATCAAGAGATTTCAAACCCGAGGAAAATTGGCACCCATATATATTGGTCCGTTCCCAATTATGACCAGAGTTGTAACAATTTCTTATCAGTTAGAATTGCCATCAGAATTGTTAGAAGTACACAATTTGTTCCCTGTCTCACAACTAAGAAGATGTATTTCGCCACCCGACAAAAGGACTGATATGGCAGAAATAGAGCTTGCCAAGGATTTAACCTATGAGGAGGGACCGCTCAAAATATTGGATGCGACAGAAAGAGTCACTCGTAGTAAAGTGATAAAGTTTTATAAGGTTCAGTGAGAGCATCACATCGAGGAAGAAGCAACCTGGGAAAGAGAGGAATATTTAAGGACAGTCTACCCAGAATTGTTTTCCCGAGCAACTGAATCTCGAGGACGAGATTCACCCTAAGTGGGGAGGTTTGTGACAGCCTGGTTTTTGCCTTCTCTCTTTTTCCAGACTTCAGTTGCTTCTGCTTTGAATTTGGGTTTTTTTGAATCAATTCAAATGGGCTTAAACACTTGGGCATGTCCTTGATTTTCACCCAAGTGACCCATCCCTCTCTAACTCATCATTCTTTCTCTGAAAAATCCCAAAATGACCCAAGGAATATTTTTTATAAAAGGAAAATATTTATTTTCTTCTCTGAAATTCAATTCAGAAACTTGTGCTCCAAAGCAACCCCCATTTTTATTGCTCCTAAAATCATGAGAAATTTCCCAAATATCCTTTGAACCCTAGGGCACCTCCCTGAGCAAAAATATTGCATCACTTTTTGGAATACTTTTGCTGCAGAAAATCATTTCTGTTTTGGATAGAAAATGCACTTTACACAACAAGTATATTTTTCCTTGATCCAACGAGGCTGGTTTTTCTTGAGCTTCATTACCCTCCTAAGTAACCTCTAAACACCAAAGCTCAGCCCTAAACTCTTCGTCGATCTCTCCCAGTAAACCTCACAATTTACTGTCTAGAAACTTACTAGGAAGAAACCCACTTGCACAGCGCGGCTGTGATCAACTCAAAGCCTTGGAGAAACCCAAACCAACAAGGACTACACGCCAGACATGAAATTAATGCAAGGCGCAACGTGATGCCAGAGTTCACGTGGTGACTACATTCGTCCAAGCGTGCTGGCATGCCGATGACGCGCTCTGTGTCGTGCCCGAGCTTCTGTTGAGCTTGTCCTTGCTTCCCCACTCGCCGCACCCTGCCAAACCTCGCCACAATCACCGTCCCAACGCCATTAACTCTTCCCTGGCACCCGCCGATGCCGGAGCTCGCCGCAGAGGGCACGACGCGGCCAAGCACACAGTGCACCCGTGCCACTGTGCTCGTCGCCACCCGCGCTCCTATGCTCGTCTCTGTCCTCCCACAGTGGCCGCGTGAGTTGTGTCTCCTTCTCCCCCTCTCACTAATGTTGTTCGTCGCTGGGCGCCGCTCCCAGAAGCTCTTCGGAGGAGCCAAACCCCCCTCCTCCCTCGCCTATAAATAGGTCCATCCCCAGCCTCTCCGAGCATCACCACACTCCCACACAGCCTCCACAAACCCGTAGCTAAGCCGCAGCCCGGCTGGGCAGGCCTCTGGCCGCCGCCCCCACCCGAGCTCACCGGCGATCCCCGCAGCTCCTCCTCCTCACTCCGGTGTCTCTAAAGCACAATCCACTCCGTAAGTGACCCTCTGGTGGTTCACTGGTGCCGTTCGACCCTGTTGCAGCCCCTGGTGCAGCCCCACTTTGCCGTCGTCTTCAACTCCGGTGAGCTTCGCTTTTTGCACCCGCTTGAGAAGCTCGTTCCGACCCTGTCCGTCCACCTCTATCCAAACCACGGGTACAGGAAGGTGATCCTCGACCCCCTCTCTCTTTCTATCCCTCTGGATCTGGCCGCCGAGCACTCCTCGCCGAAGAACGCGCTGGTGAAGCGCCGCTGTCGGTGTCAAAACCGGCGGATCTCGGGTAGGGGGTCCCGAACTGTGTGTCTAAGGCTAATGGTAACAGGAGGCGGGGAACACAGTGTTTACCCAGGTTCTGGCCCTCTCTATGGAGGTAATACCCTACTTCCTGCTTGATTGATCTTGATGATATGAGTATTACAAGAGTTGATCTACCACGAGATCGTAGAAGCTAAACCCTAGAAGCTAGCCTATGATTATGATTTTTCTTGTCCTACGGACTAAATCCTTCAGTTTATATAGACACCAGAGGGGGCTAGAGTTACACAGAGTCGGTTACAGAGAAGGAAATCTACATATCCGAACTACCAAGCTTGCCTTCCATGCAAAGGAGAGTCCCACCCGGACACGGGACGAAGTCTTCAATCTTGTATCTTCATAGTCCAACAGTACGGCATAAGCATATAGTACAGCTGTCAGAGGAACCCCTAATCCAGGACTCTCTCAGTAGCCCCTGAACCAGGCTTCAATGATGACGAGTCCAGCGCGCAGATTGTCTTCGACATTGCAAGGCGTGTTCCTTCTAAGAATACTCCAAAGAAGATTTGGAACACAAGAATCATGTCCGGCTTTGCAAAACAAATTCCACATACCACCGTAGAGAGCACAATATTCCACAAATATAATCTACTAACAACTTTTACCTGGCGTGACATCATGCCACGGCCCGGTCATTATTCGAACCATTTTCCTCAACCTGCTACTACACACCTTGCGAGGCGGTTTCATTGGCACGTCTTGTTGAAGCAGAGATCGTGTCCCCTTATCACGGGATACTCATCAATACGGGTGTGGGTAACCCAACTGCGCCATCAACACGGCGCTTGGGGAATAAGCGAGTTTCCAGGGCATGTGGGGAGGCACATGATTTCTACTGCCTTTATAAAGAGATAAGGATTCCCCTTTTTCACCCACGCCTTCTTCTTCCTCTGCTCATCCATTCTCGAGCTCCAACGCCCAAGCTTTCGCCTTCTCTGCAAAGCCATTCCAAGCATGTCCGGAGCGGGAGGCAAGTGGATGGCCTCCTCCCTTACGAAGGGAGACATCATGAAGCTTCGGGAGGCCGGATACCTGTCCGTGAACATCGCGCATCGGCTTCCGGCCGAAGGGAAGATCATCCCTACCCCGAAACCCCAGGAAAGGGTTGTGTTCCTCTCACACTTCGTCTGCGGACTGGGATTCCCCCTCCACCCGTTCGTCTGCGGGCTTATGTTCTACTATGGGTTGGACTTCCATGATCTGGCCCCCAACTTCATCCTCAACATCTCGGCGTTTATCGTCGTGTGCGAGGCCTTCCTCCGCATTACGCCCCACAACGTGAAGCCAAAGGTGGTGGGCGGCCAGCAAGCGGAGTGCGGGGGCGCCATGGTGGGCAAGATGCCCAATGTCACCTGGCCCGAAGGCTCCTATGTGGAGACCGTGAAGGGGTGGCAATCGGGGTGGTTCTACATCACCGAGCCGCGCGACACCAACTGGGTGGCGACCCCCAAATTTCGATCCAGCGTCCCCATGCGGCTCACCTCCTAGAAAGAGAAGGGCCTAGACTGGGGCTCAGCGGTGGAGCTGACCGGACTCTAGACATGCGTCCAAAAATATAATAGGCAAGAAAATCAAGCTTGTCAACATGGTCCAGGTCATTCTCATCCGCCGGATCCTTCCGTGTCAGAGACGGGCTTACAATTTGTGGGAGTTCGACCCGACCGAACACCAGATGCTGCAGGAGCTCTTCGGCATGATGCACGAAGACGTCTGGAAGGTGCTCTTCAAGGCCAATGAGGTCCCTCCTCCCATAACCGAAGATTGTAGACTCAGCGCGAAACGCCAAGCCCATCCGATGATTTTTTATATTTTGCAAGATGTGCCTTTCACCAACACTTCCTCGGGAGGAATCTAAGCCTCCATGCTGATTCAATTAGGGTTGGGTATCGATAGCTGAGCGAATTGACTATCCGGCTCCGCTACCCAAAGATCAAGCATCACCTCTCCTAACGAAGATGATGTTTCTGGCGCCCTATGAGGTGCCGGAGAAGAAGGCTAAGAAGAAGGCCGCGGGGACCAGGAAAGGTCTCCGTCGCAAGGTGACATCGGACGTGACGTCCGAAGACACCGAAACGCACTCCTCCAACAAAGACGAGGAGGAGGAAGAGGAAATCCCTCCCCCTCCCCCCCAACCAGGGGGGGAGAAGAGAAAGGCCACCCCGCAGGGGGAGGCCGAGGTGTCCAAGAAGGGAAAGACCTTCCTTCCAGACCATTCCACCACCGCCACCTACAGCAGCGAGGAGTGGGAGGCCAGGGACAAGCCCCTAGCAAAGTCGTAAGTATCCGGCCACAGTAGCATTTCTGGTATGTTTGTTTTATTGCTTCTTACCATGCCAGACGTACACTTGCAGTCCGGCCAAATCCCAAATCAAGGTATCCTCTTCGGAGGGGTCTTTGGGCCCGTCATCGATGAACAACGATTCACTCTCGACAGCCTCCTCCCCCAAGCCTACGGACGACACCGAGGTGTTGTCTCAGAGGATACCAGGCCAAGGGGAGACAGTTCTAGAGACGCCCCCAGGCGAAATCCCAGCCGCCGGGCACATGGGGGGAAGACCCCCATAGACTCCGATAACAGGGGCCGCAGCAAGTTCGGCCCCCAGCCGGATACGGCTCCGGAACCCCCCAGTGGTTCCGAATTTAGGCAGGCAGCCTCTCTCTAAGGCATTGGACAACTTGATGGAAGCGCTTCGCGGTGCTTCCATTGATGAAGAACAGCGTACCATTATAAGTACGGTGATTGAGAAGGTCCGGTCCGCCAAAAGCGGATTTAGCAAAGCCTGCGCCAGCCTTCTAACAGGCTTTGAGGTAAGTAATAAAATTGTAAGAAAATATCACAGTATAGACAGTAGCCCCCGATACTCTATTTGGTGTTCGGAAAGAAAGGCCGAACAAAGGATCAAATAACATCCGCAGGAGTCTAACAGAAGATGTCTATGTGAATAAGCAAGCGTCGCTGCTAGCCGCTGCCGCTCGTACTGCAGAGGTCTCCGGACTAAAGCGTGACCTGGAGCGGACCGAGGGAGAGCTCGGCCTCGTAAAGAGGCAGCTCGAGGAAAACAAAGGTACACAATACCCCATTTGTATATTTATAAAGGAAAAATGGTTTCTGCTAATAGAAGCGTCATGAACTTTAATAGGGGCCACGGCCGAAGTGGCGGCCCTTAAGAAGGCGCTGACCGAGGCCGAAGACAAAGCGGCCAAGGAACGCGCCGAGCGTGAGAAGCAAGAGGCCCAGGTCAATGAGGTCCAGCAAGAGTTCCAGGATTTCATCCAGAAATACGAGTCCTTGGAGCGTGACTCTAAGACTCAAGAGTCCGAGCTTGCTAAGGCCCTCCAGAGCGTGCAAGATGCTAAAGCTGAAGCCCAAAGGCCCTCTAGAAGATTCAGGCGGTCAATAAGATTGCGGCGGGTAAGGCATTCATTATGCAAAGCAAGCATGTGAAGGAGACTTTCCTTTTACTTACCCAAATTTGGTGCTCTCCAGGAGCGTTCGCAGATCTACCGTGCAGCATATCTGATGCCGCAGAGTTCTACCGAGCTAATGAAGGGAGCTCGATGGAGAAGTTGTTCTGGTCTCAGTATCTTGGAACACAGCATCCGATGCCCTTGAGCGACCAGCTGAAGCAACTGGTCGAATTGCACAAGGTGGCCGAACTGGCCATGAAGGACCTCATAGTCCAGTTGTGGCCTGCCGAGTCTTTGCCCAGCAGCTACTTCGGCCTCGTGAAGCGGCTTGTGAATGCCTGCCCGTGGCTTGAAGTCGTAAAGCGGTCAAATTGCATTGAAGGTGCGTGAATGGCCTTCGCCCGCGCAAAAGTGCACTGGGCGAAGATGGATGTCGAGAAGCTAGGGCAAGGAGCACTGCCGGCCCGAAAAGTATTATGACAATGTCCTAAAGGGCTCTCGCCTTGTGGAGGAGCAATGTGCAAAGGATGTAATCTTTGAGTATTTTATCCTTTACTATGAAACAAGTTCATTTGCACAACATAACGCTTGTTGATTTAAAATTTTACCTTCAGTGCGGCCGCTTATAAAATCTGAGAGTTGGCCAGTCGTCGGCTTCTGCCCCCATGTAACTAGTATAGGGGTGTTCGGGATTTATCTAAACACTCTTTATCCAATTTCTTGATCCTTTAAGGAGGTGTTTAACGCAACGAACAAGGCAATCGGACTATACAGCTTTATCACCCTCACTTAGCCATAGAAGTTCTATAATTTTAAATTTTGGTGTAGCCCCTGGTCTTCATAAGGACGAATTTGGGGCGCTACACATGCCTAAATTGGACACGGACCGATTCCTCGCCCAAAGCGGAAAAAATCTTTAAGGATTTGAAACCTCTCGAACAGCGACCAGCTCTTGCCGCATCATGATAGTCAGTTTTTGGCTTTCTCTACTGAGGTGCTCATCAGGAAGAACCAGGACACAATCATAGTAGTTCTCCTTGTGCCACCTTAGCCGGTATAGAGGAATGTAAGGCAGCAAAACATTTGAGCCGGGCAACCCAACTATTGACCCAAGACATGATTCGGAGCTGATGCATATAATGCTATAAGTTCGGGGTGCCGCACTGTCGAAAGTGTTCGGACTTTTCTTGCCGTGTTATGGGGTACACTGAAGCCCCTGGCGAACTAACCATACCAGAATGAACAGGTGCAATTTGTAATAAATAAATTGTCAAGGAAAAGAGAAAAAGAAATGCAGTAATAAGCTGACGCCGCACATTATTTTCCATTGTTATTTGAATGATACGTCAAGGCGTATGTATACAAGTAGTGCCGTAAGAAAAATAGGACATCCTAACCAAGAGTGAGCTGCGTGTGGGTATGTAAAAATAGGTATTGCGATCGTTATCAGGGACCACCTGGGGATTCCCTCGCACGCCAAAGCTTCTTGCCTCCTTGGTGTTTCCATCCCGTGATGGGTCCGATAATCAGGTTATAATAAGATAGGGACCTGAAATAAAGAAAAGAGTGAAGCTATACGGGTCCTGGGGCGGTTGAGCCGCATTATGGACCGCATTCTAGCTGTGCCTCCGCCTATGCCCATGGTATTTTAAGTGCATAATTATGTATGCGCGGCACAAATTTCACCGCTTGACCGGGGCTAGGACGGAGGCCGAATTGCTAGGCAAGCTCTGGACGGGCCGGATGATCCTGTTGCAGAGTACTTCGGACTCGCTTGACGGTGTCCGGGGGCTTTATTGCCGAATTGGAGGTCTACCTAAGGACGCTGCTCTGTACTTCTTCTACGAAGGCCGCAGTGTGCTCCTCCATCCGGAGGGAGCGCTCTGTGTTTCCATTGACTGTTATAACCCTGCGAGGTCCTGGCATCTTGAGCTTGAGGTAGGCATAGTGCGGCACCGCATTGAATCTGGCGAATGCGGTTCGTCCGAGCAGTGCATGATAGCCATTGCGGAAGGGGACGATATCAAACCCACCAAAATGTATCCTGATAGAGCAGGGATAGAGCAAGTTCAGGCTGCTGCCACCATCCATGTGGACTCATGTGAGGTGGAATCCGTCAATGATAGGGTCAAGGACCAGTGCGGCCGAACCGCCATGATGGATACTGGTCGGATGGTACCTGCGATCTAAGGTGATCGGACAAGAAGACCATGGGTTGAACTTTGGGGCGACTGGCTCCATCATGTAGACGTCCATTAGTGCACGCTTCCGCTCCCGCTTGGGAATATGCGTGGCGTATATCATATTTACTGTTTTCACTTGGGGAGGAAATTTCTTCTGTCCTCCTGTGTTCGGCGGCCGGGGCCCCTCGTCGTCCTCACTATGTGACCCCTTTTCCTTGTTTTGCCGGCATGTTTAAATACCCAACATTCTCTGTTGGTGTGGTTGGCTGGTTTATCGGGGGTGCCGTGGATTCGACATGAGCGATCGAGTATGTGGTCCAAACTGGACGGGCCCGGATTGTTTCTTTTAAATGGCTTTTTTCGTTGACCGGTCTTGGAGCTACTGAATCCGGCATTGACGGTTGTGTCTTTGGCGTTATCCCCATTATTGCGACGCTTGTGTCTGCTGCACTGGAGCTTGCCATTGCTATCTCTGGTGTCTGAAGTGCCAGGATTTCTTGATGTGCTGTTGCTGTGAGCCAACCAGCTGTCCTCGCCCGCACAGAAGCGGGTCATGAGCATCATAAGGGCTGCCATGGATTCCGGCTTCTCTTGGCCGAGGTGTCGGGCAAGCCATTCGTCATGGAAATTATGCTTAAAGGCCGCTAGGGCTTCGGCATCCGGACAATCGACGATTTGGTTCTTTTTAGTTAAGAACCGAGTTCCAGAATTTCCTGGCTGACTCTCCGGGCTGTTTGGTTATGACTTAAGTCATCAGCGTCCGGTGGCCACACATAAGTGCCCTGGAAGTTGTCGAGGAATGCGTCTTCCAGGTTCTCCCAACTGCCGATGGAGTTTGCCGGCAGACTATTCAGCCAATGCCGAGCTGGTCCCTTGAGCTTTAGTGGGAGGTACTTGATGGCATGCAGATCATCACCACGGTCCATGTGAATGTGGATAAGAAAATCTTCAATCCATACCGGGGGGTTTGTTGTCCCATCATATGGTTCGATGTTCACGGTTTTAAACCATTCTGGGAACTCATGCTCCATTACTTCGTCAGTGAAGCATAGGGGGTGTGCGGCGCCTCTATGCGGGGCTACGTTGCGAAGCAGTTCCAACGAGTCTGGTCTGTTGTATTCGGCCTGGCTGGATTTGTATTTAGTATATCTGGCGTGGCGGTCATCATCACACGTTGGGGCGCGCCCCCGTGATCCGTAGATCGATCTTGACTGTCCTGCTTTGCTTTCCAATTCGTCTCGCAGGTCCTGCGTGTAGCCCCGGGCCTTCGTGTTTTTATTTGTTTGGCGACGGGGTGCGGGCTGGTGTTCGGGCTGATACGCCACCTTGTCTCGGCCACGAGGTGGCCGGTCAGCCGCATCCTGCGCTGGTAGTGTGGGCTCTAGTGCCTCATCCTCGAATTGAGGTAACAACCTGTGCCTCGGGTAGCTTTTGGTTGGGCGCTCGAGTCCATATTCCTCGGCTGCCAGGACCTCAGTCCATCCATCAGTTAGCAGATCTTGATCAGCTTGAAGGTACTGCTCTTTTTTCTTCAGGCTCTTTGCAGTGGCTATAAGCCGGCGCTTGAAGCGCTCCTGCTCGACGGGATCCTCAGGCATGATAAACTCTTTGTCGCCGAGGCTCACCTCGTCTTCGGAGAGGGGCATGTAATTGTCATCCTCCGAGTCTCCATCCATTGCCTGTTCATCGGGGCTAGCTTGCCCATCCTCCCGTCCGGCTTGCTCTAGGCCTAGCTGGGCGGGATTGTTTTCGTCTTCGGCATCATCCGGAGTGCTATTGTCTCTTGTGCTGGTATCGCTATTTTTGCTATGGTGGGGCTTAGAGCGGCACCGCTGACGCCGGTGCTTAGATTGCTTCTCAAGGGGATTATCCTCCGTTGCCTCATC
>NC_041381.1:434328847-434342921 GCF_002162155.2 Triticum dicoccoides
TATGATGAGGTGGCTGTCCAGCGCCCTGTGGGCGGTGGTTCATGTTCTTCTCCGGCATCGTCGTCCATACCGTTGATGTCTTGGGAGTCGAAATCAAGCATGTAGGTTAAGTCATCAATAGGGTCTATTAAGTGGGTGGTGGGTGGGTAACAAATTTCTTCGTCGTCCGCTTCCCACTCAAGCCAGATATAGTTCGGCCAAGAGTCTCCTGACAGGGAGAGAGATTTTAATGAGTTTAGCACGTCACCCAAGGGAGAGTGCTGAAAGATATCCGCGGAGCTAAACTCCATGATCGGTGCCCAGTCAGGTTTGGTGGGCACGGATGCATGCGGTTCGGAGCCCCTGGCCGGAGATGAGTCCGAGGGTCCGAAGACACAGACCTCCTTTGAAGTGAGATCTGTGTTCGGCTCTATCGCCGCTAAGTGTGACGCCTCCATGGCGGGTCCATCCACCCGTCCTCGGATGGCACGGTCTGCTCCGGATTTAAAGCCAGGGCAGCTGCAGGTGCGATCTCCTGAACACTGTACGATGACAGATCTAAGTCGTGCTCATCACAGCTGTAGGACGCACCTGTCGTGGGCTCGAATCCGTTGAAGACCAAGTCTCCGCGGATGTCGGCAGTGTAGTTCAAGATTCCAAACTTGACCTGATGGCCAGGGGCATAGCTATCGATCTGCTCCAGATGGCCAAGCGAGTTGGCCCGCTGTGCGAAGCCGCCGAATACGAAGATCTTTCTGGGGAGGAAAACCTCACCCTGGACCGCATCGCTGTGGATGATTGAAGGAGCCATCAAGCCTTATGGTGATGACACAGTGGAACTCTCAATGAAAGCACCAATGTCGGTGTCAAAACCGGCGGATCTCGGGTAGGGGGTCCCGAACTGTGCGTCTAAGGCTAATGGTAATAGGAGGCGGGGGACACAATGTTTACCCAGGTTTGGGCCCTCTCTATGGAGGTAATACCCTACTTCCTACTTGATTGATCTTGATGATATGAGTATTACAAGAGTTGACCTACCACGAGATCGTAGAAGCTAAACCCTAGAAGCTAGCCTATGATTATGATTGTTCTTGTCATACGGACTAAACCCTCCGGTTTATATAGACACCGGAGGGGGCTAGGGTTACACAGAGTCGGTTACGGAGAAGGAAATCTAAATATCCGAACTGCCAAGCTTGCCTTCCACGCAAAGGAGAGTCCCACCCAGACACGGGACGAAGTCTTCAATCTTGTATCTTCATAGTCCAACAGTTCGGCATAAGCATATAGTTCGGCAGTTCGAGGACCCCCTAATCCAGGACTCCTCAGCCGCCGCCTCTGTTCTCTCTCTCTCTCCCTCTCTCTCTCTCTCTCTCTCTCTCTCTCTCTCTCTCCCTCTCTCTCTCTCTCTCTCCCGACCTGACGCGTGGGGCCCACTGTCAGCCTCACCGCTCACACTGAAGCGGTATGATGCATGTTGAATGGTTGCATGATCATGGCATATTGTGACTCGAGTATTTTCATTTCAAGCTAAACCTTATGGTAATTGAACTTGAACATAAAGTTGATCGAGTCATGGTGCCACCGAATCAAGTTTTTCCCAGTGCAACCACATTTGCCTTTATGGGAAGGCCTTTATTCGGTCCGTTGGCATGCCTCTGGTCGGTGCCTCCGACGAGGGAAGGTTATGGGTGTGCGGTACCCTGGCTCGGTAATCAGACATAACCTTGTGTGCTCGTTCATTGTTATGGTACCTTATCCCCATTTGGGACCGTTTAAGTTTTGCCACGACGATGGTTGTTGATGCCTTTGGTAGGCACGGGGACCCATGACTTAGCTTAGTGGGGAGTTAGTCGGAGTGGCCGGGAGAGTGTCATGGCAATGGAAGGGTTCTGTCGGAATGCCATTGGTCCACCCGAATGGGACTACGATGCCATGGGTTCCGTGATGTGGGTCCAGTGTACTACCTCGCAGAGTGTTATTTAAATATATCGATAGTCGCGTCCTCGGTTACAGATACAACTCGTTAGTAAGTCACACCATGGATCAACATTAATAAGTAATCTTGCACACTAAGTTATATGTTTGGCACTGGTTAAGTGATGAGGTTGGTGAGACTGTTTGTTGTGGAAACCAAAGTGTTGGTTTCGTTTGTGATCCGTGAATGATCACCGTTTGGTTACGAGGTAACCCGTTGGTAAGAGAGTCCGAGGGACTCGGTGCACAAGTTTGCTTGCATAGCATTGGTAGTATGTTTTTATCTGCATTCAACTTGATTAAATGTCATGATATTGTTTGCCATTATGTTTATGTTTGTTGTGAGCTTGCAAGTACATTCAATGTACTAACCTGGCGTGTTATGCCAACTTTCAGGAAAGTCTAATCGGATCAGAGTGTTGTCGTGTCTAGATCGTGTCCACATTGATGTCCCTGTGCTATGGAGTCCCGCTTCATCCTCGTTCTGCTGCCGCGTAGTTGTCATGATCGAGGCCCCTTTATGTTCAGTAAATAATGTACATATTGTTCAGCTTCACTGTGTGTGCCGCTTGGCCTTGCTACTTGATGTAATATCGCACTATGTTTCCGCTAGCATCAATAAAGCGGTTGTTTTCTGTACCAAGATGATGTGTGTTGCCAAAAGACTTGATCTTTGGGCTGGCAATGCAAGGTAAACCGGTTGCTCTGAGCTGGGGTGCCACGATGTTGTTCTTACTTGAACAAGCCTCCCACTTATGATTAACCCCCTCGCAAGCATCCACAACTACGAAAGAAGAATTAAGATAGCAATCTAACCATAGAATTAAACATCTGGATCCAAATCAGCCCCTTACGAAATAACGCATAAACTAGGATTTAAGCTTCTGTCACTCTAGAAACCCATAAACTAATAACTAATCCACAATGCATTCCCTTAGGCCCAAAGACGGTGAAGTGTCATGTAGTCGACGTTCACATAACACCATCAAAGTATCGAATGAATATCAAATTCACATGATTACTTGCAACATGACTTCTCTCGTGGCCTCAAGAACAAGGACAACTAATCACAAATAATATTCATGCTCAAGATCAGAGGGATATTAAAGAACATAATGGATCTAAACATACGATCTTCCACCAGATAAACCATCTAGCATCAACTACAAGATGTAACAACACTACTAGTCACCCATAGGTACCAATCTGAGGTTTTGATACAAAGATTGAACACAAGAGATGAACTAGGGTTTGAGATGAGATGGTGCTATTGAAGATGTTGATGAAGATTGGCCTCCCAAAGATGAGAGGGTTGTTGGTGATGACAATGGCTTCGATTTCCCCCTCTCGGAGAGAAGTTCCTCTGGCAGAATCGCTCCATCGGAGGGCAAAAGAGCTCCTGCCCAAGTTCCACCTCAAGACAGCGGCGCCCCGTCCCGAAAGTCCTCTACTTATTTTTTTTCTAGGTCAAAATACCTTATGCACCAGAAGAGAGGCACCAGAGGTGGGCCAGGGCCCCTACTACCCACTAGGGCGCTCCAGGAGGGGGTGGCGCACCCTGGTGCCTAGTGGGCACCTGGGTGGCCCCCTCTGGTATTTCTTTATTCCAGTGTTTTTTATATATTCCAAAATAATGCTCTGTGAAGTTTCAGCTCATTTGGACATGTGCATAATAGGTATCTCTGACATAGCTTTTTCAGGTCCAGAATTCCAGTTGTCGGCATTCTCCCTCTTTGTGTAAACCTTGCATATTTTGAGAGAATAGGCATTAGAATTACTCCACAAAGTGTTATAATGCATAAAAACACTATAAATAACAGTACGAAAACATGATGCAAAATGGATGTATCAGTGGGCTCGTACTTCTATGACAAAAAATCATGACAAGAAATGGGCTTTTCATCCTGGGCAAGCCGGGGACGCACCCGCATGACATTCTTTGGCCCGTCCATGACATAAAAAATCATGGTAGAAGTGAGGGCTAGGAAATTTTCACGGAGTTCCCAGTTACGGTGGGTGGTCGGCGCCGAGCGATGCACTGTGGTTTGCGCGTTTCTCTCCTACGTAGGCGCGTGTTTGTGTGCGAGGTGTTGGCTCCAACTGCACCCGAGGGAGGCGTTCGCTTACTGAAGCCGAGTGATTGCACTAGCTATGTTACTGAACCATAGCGATCGATCCCTTGGCTATTTACTGAACTTGAGCGATTCCTTCGCTGCTAATTGAACACAAGTGATTCCTTCGCTGCTGCTGCTAACTGAACCCGAGCGATCGATCGTTGTTGCGGCTTACTAAAGCCGATTGAGCCCCCATGCGAGACGCAGCCAGCTGATGTGTTGGGTTGCCTCTCAATGAATAGTGACCATTGCTACCGCACGCACGATACGTAGAACGAGTCGAGACGTGGTGAGTCGAGCTGGTTGGTTGGCTATGGATGAACAGTTCCTAGTGGGGGTTGGATGAACAGGACCCCTTTTGTAGTAGGCGGTTGCCGGTGGCTGAACAAGACCTCGAGGAGGCCGCCGCACCCTAGCCGGCTGGGGTGGATGAACAGGACCCCATGGAGGCTGGATGAACAGTTGCCGGTGGAGGTTGGATGAATAGTAGCACGTGGATGAATAATAGCTAGTGGAGGCTGGAGGAAGTCGACGGTGGATGAACAGTAGCCCATGGAGGCTGGAGCGAGGCAGTAGATGGTATATGAATAGGACCTAGTTTCGACCGTAGGTGCTCGAACAGAAGTTTGTTTCCTCTGTTTTGTGGTACACCACACCCTCTCGATCAACAGCACCCCATTTCGACCGTGGTCACTCGAACAGAAGTTCATTTCCTCTTTTTGCGGTATGCCAGACCCTTCCCGATGAACATGACCCTGTTTTCACTGTATGCGGTGGAACATAAGGCTGTTTCCTCCATTTTGCGGTACGCCAGACCTCATTTCGGTTGTTCCGTCCAAGCCGGTTGGCTATGAATAGGACGTATTCTGACCCAGTCGGTTTCCTCCCGATGAACACGACGTTGTTTCCTCCGTTCCAACACAGCTGGTTGGCTGCCGATGAGCAGGACGACATTGTTGTACACGTTAGAGACCCCGCACGTATGTATGTACGTACGTAGCCATATTTACATTCTTGCAGCGTGGATGTACGTACGTGCACACGATATAGACGGGACTGTGTGACATGCTACGTCGGCGCCTCTACTTCAACATGTTTTGCTCCTTACTCGGCCATGGTACATCGCAACAGAGAGACCGATCGACCGCTATGTACGTACATGTTTGCGACCAGACAGATAACGCTGCCTTCGCTTTGACCTGGTGGGTCCCAGCTATCAGGGGGTAAGAAGGCACTTCCTTCCATGCGAAGATGTAGCTAGTGGGTCCTAGCTGTCAGGAAGGAATCATTTTTTTCGCAAAATACAGAGGCCCTTCCGGTGGGTCCCTGTTGTCAGGTGGAGGAATCATTATTTTGCGCGTAATAAGGAGGCACTTCCTTGCGTGGGGCCATGGACCCAGCTGTCAGCCTCTCCACGTACAGTCCTCTTTCGATGGATGTCATTATTTGATCATGTTGACCACACCGCACCAAGAGCACCAAGGCGGTGGATGACGGTGAGGCCTCGGAAGGGAACGACACAAAGCTGGGGAAGACTCGGCAGTTGTTTCCCACACGGAGGGAAGTACGAGGGTTTATTGGTTCGTCTACCATCACCGAAGAATAACAGCAGGTGTGGGTGAGAAGAGGGAAGGCCTGGCCAGCGGTGGGAGTAGGGTGGGCGTTGAGGTCTACGCGGCAGCATAATCGGCCAGGGGAGACAACAACAGGCGGTCCCTGGTTTGGGCGGCTGCTGCAAGAAGATCAAAGATTGAAGAAGTAGCACTGCCGTTTGATTGAATCCAATGGTCACTGCTACTAGAATCGTTTGTTGACTAAGTTGACAAAGCCCTGCATACGCGTCAACTTAGTAGGCTCACAGGTCAGCCTCCTTGTCCGGTGAGTCCCAGTTGTCATTGGGAGGAATGGTTTTGTTTTTCGCGTAATAAGGAGACAATTCCTTCTGTGCGAAGATATATCTGGTGTGCCCCAGATGTTAGGGGGAGGAATCATTTTTTTGCGTAATAAGTAGGCAGTTGCCTGCGTGCGGCCATGGACCATGGGGGTCCCCACTGTCAGCCTCTCCACGTACATCCCTATTCCGATGGATGTTGTTTGTTGAATGTTGACCACGTCGCGCCTAGAGCGCCAACGCGGTGGACGACGACGAGGCCCTAGGAATGGAACAACCTAGAGCCGGCAAAGACATAGCAGTGGATGCCCATGTTGAGGGGAGTATGACAGATGACTTGTTTGGCTGCGGCGTGAGGCTGCCGTCGCCAAAAAATAACATGAGGTGCAGGTGGGTAGAGGGGTGGCCAAACTAGCAGAGGGAGTCGGGCGGGCCAGTGAAGCCTGCGTGGCATCACAGCCGGCCACGGGAGGAGGGAGCAGGAAGTCCCGCCGGTGTTGGTTTAGGCAGCTGGAGCAGGAAGATCAGAGATTAAAGGAGCACATTGGCCGTTGGATGGACTTCCAACATCCACTGCACCTAGAATCGTGTGTTGACTATAACTTGACAAAGCCTAGCATAAACAAGTCAGCCTCGAAATTTTTGGCGTGTACAGCCCGTTTGGTATTTTTTTTATAACTTACACCCATTTGCTAATTCATATAGAATTTATTGCACCTTACTTTCCATTTTTAGAATTTCTTCCCATTTTCTGGTCAGTACCAGGGTTAAAAATTTGAACTAAAAAATATGCGAAATTTTAAAAAATTCCCATATTTTTGTTGGGGTACGAAATATTTTTAATCCCAAAATTAGGAGCCATATTAAAACTAATTTAAAATTAAATTAATACTATGTTATGTTAAAATCCAATGAAATATAAAATATTAGTGAAGAACAAAAACAAAAAATGAAACTAATTGCCCATTTGTTATATATATATATATATATATATATATATATATATATATATTGGAATTTGCAGCCCATTTCATATTACTTTTAAGACTTACTGCCCATATTCTTGCGAGGCCAGAATACATCTCTCCTTGTCTTGAAAGATTTGCAGCCAGTAAGTCGGAGAAAACTAATAGGCCTAGGTTGGGTATTCTTCAAAAGAAATGGTGGGCTACCTATTTCCGAAAGAAAAAACTGATGGGCTAGTCACGTTGTCAGATGGGCCACAAATACCGCACAACCCAGTTTATACCCTACTCCATCTGAACATATCCTCAAAAAACAAATGCTCTATCTGAACAATGAAAAAAACTAATAGAGCTGCTAGATCCCAGGTGTCAGTCGCTCCTTGTGCAATTCTGTCATTAATTGACTATATGCTAGCGATGATGTGGGTCCCAGATATCAGCAAGGTGGATTAGAGTAAAAAAATTGAGGGGTGCATCTGAGTAGTAAAGGGGCACTTGCTTGTGTTCGGGAGTGGACCTGGTGGGTCTGTACTGTCATACTCACAACTACAGTCCTCTTCTGATTCACTATGTTTACAAGGCTGGACGGCGGCGCCACTATGAGTGCACCAAGGTGGAGGATGATGGCAAGGCCTCAAACAAGAATGAACAAGAGCCGGGGAAGATGCGGCAGTGTCGCCGTAGGTGGAGGGGAGTATGAGGGTTTACTGGTTCTGGTGCGAGGTGGTCTGTCGTCGCTGGAGAAGAATAGGGTGTGCGATGAGTAGAGGGATGTTCTGGCCAGCATTTCAGGTACGATAGGATGGCGATGCATGCACGACAGTGCAACCAGTCGTAGAAGGTGGGACCCCCGCCGGCGCATGTTTGGTTTTGGCGGCTGGACCGGCCAGACCCAAAAAATCATTATGCTAGATTATAAGAATTAGTTTTATATGGCTACAACTTATTTTAAAATGTTGTGGAGTGCCTTTTTCTGCTTGAAGTTTTTTTATTTTTTGAGGCAATTTTCTTCTTGAGGTGTGAAGCCGAGCACATTCAGAAGCCCTGGGATAAAGTGGTGTTGCCAATGTGTTGGGCTAGGTTGGGCATTATTAATGAAAAATAATAATGGGCCAGAACTATTTATCATAGGAAAAAAACTCGGTTACTCAAAAAACTTGTGGTACATGGGATTCAAATGGGATACTTGGGCAGCACAATCCCTAAAACAAAGAAATGTTGTGGAAAAATCTGATATTTATTACAACTTGCCGCTAAAAATTGTTAGATTATGACCACGTTGACTACAATTTGCATGGGCTACAACCTGGTGGGGACCCGATAACAGTCTACTGGTTGCAGGAAGAAATTGGTGGGAGAAAAAAGATTGGTCGTTATCTTTGCCGAAGAATAATATCGACTGAATGTAATGACACTCTCATAGGAAATAATATCCTCCGGTTAAATTTTGACTTTTCAATATTTAAAGAACCTATGCATGAGCATTTACCTTTATTTATTTGTTTATGTTTAGGGGACCATGAGCATGTACCTGGGCCGGATTCATGTGAGAGCCTACCTTCCAGTTAATTATGGGCTCCTCTATTGGGCCTCAATCATTGGGCTGCATGTGATCGATAAGTGGAATATGTGTTCCGTACCAAAAAATAGTATGCGCTATGTACGGGGCACCAAAGGATCGGATCGTGCAATGACTTCCAAAACATTGTGTTTATATTGTTCTAAGGACACATTTATTCAATCAACGGATGAAATATATTACCGATTGTACATTGAAAACAGTAGCAGCAACAACCAAGGCTGGGGGTGCAACAGAAGCAGTAAGCAGGCCAGAAGAGTAAAGACGCATCTCTCTCTTCCAAACCAAACATCAGCCAACATTACAAAAGGGATACCAAAAAAGAAGTGTATGCATCAAACTAAATAAAGATCCTACTACACCAAGTGTACACATGTAACTAACTGGCCCAGTTAGACGTTACTATTTATTAAGCTATGGAGATTGGCTGACGACTTGAACCAGATGGGTGCCTGACGAGGGAAACTCTAGCCAGTAGGTCGAAGTCCGATACTTGCGACCCTCTCTCCTACTTTGGGATGAAGAGCATGGCGGCACATATTAACGTATGGTGCATGGAGAGACGCAATGTACACTGTGTACACACAGTTTTGCCTGATGAACGAAACCTTGCCGCCATCATGATCCTTGTTGTTGGTTATATCCTGGTTAATCGGATAGTTCAGTCCAAGAACAAAGAGCGTGTACTGAGGCTACTTACCGGACTCCAGTAAAAAATTCCTGAAGGAACAAAGAAGCTGGGATCCTGCTCAAATACCATGCAGTGACTATGATTGTATTCCGCAAAACAACACATCCTGTATGTGTGAACGATCATCAATTGTTCGCTGTCGTCTGATCGAGCCAGGAACCACGTACAACTGTCATGCCGCTTTTCTTTGAAAGGTTCTGGGATTAGGAAGGGCAGGGATACCAGGCGGCGTACAACATCATATCAAGTTGGAGTCAAATAAAAAAGGGCTCGTACTGTAGTCAATCTTAAGAAAAACATGTTATGAGCATGGACATTTTTCTTGTAAATGTTGTCAGTAATATAAGCAGGCCATCATAATATCATAGGAAAGTAACATACTGCTGTAACGACCCTTTGTAGCGATGACTGGAGTAGGCCAGCAATACGTCCAGCCATAGAAGGAGTCCATAGCGTAAAATAAGCCCTTGTGTTCAATGGCATCAGAGAGCCATGGAGGATTTATGATCCTGCGATGGACGTGCAGATTTATCCACTTACCGCAGTGACCTGTCAGATAGGCGAGGCCACAGTTGAAGAATGCAATTAGCCTGAAGTCTTTATAATTCACAGATCTTGTGGGCACTTGGCAGATTACAACCTTGAGCAAATCAAACTTAGTATCATGTTGGCTGCTGTAACATTTCGAGTATTCTAGTCTGTGGTGCCAAAGCAGTGCAGTGTTAACTGAAGGGAGGGGGATCAATCACCGGGTGTACACCTCCATGAGCATCCAGCTACCACGACCATCAACGAGCACCATCCAAGACGTGTTCGTGCGGACCTAGTACATACGGTTAACGTAGTTGAGGGTGACAGGGATCGGATCGCAATCAAGGGGGTTGATGCTCGCCACCCTACGATTGTTATACTGCGTGACAGGTCATTTCTGAAGATCAGGCAGCATCAGCAAGCAGGGAGTTGGCTTAAAAAGCTTCGGCCTAAGGGCTTTGAGTAAACAGTACAACCCCGATGAGCATGCAGCGAGCGACATGGTACTAAGATTGTCCACATGCGAAACAATGAGTTTGATTACATCTGTGGTGAGCGAATTCCAGCCACTCTTTCGGCGGACGCTGCTCGGTTCTGCCATTGTTAGTGCTTGGGTTTCGGAAGAAGGGGGAGGCGCCTAGCAGGGGTGGAAGATTGGACGATTATGTGTGGACGAGGATGGAGAAGCGAATATGTGTTCCGGTAGTGGACATGTGATGATGACAATGTAGCAGCAGCACGCCGCTTGACTTATGAGACACATCCCAGCAGTGTAGGGTCATATCGATGCCAGACAACTTGAGTGATCACAGTACTAGTACAATAAACTACAATACCTACTACTATGCCCGAGTAGTATAGTGGAGTAGGGCTACTAGCATCGGCGGAGTATTATAGATAGATACAAACTTCAATGCCCAAGCTTGGAATGATTACGAGCCGCCATCGCTACTAACGCCAATCCCCAGCAAACGTTCGCTAGGAGACATGGTAGTTGCAAACACCCGCGTAGCAGTTACAATACTACATGTGTAAGGGTGGCAGTTTTGTGAAATACTATGGCTTAAAAAAGGCCATCGTCGGATGGAAATCTGAAGGTTATGTGGGCATTGCCAGGATTGGGCTCACGGCGAACAATCGCCAGATATCATTACTAAAAAAATGTTAAAACACCCTGGGCTAGAACTTGCACCGGCTGCCCACTAACAATGATACTAATATAGTTGTAAAATTGTCAGCGAACGTGTCTACGTGGTGTTTGGAATTATATGCAAACTAGTAAAAGGAAACGGAGGGAGTACTAGTAAGTACACCATCTACCGCATCGTGTGCTACTGATACGTCTCCAATGTATCTATAATTTTTTATTGTTCCATGCTATTATATTATCTATTTTGGATGTTAAATGGGCTTTATTATACACTTTTATATTATTTTTGGGACTAACCTATTAACCGGAGGCCCGGTGCAAATTGCTGTTTTTTGCCTATTTCGGTGTTTCGCAGAAAAGGAATATCAAATGGAGTCCAAACGGAATGAAACCTTCGGGAGAGTTGTTTTTGGAACAAACGCAATCCAGGAGACTTGGAGTGGACGCCGAGGAAGCAACGAGGCGGCCACGAGGTAGGGAGGCACCCCCCTACCCTCATGGGACCTTCGTGGCTCCCCTGACCAACTTCTTTCGCCTATATATACTCATATACCCTGAAAACATCCGAGAGCACCACAAAACCCTATTTCCACCGCCGCAACCTTCTGTACCCGTGAGATCCCATCTTGGGGCCTTTTCCGACACTCCACCGGAGGGGGAATCGATCACAAAGGGCTTCTACATCAACACCATAGCCTCTCCGATGAAGTGTGAGTAGTTTACCTCAGACCTTCGGGTCCATAGTTATTAGCTAGATGGCTCCTTCTCTCTCTTTTAATCTCAATACAAAGTTCTCCTCAATCTTCTTGGAGATCTATTTGATGTAATACTTTTTGTGGTCTGTTTGTCGAGATCCGATGAATTGTGGGTTTATGATCAAGATTATCTGTGAACAATATTTGAATCTCCTCTGAATTCTTCTATGTATCATATTTTATCTTTGCAAGTCTCTTCGAATTATCAGTTTGGTTTGGCCTACTAGATTGATCTTTCTTGCAATGGGAGAAGTGCTTAGCTTTGGGTTCAATCTTGCGGTGTCCTTTATCAGTGACAGCAGGGGCAGCAAGGCCTGTATTGTATTGTTGCCATCGAGGATAAAAAGATGGGGTTTATATCATATTGCTTGAGTTTATCCCTCTACATCATGTCATCTTGCCTAATCTGTTATTCTGTTCTTATGAACTTAAGACTCTAGATTCATGCTGGATAGCGGTCGATGCATGGAGTAATAGTAGTAGATGTTGAATCGTTTCAATCTACTTGTCATGGACGTGATGCCTATATACATGATCATGCCTAGATATTCTAATAACTATACACTTTTCTATCAATTGCTCGACAATAATTTGTTCACCCACCGTAATACTTATGCTATCTTGAGAGAAGCCACCAGTGAAACCTATGGCCCACAGGTCTATTTTCCATCATATAAGTTTCCGATCTATTTTATCTTGCAATCTTTACTTTTCAATCTATATCATAAAAATACCAAAAATATTTATCTTATTATCTCTACCAGATCTCACTTTTGCAAGTGGACGTGAAGGGATTGATAACCCCTTTATCGCGTTGGTTGCAAGGTTCTTATTTGTTTGTGCAGGTACGAGGGATTTGAGTGTAGCCTCCTACTGGATTGATACCTTGGTTCTCAAAACTGAGGGAAATACTTACGCTACTTTGCTGCATCACCCTTTCCTCTTCAAGGGAAAACCAACGCATGCTCAAGAGGTAGCAATAAGGATTTCTGGCGCCATTGCTGGGGAGTCTACGCACAAGTCAAGACATACCAAGTACCCATCACAAACTCTTATCCCTCGCATTACATTATTTTCCATTTGCCTCTCGTTTTCCTCTCCCCCACTTTACCCTTGCCATTTTATCCGCCCTTCTTCCGTTCACCTATTTTTATCTTGCTTCTTGTGTCGTCGTTCGTCGTCATGGCTAGTCCTTCTATCATTGTTAGTACTCCGATCATGAAGTTCTTAATTTTAAACAAAGGGAAGGAGAAAATCTAAAAGATGCTTGGCATAGAATTTGCAATGCTCAAAATAGATCTACTAGGAAGCAATCTACTTCCGTTCTTCTTTGCTATTTTTATGTAGGCATTACTCCTTTGAACAGATATATTCTTGATACCATTACCGGAGGGAATTTCTTGGGTAGCCATACTTTTGATTCTTATAATGCTATGATTGATTTGTTTGGTCCACCACCTCTTTTGGTTAATGGAACTGTTTTAACTTTGGAACATGTGATGCAAAGGCTTTAAATTATTGAAAACAAAGTTGCCACTGTAGAGTTAATTGAAAATTTGGATAAAAAGGTCCACAACCAAATTACCCAATATGGATCTAAGGTTGGAGTTACTCTGAATTTTTTTAAGGAAAAGGAACCTATAGTTAACGAAAGAATAGATCAAGATTCCACAAGAATCGGTAAACTTGAGGATATTATTACCAACTTAGGGTCTGCCTTTTCATTCGTGAAAAATACTCCAAATCCTCCTACTACCAAAATTGCTAAATTAATGTATGTTCCTAAAAAGGGTGAATCTTCTAGTAAAGAAAATGCGGATCTCAAATCAATAAGTCTTCACCCCAGCTTTTCGCTATCATTAAGGAACCTTTTTCTACAAACGAATTTCTTGATTGCTTGCCTAGGAGTTTAATCATTAATAAAAAGAAGGAAAGTCCTAAGTATTATAAGTATTCTATTGAAGAATTTAATACCAAAGATGGCAATACTTAGATCTATTCTCGCTTTTATGCCTAGCTAGGGGCGTTAAAATGATAGCGCTTGTTGGGAGGCAACCCAATTTTATTTTTGTTCTTTGCTTTTTGTTCCTGTTTAGTAATAAATAATTCATCTAGCCTCTGGTTATATGTGGTTTTATGTTTTAATTAGTGTTTGTGCCAAGTAAAACCTATAGGATCTTCTTGGTTGATAGTTAATTTGATCTTGCAGAAAAACAGAAACTTCCGCACGCACGAGAATAATTTTCATAAATCATAGAAACATGATTTTCAGTTGATTATTTTCGAAGAAGATTGATAGGCAAATTATCTAGGATTTCCTATTTTGGTAGAATTTTTGGGGTTCCAGAAGTAGTCGAAAGTTACAGATTGCTACAGGCTGTTCTGTTTTTGACAGATTCTGTTTTTCGTGTGTTGTTTGCTTATTTTGATGAATCTATGGAT
>NC_041381.1:434343269-434400316 GCF_002162155.2 Triticum dicoccoides
ATGAACCATAGAGAAGTTGTAATACAGTAGGTTTAACACCAATATAAATAAAGAATGAGTTCATTACAGTACCTTAAAGTGGTGGTTTGTTTTATTTCGCTAACGGAGCTCATGAGATTTTCTGTTGAGTTTTGTGTTGTGAAGTTTTCAAGTTTTTGGGTAAAGATTTGATGGATTATGGAATAAGGAGTGGCAAGAGTCTAAGCTTGTGGATTCCCAAGGCACCCCCAAGGTAAAATTCAAGGACAACCAACAGCCTAAGCTTGGGGATGCCCCGAAAGGCATCCCCTCTTTCGTCTTCGACCATCGGTAACTTTACTTGATGCTATATTTTTATTCACCACATGATATGTGTTTTGCTTGGAGCGTCTTGTATGATTTGAGTCTTTGATTTTTAGTTTACCACAATCATCCTTTCTATACACACCTTTTGGGAGAGACACACATGAATCCGAATTTATTAGAATACTCTATGTGCTTCACTTATATCTTTTGAGCTAGATAATTTTGCTCTAGTACTTCACTTATATCTTTTTAGAGCACGGCGGTGGTTTTATTTTATAGAAACTATTGATCTCTCATGCTTCACTTATATTATTTTGAGAGTCCTTTAGAACAGCATGGTAATTGCTTTGGTTAAAATTTTAGTCCTAATATGATGAGCATCCAAGATAGGTATAATAAAACTATCATATAAAGTGCATTGAATACTATGAGAAGTTTGATACTTGATGATTGTTTTAAGATATGAGGATGGTAATATTAGGGTCATGCTAGTTGAGTAGTTGTGAATTTGAGGAATACTTGTGTTAAAAGTTTGTGATTCCTGTAGCATGCATGTATGGTGAACCGTTATGTGATGAAGTTGGAGCATGATTTATTTATTGATTGTCTTCCTTATGTGTGGAGGTCGGGATCGAGCGATGGTTAACTCCTACCAACCCTTCCCCTAGGAGCATGCGTGTAGTGCTTTGTTTTGATAACTTGTAGATTTTTGCAATAAGTATTTGAGTTCTTCATGACTAATGTTGAGTCCATTGATTATACGCACTCTCACCCTTCCACCATTTCTAGCCTATCTTATGCCGCGCAACTTTCGCCGGTATCATACACCCACCATATACCTTCCTCAAAACACCCACCATACCTACCTATTATGGCATTTCCATAGCCATTCCGAGATATATTGCCATGCAACTTTCCACCGTTACGTTTATTATGACACGCTCCACCATTGTCATATTGCTTTGCATGATCATGTAGTTGACATTGTATTTGTGGCAAAGTCACCATTCATAATTCTTTCATACATGTCACTCTTGATTCATTATCCCAGTACACCGCCAGAGGCATCTACATAGAGTCATATTTTTGTTCTAAGATTCTTGAGTTGTAAATAGATAAAAGTGTGATGATCTTCATTATTAGAGCATTGTCCCATGTGAGAAAAGGATGATGGAAGAAATGATTCCCTCACAAGTTGGAATGAGTCTCGGGACTTCATGAAAAATAAAAGAGGCCAAAGAAGCCCAAATAATAAAAAAAATAGGCCAAAGAAGCCCACCAAAAGAAAAAAAGAAAAAAATGAGATAAAAAGAGAGAAGAGACAATGTTATTATCCTTTTACCACACTTGTGCTTCAAAATAGCACCATGATCTTCATGATAGAGAGTCTCCTATGTTGTCACCTTCATATGCTAGTGGGAATTTTTCATTATAGAACTTGTCTTCTATATCCCAATGATGGGCTTCCTCAAATTGCCCTAGGTCTTCGTGAGAAAGCAAGTTGGATGCACACCCACTTAGTTTCTTTTGATGAGCTTTCATACACTTAATAGCTCTAGTGCATTCGTTGCATGGCAATCCCTACTCACTCACATTGATATCTATTAATGGGCATCTCCACGGCCCGTTGATATGCCTAGTTGATGTGAGACTATCTTCTCCTTTTTTGTCTTCTCCACAACCACCATCCTATTCCACCTATAGTGCTATGTCCATGGCTCATGCTCATTGATTGCGTGAAGATTGAAAAAGTTTGAGAATACTATAGTATGAAACAATTGCTTGGATAAAACCGGGGTTGTACATGTAACACCCACGATGTGGCTATATCTCCCACATGTTGAAGCACGACTTAGAGGCATAACCGCATTGTGGTTTTGTCGCAAGAATGGTCATCTTCACACAATCCCATGTAATGAACAAGAATGGGATAAAGAGTTGGCTTACAATCGCCACTTCACACAATGAACATATAATTCATACATCATTCAGAGTACACACATAGTCCGACTACGGACGAAGCCAAAAGAAAAAAAAGAAGATAACCCAACTGCTAGATCCTCGATCGTCCCAACTTGGGCTCCACTACTGATCAACAAGAAACAAAACATAGCAACGACCAAGGTCTTCGTTGAGCTCCCATCTGAGCTCGGTTGCATCACCTGCACTGGTATCATCGGCACCTGCAACTGTTGTGATAGTATCTGGTGAGTCACGAGGACTCAGCAATCTCAAAACCCGCGAGATCAAGACTATTTAAGCTTATGGGAAAGGAAGGGGTAAAGTGGTGAGGTTGCAGCAGCGGCTAAGCATATATGGTGGCTAACATACGCAAATAAGAGCGAGAAGAGAGCAAATGGAACGGTCGTGAAGCTAGCAATGATCAAGAAGTGATCCTGAACTCCTACTTACGTCAAACATAACCCAAAACCGTGTTCACTTCCCGGACTCCGCCGAAAAGAGACCATCACGGCTGCACACACGGTTGATGCGTTTTAATTCAGATCTGGTGTCAAGTTATCTACAACCGGACATTAACAAATTTCCATCTGCCTCATAACCGCGGGAACGGCTTTCGAAAGATAATATACCCTGCAGGGGTGTCCCAACTTAGCCCATCACAAGCTCTCACGGTCAACGAAGGATATACCTTCTCCCGGGAAGACCCGATCAACCTCGGAATCCCGGTTCGCAAGACATTTCGACAATGGTAAAACAAGACTAGCAAAGCCTCCCGCTGTGCCGACAAATCCCGATAGGAGCTGCACATATCTCGTTCTCAGGGCACACCAGATTGTCCAAACTTCCGGTAGGCCAGCCCAGAGTTGCCCCTGGTGGCCACCGGCGGCTGACAGGTTGGACCAACACTCACGACGAGCACTGGCCCGGGGGGTAAAATAGAGATGACCCTTGAGTCTGTAGAACCCAAGGGAAAAAGGCTTAGGTATAGGCAAATGGTAAAACCAAGGTTGGGCCTTGCTGGAGGAGTTTTATTCAAAGCGAACTGTCAAGGGGGTCCCATAAATCACCCAACCGCGTAAGGAACGCACAATCCGGGAACATAACACCGGTATGACGGAAACTAGGGCGGCAAGAGTGGAACAAAACACCAGGCATAAGGCCGAGTCTTCCACCCTTTACCAAGTATATAGATGCATTAATTAAATAAGAGATATTGTGATATCCCAACATAATCATGTCCATCATGGAGCAATCTTCAACTTCACCTGCAACTAACAACGCTATAAGAGGGGCTGAGCAAAAGCAGTAACATAGCCAAACAACGGTTTGCTAGGAACGGTGAAAAGGTTAGAGGCTGACATGGCAATTTGGGAGGCATGGTAAACAAGTGATAGGTAGCGCAGCATAGCGATAGAACGAAGCAACTAGCAAGCAAATATAGAAGTGATATCAAGGGTAATGGTCATCTTGCCTGAGATCCCGCAAGGAAGAAGAACGAGTCCATGAAGAAGACAAACGAACGTAGTCGAACGAATCCTCACAACTCCGGAACGAAACTGAAGCTAACGAGAGCAGCAAACCGGAAAGAAGCAAACAACATGGTAAACACACGAGCATAAACATGTCATGATGCACAAACAAGTATGATGCATGTCTGGTTTAAAGAGGCATGGCATGGCAAAGTGCAACAAACAATACTACAAGTTAAGTGGAGCTCAATATGCAACGAGTTGCATATTGACGAAACACCACATTCAAATATTTAGTTCTCTCTCGTTTAGGCTAACCAACAATATTAAATGATGTCAAACATGGCAAGAGGTGAAACATAATAAAACTACCTAGCTAGGCAATTTTAAATGAGGCCAGAAACAACAAACAACAATTCCGGATAGTCCCCATGTCATTTAGTAGTTTAATTCAACAACAATTTTAAGCATTTAAATGTTGTTAACATGATGCGAATGACATATACGAGTTATATGCAATTTTTATGAAAAAGTTGACATAAGCATGTTATGAAGCATTTGGTCACCATGGCGGAACGAAAAGGGTGCCACGGCGGCGAAACGAAAATGGTGCCACGGCAACATATCCGAAAATGATGCCACGGCAACATATCCGAAAATGATGCCACGGCAACATATCGGTTCCGGTAGCTCATGGAGATACCGGTGCAAAAGGAGGCGCGCGGATGCGTGTCATGCAAGGATGGTGGGGTGCTCCCGGATTCCGGGTTCCCACGGGACGGTGGCATGGCAAACGAGGAACGTGCAAGGAACAATTCGGACACGGTCCAAACATAGGGTGCATCTCATACAACACACACATTCGATCACGGTCGGTCATCTCGGTGGTTATACCTTTGAAGCGAGCATTTTCGAGCGGTTCAAAAACGTCGAGGGAAGTAGTCGTTCACGGGTCATAGTGGAAGTAGTTGTTCACGGGACGGTCGTAGTGGAAGTAGTGGTTCACGGACGTCGTGGAAGTAGTCGTTCACGGCGACGGTAGAAGTACTCACAATCTTGGCTATGGTAGTGGTACATCTTGTAGTGGAAGTAGTTGTTCATGTCCCATGGATGTTCAGGGTCCACGGGGTCTTCGAGGGTCGACGGTAGTGGTACTCATACTGATGGTCGTCGTGGTACTTGGCGAATCCACGTAGTCGTACACAACTTGACGCATCCAAACGAAGCAACACAAAAGGCCTTGGGTTTTGGCGGTCAACGAAAGGAGGCGGGCGGCGAAGCAGCAGCAACGTGCCGGCTCTGTATAGCCACGACGGACACCATGGCCGTGAGGAGGGGCTCTCACACGAGACCAGCAGCGGGCACACGTGTGCGGGAAGGCGGCAAGGTCGCTGGAAGATGCCAACGCGACGGCCGAATGGCCCGGGTGCAGGATGAGGAAGGGAGACGTGAGGACGCGGCGGGTCGACGGGGTGGTGCGATGCAGAGGCGAAGCAGGGTCGAGGCAAGGGTGACGCGGAGGAGCTCAGCATCCATGGCGGCATCCATGGCGGGCCGGCGCTGAGTCGAGGCACGGGGCGGAGATGATGAGCTAGGCGGGCCGGAGCAGATCAGGCGCGGGCGCGTCGGGGTCACCAACGTCCGGCAGGGCCGCGGCGGTGACTTCGGTGTGGGAGCCGAACGGAGGCGGGGCGATGAGCTCGATGCCCGCGGCGTCGTGAGGGAAGGAGAAGGACGGCTGGGACAAGGCGATGGGGCCGACCGGATCTGGAGCTTGAGGCGGTGGCGCTGGAGGTCCGGCCGACGGCTGCGGGAGGCGACGCGCTTGAGGGCGCGTCACAGTTGGATGGCGGGGAGGCAGCGGTAGCAGGGCACGGCAAGAGGAGGTACATGGGACTTGACGCGGCGGCGGCCTGGGGCTCGGGGACGGCAGGGGCGACGATGGTCGCGGGGGTGCTCGAGAAGGGGAGGCGTCGCGAGGCGGAGATGGTTGGCGCGCAGTGCTCACGCGCAGAGGCGACGGGGCCGCCTGAGTTGGTATCCAGGTGGTGTTGCGGAGGCCGGGCGCGGGGAGGAGATTGAGAGGGAGATGGGGATCGAGAGGATCGGGCGAAGCCCTTCTTGGCAGCGGGCGTGCGTGTGTGGCGGCGGGCAGGGAACGAGAGGGAGAGAGATGCGGAGGAGGGGGTCGGGCTAGGTTTAGGAGGGGCGGCTGGGCCTTGGGCCAAATTGGGCTGGTTGGATAGGCTGTTGGGCTCTCTTCTCTCACTAATGAATAATAAAACAGAACAGAGAAAAGAAAGAAAAGAAAGAGAGGTTAGGGAAAAGATTTGCGCATGGGGATAATTTTCCCGGACTCACAAAAATATGCTCGTTCCAAGAAAAATAGAAAGGCCATGATTGCAAGATTTAAATTCAAATTCATTTGAATTTAATTCAAATGGGTTTGCACTAGGACTTGATAAAAGGAAGGTCAAAAAATGTTTGGATTTTTGGTGGAGCTCCAGAAAATGGCAAAAGAATTAATGGCAAGGTTAGAGAGCCAAAACTTGAAGAAGAAAAGGCCAAGGGATTTAATATGCAAGTGGGTTCATGGGTGATTCCAAAACAATGGAATATTTTATAATATCTCCCTAAATATCAGGAGGGTATGTTATAAAGAGAAATCACCATGTGAGTTCCCTCGGTTTAAATAGATCAAAAGATCTATGCAATTTATTTAGTTGAGTTTTTAAAATTAAATGGCATGATGGCATGATGACATGATGCAATGCAAAAATAAAAGAGCAAGCACAAAAGAAACACACGGCGAAACTCGGAATAGCTGGAAGTCTTCTGGAGCGTCGGTCTCGGGGCGTTACAACACTCCACCACTACAAGAGGATCTCGTCCCGAGATCTAGGATGGCACCGGAGGAAAACGGAAGAGGAAGAGAAGAGGTAAAACTAAGTTGCTTCTTCGACAAAAGAGTGAAACCAAAGAACCTTGGGAGGTTGAGCAATTTAAAAGAAAGAGCACAACAGAGATGAACGAGATTGCAAACAATCCGTTAGAAAAGAGGAACAAGGAACATTACAAGAACTTGAAGGTTGCAAAGACATGAATGACGAGTACAATGGACAAGAAGGAATTGGAACCACTCTGGTTGAAACAAGATAAACAAGGAACAAGGACAATCAAATTCGGACAGCACTCCGGTTGAAAAGAGATGCAAGACTTGATAAGATGAAAAGAACTTGAAGAGGTAACACAACACTTCGGTTAAATGGATAAGCATGAAAAGAACATGATCCTCAATACGAGAAGATGAGTGAAGAGAGCAACATCACAAAGCCTCCGGAAGAAAGAATAGAAGCTAGATTGTTGGGAAGAAAAGAACGAAGAAGAAAAATGCCAACTTCTACCACAAATGAGCTTGGAAAGCACCCTTTCAAGAAGGTTATGACGGAGTCGTTGGAAAATCAACAACGAAATGAATAAGCTTGTAGTGGGCTTATGGAAAACATCTCAAAATTATGAGGTGACAACCGGCCACTAACAGAAACAATTGATTGCTTGAGATCAACGAAGAGATGAAAACTTCTTTCGCCGAGAGGATAGGAGAAAACTTGGATCATTGATAAGCACCACAATAGCAACATTCCTTAGGGAAGGCTTTTAGGTGAAATCTATACCCAGATAACTCCAACGAGGAGATTGATGGATTTAGAATACCTCATTCTTGACAACATGTGAATCGCGAAACATGAATGAAAATTGTCAAGGGTGACATAACACCATCTCAAAAGATAGGGTAGACGGAATAACACTTCAAAATTCAAGATGAAGAATGCTTGAACGCCTCAAAACGAAACATGTGTTGAACACCATGTTTAATTTTGAGTAAAGCTTGGCGGGTCATAACTTCAAGAGAAATCTTGAAGAACAATTTGAGATTGAAAGGAATCCTTGACGAACTATCATGTAGAGCCTCCATGGAGAACTCCGGTAATAAAAGATGATAGAAAGAAAGAGAAGTTGAAAACACAAGGTGAAGCCTTGCAATGATTTAGATGGAGCTTCGCGACGAGATAATCGAGAAAACTTGGAACTCCGGAAAAGAAAAGATGAAGCATCTCGAACCGAGAAATGTGATATGATGAACAACTCTGGAAAGAATAAACTAGATCACTTGGATGAAACAATAAGAAGAATTATGTTATGCGTATCCTTCACCAATTTAAATTGATGACAAGCAATGGATTTGGCATACTACTTATTCTCATTGAAAAATCATTAAAGATAGAGATATAGCGCAAACTTGGGAAAAACTTGAACAAACCACCGGTAGGATTCGGAAAGAACTAATGAGTTGATATGATAATGAAGGAAGTGAAATCTTGAACGAACCACCGAAAGAATTGAAAATGAAAGTAGCAAAGGCACAATTCACCGGGATGAATTGGAAAACGATAGTTACACGCTGAGAATGAAGAATTATGACATGATGGCCTTCGAAGGAAAGAAATGGAAACAACTCATGAAATGCTCTGGATGGTAAGAAAAGAATTGTCACAATCAAAAACAATTATGAGGATGGCATAAAGCTAGAACCACGCATCTTTGGAAGAACAGGTAATGATTTAAGAGGAACTCTTCTTCGGTCTTCATGTGCTGAGAATGATGATGAGAACCACCAAAATGAATTGTTGAGATACTCCGAAATGAAGAGCAGAAAGGTAGAACCAGCGATGAAAAGAATATGAAAGCAAACTTGGAGAATACATTTGACTGTTGAGAAATCATTCTTATGTCAAACTTCGAAAAGAATTTGGGAATGGCTCCAGGAAAATTAGAAGAGTCAGGTAAGATCTTGGGAAAAGACCTGTGGGTTAGGGCCCACTCAAAAGAAAACACCGTTGGAAGAGATTACTTGAAAGAGAGATTGCACCGGTTGAATTAAATGACTTGAATGAGATAATAATCTCCAAATAGTTTGAACGGATCTTGATAATGGAGACACAAATCTTATGAGATATCTTGAGCACTCCAGGACAAATGAATAGCGAGAAGTGAATGATTAAGAGGTGCATCGGCATGAGAAAACATTTGAAACAAGGAAAAGAATATGCTCAACACTGAAAGCTTGAGTTAAATCCACCGGAGAAGAAAAGAGACGAAGAATAATGAACTTGAAGCTCCGTTAGTATCTTCTCGAGAAATCACCGGATCAGAACATTGACGGAAAAGAATGGAGAGACTTCCCATCAATAAAATGGATACCCGATTAAGAAATCTGAGTCCTTGAAGTTAAGGGTGGGAGGGCGGGAAAACAAAGACAACTTGGGATGGATGAAACAAACACCGTTGAGAAAACTTAGAATTGATCTTGCAGATGGGGAGAATGATCGGATCCACTTGAAAAGAAGCACACTGGTTGAAAAAAAAGAATTAACATGACAACCTCAATGATTAAGAAGGATTAGCATTCATAAAGAAATATGAGAACACCATTTAGGAAAGGTATGGATTCCACATTTGACTTCGAAGCAACTCGAATACCACAACTCAAAACAAAACAAAGGATTTGGCTTGCAGAATAAGCCAGAACAAACATATGATAGAGATTTCGTCCGAAGTTTTCGTGGTGGGGCCCACACGGACTCGATTGTACAGCACCATCATGTACAAGGCAGTGCACATGACATACGAAGTGTCCCCGAACCAGCATAGCCAAGGGTTCTTTAAGACACAACGAGACCACTGTAAAAATGACCGTGGAAAGGCGGACCACTAGACGTCAAACCCCAATCTCATATCATGCATCTGTCGAAAAGATATTCTAGGAGCTACTTGAATTCCCACTTATAAAACTCCCGAAACTTTCTGGTTATGCAATCTGGTGTTGGGGATACAGGGGAAGCAATATATATCTCACCCAAAACTAACAATCCCTACATCCAGCTGTATCCATCCGTCAACACATAACCAAGAAACCTTCAGAAATCATGTACCTCAACCTTCGAAAAGCATCTGTTATACTAGTTATGGCAATACTCCCGAACTCCCGCCCCAGTACTGGGTGGCGTCGAGGTTATCTCACCAACAACTACATAAAAGAGATTTTCAATGTCGGCAAAACTCAGGTATTCCAGAACTGCAACGATAAAATTGTGACAACAACACCTCGGAGCTCAACTCCCCGGGTCAAAGCCACATAATAGACAGGAGGCACCAAGAACAATGTTCTCGTCACAAAACCATCGGAACGATTCCAAGATACCCGCGTGATCCTAAAAAAAATTTAGTGAAATTTGAGGAGAGGAAAGTCAAAACATCTACGTTAGGAGACCTCACTAGAGCGACAAAGGGACTGGGGAGTAAAAAGAATCCTACTCTCCGATGTATATAATCCTAAGAATCAAAACATTTTTTTCTAGACTCAACAACGCCAGCAAACAATCAAGCAGGGGGCTCCTAAGTCGGGGATGGCTCTGATTACCAACTTATAACACCCATGATGCGGCTATATCTCCCACGTGTCGAAGCACGACTTAGAGGCATAACCGCATTGTGGTTTTGTCGCAAGAAGGGTCATCTTCACACAATCCCATGTAATGAACAAGAATGGGATAAAGAGTTGGCTTACAATCGCCACTTCACACAATGAACATATAATTCATACATCATTCAGAGTACACACATAGTCCGACTACGGACGAAGCCAAAAGAAAAAAAAGAAGATAACCCAACTGCTAGATCCTCGATCGTCCCAACTTGGGCTCCACTACTGATCAACAAGAAACAAAACATAGCAACGACCAAGGTCTTCGTTGAGCTCCCATCTGAGCTCGGTTGCATCACCTGCACTGGTATCATCGGCACCTGCAACTGTTGTGATAGTATCTGGTGAGTCACGAGGACTCAGCAATCTCAAAACCCGCGAGATCAAGACTATTTAAGCTTATGGGAAAGGAAGGGGTAAAGTGGTGAGGTTGCAGCAGCGGCTAAGCATATATGGTGGCTAACATACGCAAATAAGAGCGAGAAGAGAGCAAATGGAACGGTTGTGAAGCTAGCAATGATCAAGAAGTGATCCTGAACTCCTACTTACGTCAAACATAACCCAAAACCGTGTTCACTTCCCGGACTCCGCCGAAAAGAGACCATCACGGCTACACACACGGTTGATGCGTTTTAATTCAGATCTGGTGTCAAGTTATCTACAACCGGACATTAACAAATTCCCATCTGCCTTATAACCGCGGGCACGGCTTTCGAAAGATAATATACCCTGCAGGGTGTCCCAACTTAGCCCATCACAAGCTCTCACGGTCAACGAAGGATATACCTTCTCCCGGGAAGACCCGATCAACCTTGGAATCCCGGTTCGCAAGACATTTCGACAATGATAAAACAAGACCAGCAAAGCCTCCCGCTGTGCCGACAAATCCCGATAGGAGCTGCACATATCTCGTTCTCAGGGCACACCGGATTGTCCAAACTTCTGGTAGGCCAGCCCAGAGTTGCCTCTGGTGGCCACCGGCGGCTGACAGGTTGGACCAACACTCACGACAAGCACTGGCCCGGGGGGTAAAATAAAGATGACCCTTGAGTCTGCAGAACCCAAGGGAAAAAGGCTTAGGTATAGGCAAATGGTAAAACCAAGGTTGGGCCTTGCTGGAGGAGTTTTATTCAAAGCAAACTGTCAAGGGGGTCCCATAAATCACCCAACCGCGTAAGGAACGCACAATCCGGGAACATAACACCGGTATGACGGAAACTAGGGCGGCAAGAGTGGAACAAAACACCAGGCATAAGGCCGAGTCTTCCACCCTTTACCAAGTATATAGATGCATTAATTAAATAAGAGATATTGTGATATCCCAACATAATCATGTCCATCATGGAGCAATCTTCAACTTCACCTGCAACTAACAACGCTATAAGAGGGGCTGAGCAAAAGTGGTAACATAGCCAAACAACGGTTTGCTAGGAAGGGTAAAAAGGTTAGAGGCTGACATGGCAATTTGGGAGGCATGGTAAACAAGTGATAGGTAGCGCAGCATAGCGATAGAACGAAGCAACTAGCAAGCAAAGATAGAAGTGATATCAAGGGTAATGGTCATCTTGCCTGAGATCCCGCAAGGAAGAAGAATGAGTCCATAAAGAAGACAAACGAACGTAGTCGAACGAATCCTCACAACTCCGGAACGAAACCGAAGCTAATGAGAGAAGCAAACCGGAAAGAAGCAAACAACATGGTAAACACACGAGCATAAACATGTCATGATGCACAAACAAGTATGATGCATGTCCGGTTTAAAGAGGCATGGCATGGCAAAGTGCAACAAACAATACTACAAGTTAAGTGGAGCTCAATATGCAACGAGTTGCATATTGACGAAACACCACATTCAAATATTTAGTTCTCTCTCGTTTAGGCTAACCAACAATATTAAATGATGTCAAACATGGCAAGAGGTGAAACATAATAAAACTACCTAGCTAGGCAATTTTAAATGAGGCCAGAAACAACAAACAACAATTCTGGATAGTCCCCATGTCATTTAATAGTTTAATGCAACAATAATTTTAAGCATTTAAATGTTGTTAACATGATGTGGATGACATATACGAGTTATATGCAATTTTTATGAAAAAGTTGACATAAGCATGTTATGAAGCATTTGGTCACCATGGCGGAACGAAAAGGGTGCCACGGCGGCGAAACGAAAATGGTGCCACGGCAACATATCCGAAAATGATGCCACGGCAACATATCCAAAAATGATGCCACGGCAACATATCGGTTCCGGTAGCTCATGGAGATACCGGTGCAAAAGGAGGCGCGCGGATGCGTGTCATGCAAGGATGGTGGGGTGCTCCCGGATTCCGGGTTCCCACGGGACGGTGGCATGGCAAAAGAGGAACGTGCAAGGAACAATTCGGACACGGTCCAAACATAGGGTGCATCTCATACAACACACACATTCGATCACGGTCGGTCATCTTGGTGGTTATACCTTTGAAGCGAGCGTTTCCGGGCGGTTCAAAAACGTCGAGGGAAGTAGTCGTTCACGGGTCGTAGTGGAAGTAGTTGTTCACGGGACGGTCGTAGTGGAAGTAGTGGTTCACGGACGTCGTGGAAGTAGTCGTTCGCGGTGACGGTAGAGGTACTCGCGATCTTGGCGACGGTAGTGGTACATCTCGTAGTGGAAGTAGTTGTTCATGTCCCGTGGATATTCGGGGTCCACGGGGTCTTCGAGGGTCGACGGTAGTGGTACTCATATTGATGGTCGTCGTGGTACTTGGCGAATCCACGTAGTCGTACACAACTTGACGCATCCAAACGAAGCAACACAAAAGGCCTCGGGTCTTGGTGGTCAATGAAAGGAGGCGGGCGGCGAAGCAGCAGCAACGTGCCGGCTCTGTACAGCCACGACGGACACCATGACCGTGAGGAGGGGCTCTCACACGAGACCAGCAGCGGGCACACGTGTGCGGGAAGGCGGCAAGGTCGCTGGAAGATGGCAACGCGACGGCCGATTGTCCCAGGTGCAGGATGAGGATGGGAGACGTGAGGACGCGACGGGTCGACGGGGCGGCACGGTGCAGAGGCGAAGCAGGGTCGAGGCAGGGGTAACGCGGAGGAGCTCGGCATCCATGGCGGCATCCATGGTGGGCGGGCGCTGAGTCGAGGCACGGGGCGGAGATGATGAGCTAGGCGGGCCAGAGCAGATCAGGCGCGGGTGCGTCAGGGTCACCAACGTCCGGCAGGGCCGCGGCGGTGACTTCGGCGTGGGAGCCGAACGGAGGCGGGGCGATGAGCTCGATGCCCGCGGCGTCGTGAGGGTAGGAGAAGGACGGCTGGGACAAGGCGATCGGGCCGACCGGATCTGGAGCTTGAGGCGGCGGCGCTGGAGGTCCGGCCGACGGCTGCGAGAGGCGACGCGCTTGAGGGCGCGGCATAGTTGGACGGCGGGGAGCCAGCGGCAGCAGGGCACGACAAGAGGAGGCACATGGGACTTGACGCAGCGGCGGCTTGGGGCTCGGGGACGGCAGGGGCGACGATGGTCGCGGGGGCGCTCGAGAAGGGGAGGCGTCGCGAGGCGGAGATGGTTGGGCGCGCGGTGCTCGCGCGCAGAGGCGACGGGGCCGCCTGAGTTGGTCTCCAGGTGGTGTTTCGGAGGCCGGGCGCAGGGAGGAGATTGAGAGGGAGATGGGGATCGAGAGGATCGGGCGAAGCCCTTCCTGGCAGCGGGCGTGCGTGTGTGGCGGCGGGCAGGGAACGAGAGGGGGAGAGATGCGGAGGAGGGGGTCGGGCAAGGTTTAGGAGGGGCGGCTGGGCCTTGGGCCAAATTGGGCTGGTTGGATAGGCTGTTGGGCTCTCTTCTCTCACTAATGAATAATAAAACAGAACAGAGAAAAGAATGAAAAGAAGGAGAGGTTAGGGAAAAGATTTGCGCATGGGGATAATTTTCCCGGACTCGCAAAAATATGCTTGTTCCAAGAAAAATAGAAAGGCCATGATTGCAAGATTTAAATTCAAATTCATTTGAATTTAATTCAAATGGGTTGCACTAGGACTTGATAAAAGGAAGGTCAAAAAATGTTCGGATTTTTGGTGGAGCTCCGGAAAATGGCAAAAGAATTATTGGCAAGGTTAGAGAGCCAAAACTTGAAGAAGAAAAGGCCAAGGGATTTAATATGCAAGTGGGTTCATGGGTGATTCCAAAACAATGAAATATTTTATAATATCTCCCGAAATATCGGGAGGGTATGTTATAAAGAGAAATCACCATGTGAGTTCCCTCGGTTTAAATATATCAAAAGATCTATGCAATTTATTTAGTTGAGTTTTTAAAATTAAATGGCATGATGACATGATGCAATGCAAAAATAAAAGAGCAAGCACAAAAGAAACACACGGCGAAACTCGGAATAGCTGGAAGTCTTCTGGAGCGTCGGTCTCGGGGCGTTACATTGCATGATTTAAATATTTTGTGTGATGAAGATAGAGCATAGTCAGACTATATGATTTTGTAGGGATAACTTTCTTTGGCCATGTTATTTTGAGAAGACATGATTACTATGTTAGTATGCTTAAAGTATTAGCATTTTCAAGTCAATGTTAAACTTTTATCTTGAATCTTTTGGATCAGAACATTCATGCCACAATAAAGAGAATTACATTGAAAATTATGCTAGGTAGCATTCCACATCAAAAATTCTATTTTTATCATTTACCTACTCGAGGACGAGCAGGAATTAAGCTTGGGGATGCTTGATATGTCTCCAATGTATCTATAATTTTTTTGATTGGTCCATGCTATTATATTATCTGCTTTGGATGTTAAATGGGCTTTATTATACACTTTTATATTATTTTTAGGACTAATCTATTAACCAGAGGCCCAGTGCAAATTGCTGTTTTTTGCCTATTTCAGTGTTTCGCAGAAAAGGAATATCAAACGGAGTCCAAACGGAATGAAACCTTTGGGAGAGTCGTTTTTTGGAACAAACGCAATCCAGGAGACTCGGAGTGGACGCTAAGGAAGCAACAAGGCGGCCATGAGGCAGGGAGGCAAGCCCAGGGGGGTAGGCACGCCCCTACCCTCGTGGGCCCTTCGTGGCTCCCCTGACCGACTTCTTTCGCCTATATATACCCATATACCCTGAAAACATCCGAGAGCAGCACGAAACCCTATTTCCACCGTCGCAACCTTATGTACCCGTGAGATCCCATCTTGGGGCCTTTTTCGGCGCTTCGACGGAGGGGGAATCGATCACGAAGGGCTTCTACATCAACACCATTGCCTCTTCGATGAAGTGTGAGTAGTTTACCTCAGACCTTCGGGTCCATAGTTATTAGCTAGATGACTTCTTCTCTCTCTTTGGATCTCAATACAAAGTTCTCCTCGATCTTCTTAGAGATCTATTTGATGTAATACTTTTTGCGGTGTGTTTGTCGAGATCCAATGAATTTTGGGTTTATGATCAAGATTATCTATGAATAATATTTGAATCTCCTCTGAATTCTTTTATGTATGATTTGTTATCTTTGCAAGTCTCTTTGAATTATCAGTTTGGTTTGGCCTACCAGATTGATCTTTCTTTCAATGGGAGAAGTGCTTAGCTTTGGGTTCAATCTTGCGGTGTCCTTTCCCAGTGACAGCAGGGGCAGCAGGGCACGTATTGTATTGTTGCCATCGAGGATAAAAAGATGGGTTTTATATCATATTGCTTGAGTTTATCCCTCTACATCATGTCATCTTGCCTAATGTGTTACTCTGTTCTTATGAAATTAATACTCTAGATGCATGCTGGATAGCGGTCAATGTGTGGAGTAATAGTAGTAAATGCAGAATCATTTCGATCTACTTATCGCGGATGTGGTGCCTATATACATGATCATGCTTAAATATTCTCATAACTATGCACTTTTCTATCAATTGCTCGACAGTAATTTGTTCACCCACTATAATACTTATGCTATCTTGAGAGAAGCCACTAGTGAAACCTATGGCCCCCAGGTCTATTTTCCATCATATAAGTTTCCGATCTATTTTTTCTTGCAATCTTTACTTTTCAATCTATATCATAAAAATACCAAAAATATTTATCTTATTATCTCTACTAGATCTCACTTCTGCAAGTGGACGTGAAGGGATTGATAACCCCTTTATCGCGTTGGTTGCAAGGTTCTTATTTGTTTGTGCAGGTACGAGGGATTTGAGTGTAGACTCCTACTGGATTAATACCTTGGTTCTCAAAACTGAGGGAAATACTTATGCTACTTTGCTGCATCACCCTTTCCTCTTCAAGGGAAAACCAATGCATGCTCAAGAGGTAGCAGCTACTCCTGCGCTCCATGCGGCGGGCACAACATCCCCTACAACCACTCCTGTTTCATGGATAGCCTGGTTGATGCATGGAAGGTGCCCTATGTCTACAAGAGTTTCGGATGCGAGAGGTACGTCGACTACCTCTCAGTGGTGGAGCATAGGTCCAGATGCACGCAATACTATGAGAATTTTGATTCTTTATGATTGTATTGAGATATGAAGATGGTGATATTAGAGTCATGCTAGTAGAGTAGTTGTGAATTTGAGAGATACTTGTGTTAAAGTTTGTGATTCCCGTAGCATGCACGTATAGTGAACCGTTATGTGATGAAGTTGGAGCATGATTTATTTATTGATTGTCTTCCTTATGAGTGGCGGTCGGGGACGAGTGATGGTCTTTTCCTATAAATCTATCCCCCTAGGAGCATGCGCATAGTACTTCGTTTTGCTAACAAATAAATTTTTGCAATAAGTATGTGAGTTCTTTATGAGTAATGTTGAGTCCATGGATTATATGCACTCATACCCTTTGACCATTGCTAGCCTCTCTAGTATCGCGCAACTTGCGCCGGTACCATACACCCACCATATACCTTCCTCAAAACAGCCACCATACCTACCTATTATGGCATTTCTGTAGCCATTCCGAGATATATTGCCATGCAACTTTCCACCGTTCCGTTTATTATGACACGCTCCATCATTGTCATATTGCCTTGCAGGATCATGTAGTTGACATCGTATTTGTGGATGAGCCACCGTTCATAATTTTTCATACATGTCACTCTTGAATTATTGCACATCCCGGTACACCGTCGGAGGCACTCACATAGAGTCATATTTTGTTCTAAGTATTGAGTTGTAATTCTTGAGTTGTAAGTAAATAAAAGTGTGATGATCTTCATAATTAGAGCATTGTCCGAGTGAGGAAAGGATGATGGAGACTATGATTCCCCCACAAGTCGGGATGAGACTCCGGATTAAATAATATATATATATATATATATATATATATATATATATATATATATATGTATAAAGAGGCCATAAAAAGAGAAAAGGCCCAAATAAAAAAATGATAGAAAAAGAGAGAAGGGGCAATGCTACTATCCTTTTACCACACTTGTGCTTCAAAGTAGCACCATGATCTTCATGATAGAGAGTCTCCTATGTTGTCACTTTCATATACTAGTGGGAATTTTTCATTATAGAACTTGCCTTGTATATTCCAATGATGGGCTTCCCCAAAATGCCCTAGGTCTTTGTGAGCAGGCAAGTTGTATGCACACCCACTTAGTTTATTTCGATGAGCTTTCATACACTTATAGCTCTAGTGCATCCATTGCATGGCAATCCCTACTCACTCACATTGATATCTATTGATGGGCATCTCCATAGCCCGTTGATACGCCTAGTTGATGTGAGACTATCTTCTCCTTTTTGTCTTCTCCACAACCACCATTCTATTCCACCTATAGTGCTATGTCCATGGCTCACGCTCATGTATTGCGTGAAGATTGACAAAGTTTGACAACATCAAAAGTATGAAACAATTGCTTGGCTTGTCATCGGGGTTGTGCATGATTAAATACTTTGTGTGATGAAGATAGAGCATAACCAGACTATATGATTTTGTAGGGATAACTTTCTTTGGCCATGTTATTTTGAGAAGACATGATTGCTTTGTTAGTATGCTTGAATATTTTTATGTCAATATTAAACTTTTGTCTTTAATCTTGCGGATCTGAACATTCATGCCACAACAAAGAAAATTACATTGATAAATATGCTAGGTAGCATTCCACATCAAAAATTCTGTTTTTATCATTTACCTACTCGAGGACGAGCTGGAATTAAGCTTGGGGATGCTTGATACGTCTCCAACGTATATATAATTTTTTATTGTTCCATGCTATTATATTATCTGTTTTGGATGTTTAATGGGCTTTAATATGCTCTTTTATATTATTTTTGGGACTAACCTATTAACAGGAGGCCTAGTGCCAGTTTCTGTTTTTTTGCTTATTTTAGAGTTTTGCTGAAAAGGAATACCAAATGGAGTCCAAACGGAATGAAACCTTCGCGATGATCTTTCTTCGACCGAAAGCAAACCAGAAGACTTGGAGTTGAAGTCAGAAACGCCACGAGGCATCCACGAGGCAGGAGGGCGCGCCCAGGGGGTAGGCGTGCCCCCCACCCTCGTGGGCCCCTTGTAGCTCCACCAACGTACTTTTTCCCCTATATATACTCGTATACCATATAAACATCAGGGGGAGCCACGAACCCACTTTTCCACTGCCGCAACCTTCTGTGCCCGTGAGATCCCATATTGGGGCCTTTTCCGGCGATCCACCGGAGGGGGAATCGATCATGGAGGGCTTCTACATCAACACCATTGCCTCTCCGATGAAGCGTGAGTAGTTTACCACAGACCTTTGGGTCCATAGTTATTAGCTAGATGCTTCTTCTCTCTCTTTTATTCTCAATACAAAGTTCTTCTCGATGTTCTTGGAGTTCTATTCGATGTAATATTCTTTTGCGGTATGTTTGCCGAGATCCGATGAATTGTGGATTTATGAACAAGATTATCTATGAATATTATTTGGTTCTTCTCTGAATTCTTATGTGCATGATTTGATATCTTTGCAAGTCTCTTCGAATTATCGGTTTAGTTTGGCCTACTAGATTGATCTGTCTTGCAATAGGAGAAGTGCTTAGCTTTGGGTTCAATCTTGCGGTGTCCTTTCCCAGTGACAGTAGGGGCATCAAGGCACGTATTGTATTGTTGCCATCAAGGATAACAAGATGGGGTTTATCTCATATTGCTTGAGTTTATCCCTATACATCATGTCATCTTTCTTAATGCGTTACTCCATTCTTACGAACTTAATACTCTAGATGCATGTTGGATAGCGGTCGATGTGTGGAGTAATAGTAGTAGATGCAGAATCGTTTCAGTCTACTTGACACGGACGTGATGCCTATGTTCGTGATCATTGCCTTAGATGCCTTCATAATTATGCACTTTTCTATCAATTGCTCAGCAGTAATTTTTTCACCCACCATAATACATGCTATCTCGAGAGAAGCCACTAGTGAAACATATGGCCCCCGGGTCTCTTTTCCATTATATTGCATCTCTTTAAATCTCGTTTACTATTTTGCAATCTTTACTTTCCAATCTATACAACAAAAATACCAAAATTATTTACTTTACTATCTCTATTAGATCTCACTTTTGCGAGTGACCATGAAGGGATTGACAAGCCCTTTATCGCGTTGGTTACAAGGTTCTTGATTGTTTGTGCAGGCACTAGGTGACTTGCGCATCATCTCCTATTGGATTGATACCTTGGTTCTCAAAACTGATTGAACTACTTACGCTAGTTTGCTGCATCACCCTTTCCTCTTCAAGGAAAAAACAAACACAAGCTCAAGAGGTAGCAGTCTTCGCTCAATGTAAGCCACTGTCTAAGAATGTGGATACTTCTTATTGATAACCCACAAGTATAGGGGATCGCAATAGTTTTCGAGAGTAGAGTATTCAACTTAAATTTATTTATTCGACACAAGGGGAGCCAAAGAATATTCTCAAGTATTAGTAGTTGAGTTGTCAATTCAACCACACCTGGAAAACCTAATATATGCAGCAAAGTATTTAGTAGCAAAGTAATATGGAAGTAACGGTAACAGTGGCAAAAGTAACAGTAGCAGTTTTGTAGTAATTGTAACAGTGGCAATGGTAAAGTAACTAAGCAAAGATCAATACGTGAAAAGCTCGTAGGCATTGGATCAGGGATGGATAATTATGTTGGATGCGATTCCTCATGCAATAGTTATAACATAGGGTGACACAGAACTAGCTCCAGTTCATCAATGTAATGTAGGCATGTATTCTGAATATAGTCATACGTGCTTATGGAAAAGAACTTGCATGACATCTTTTGTCCTACCCTCCCGTGGCAGCGGGGTCCTATTGGAAACTAAGGGATATTAAGGCCTCCTTTTAATAGAGTACCGGACCAAAGCATTAACACTTGGTGAATACATGAACTCCTCAAACTACGGTCATCACCGGGAGTGGTCCCGATTATTGTCACTTCGGGGTTGCCGGATCATAACACATAGTAGGTGACTATTGACTTGCAATATAGGATCAAGAACTCACATATATTCATGAAAACATAATAGGTTCAGATCTGAAATCATGGCACTCGGGCCCTAGTGACAAGCATTAAGCATAGCAAAGTCATAGCAACATCAATCTTAGAACATAATGGATACTAGGGACCAAACCCTAACAAAACTAACTTGATTACATGGTAAATCTCATCCAACCCATCACCGTCCAGCAAGCCTACGATGGAATTACTCACGCACGGTGGTGAGCATCATGAAATTGGTGATGGAGGATGGTTGATGATGACGACAGCGACAGATTCCCCTCTTTGGAGCCAAAAATGGACTCTAGATGAGCCCTCCAGAGAGAGATTAGGGCTTGGCGGCGGCTCCGTATCGTAAAACGCGATGAATCCTTCTCTCTGATTTTTTCTCCCCGAACGTGAATATATGGAGTTGGAGTTGAGGTCGGTGGAGCCTCAGGGGGCCCATGAGACAGGGGGGCGTGCCCAGGGGGGCAGGCACGCCCCCCACCCTCATGGATAGGGTGTGGGCCCCCTGGTCTTGATTCTTTCGCAGTATTTTTTATTAATTCCAAAACTATTCTTCGTGAAGTTTCAGGTCATTCCGAGAACTTTTATTTCTGCACAAAAAATAACACCATGGCAATTCTGCTGAAGACAGCGTCAGTCCGGGTTAGTTCCATTCAAATCATGCAAGTTAGAGTCCAAAACAAGGGCAAAAGTGTTTGGAATAGGAGATATGATGGAGACGTATCAACTCCCCCAAGCTTAAACCTTTGCTTGTCCTCAAGAAATTTAGTTGACAAACTGAAAGTGGTAAAGAAAAACTTTTACAAACTCTGTTTGCTCTTGTTGTTGCAAATATGTAAAGCCAACGTTCAAGTTTTCAGCAAAGATTATGAACTAACCACATTCACAATAACATCTAGGTCTCATATTTACTCATATCAATGGCATAATCAACTAGCAAGCAATAATAATAAATCTCGGATGACAACACTTTCTCAAAACAATCATAATATGACATAACAAGATGGTATATCGCTAGCTCTTTCTAAGACCGCAAAACATAAATGCAAAGCACCTCTGAAGATCAAGGACTGACTGGACATTGTAATTCATGGTAAAAGAGATCCAGTCATAGTTATACTCAATATAAATTAATAATAATGGATGCAAATGACAGTGGTGCTCTCCAACTAGTGCTTTTTAATAAGAGGATGATGACTCAACATAAAAGTAAATAGATAGGCCCTTCACAGAGGGAAGTAGGGATTTGTAGAGGTGCTAGAGCTCGAATTTTTAAATAGAGATAAATAATATTTTTGGTGGTCTACTTTCATTGTCAGCATAACAACCAAGAGATCTCGATATCTTCCATGCTACACATATTATAGGCGGTTCCCAAACAGAATGGTGAAGTTTATACTCCCCCGCCACCAACAAGCATCAATCCATGGCTTACCTGAAACAACGGGTGCCTCCAACTAACAACAATCCTGGGGTAGTTTTGTTTGCAATTATTTTTTATTTGAGCAGGGGACTGGGCATCCCGGTTACCGGCCATTTTCTCGTGAGTGAGCAGCGGAGTCCACTCCTCATGAGAATAACCCACCTAGCATGGAAGATATAGACATCCCTAATGATACATGAGTTGTTCGAGCATACAAAATAGAATTTCATTTGAAGGTTTAGAGTTTGGCACATACAAATTTACTTGGAACGACAGGTAAATACCGCATATAGGAAGGTATGGTGGACTCATATGGAATAACTTTGGGGTTTATGGAAGTGGATGCACAAGCAGTATTCCCGCTTAGTACAAGTGTAGGCTAGAAAAAGACTGGGAAGCGACCAACTAGAGAGCGACAACAGTCATGAACATGTATTAAAATTAATCAACACTGAGTGCAATCATGAGTAGGATATAAATCACCATGAACATAAATACCGTGGAGGCTATGTTGATTTTGTTTCAACTACATGCGTGAACATGTGCCAAGTCAAGCCACTCGAATCGTTCAAAGGAGGATACCACCCCATCATACCACATCCCAACATTTTAATGGCATGTTGGCACACAAGGTAAACCATTATAAACTCCTAGCTAATTAAGCATGGCATGAGCAACTATAATCTCTAATTGTCATTGCGAACATGTTTAATTCATAATAGGCTAAATTAGGAATGATGAAATAATCATATTCACAAAAATAAGATAGGTCGAGTTCATACCAGCTTCTCTCATCTCAATCAGTCCATCATATATCGTCATTATTGCCTTTCACTTGCATGACCGAACGATGTGGATAATAATAATAGTGCACGTGCATTGGACTAAGCTGGAATCTGCAAGCATTCAATTCAAGGGAGAAGACAAGGTAATATGGGCTCTTGGTTAAATCAATAATAATGAAATTGAGAGCCACTCAACATTTTCATCATGGTCTTCTCCTCTCGACCCCCAAAGAAAAGAAAAGAAATAAAACCCTTTACATGGGAAAGCTCCCAACTAGCAAAAGAAGAACGAGAAATCTTTTTGGGTTTTCTTTTAGTTCTTACTACTACAGGCATGGAAAATAAACTAGCTAAAAGCTACAACTAATTTTTTTGGTTTTTCTTAAGGTTTTTCAAACACACAAGAAGAAAGCTTAGAAAAGAGAATAAACTAGCATGGATAGTACAATGAAAAAGTATGACCACCGACAACTAGAATGAGTGTGTGAACATGATGTAATGTCGGTGAGAAATACGTACTCCCCCAAGCTTAGGCTTTTGGCCTAAGTTGGTCTATGCCCACGGATCAAAGCTACTCTCTCCGGTGTACTGAGGAGGGTCCTCAGGGTGCCACTAGTTAGCAATCTCCTCCGGATCCCACTAATAAACAGACTGTCGATAAGGGTTAAGTTGTGGCTCCGGCTCATCCTCTGGAGCAGGTGTCGCGCTCAAGTATGCATGAATGTCCTCCGACAAAATGAGGTACTTGCCTGAAAATATGTTAAACAAAGAGGGTGCAGGCAAGGTAATAATCTCACAATAATATCAAACTATACTTAAGCAGTTTCTTCTTATTTTTAACAATAAAATCATGTGCTACCATACTCTTATAATCTAGAAAAATAGAGGGCAACAACTTTTCTTCTTTCTCATAATGCCTAATAGGTATATTAAAGTGTGCAACAAGGCGCGAAGCAAATATACCACTGAAGATGGGGCTCTTTGTACAGTCCAGACTTAATCGCTTAGCAATGACAACACCTAAACTGAAAGTTGTATCACGAAACAAAGCATGGCGCAAAATAACAATATCAGGAGGACTAAGAATTCCACTTTTCCCGTGACCAATTAAACATCTACTAGCAAATATTGCAAAGCAACGTAAAACAGGGAAATGTATGCTAGTAATTCTTGCACCTGAAACTTTCCTCGTTTCCCCTACAGAAATCATATCAATAAACCCCTCCGCATCATTACGGTGTGGTTCCTCCATGCTGCGCTCAAAGGGTATCTTGCAGACCCGACAAAAATCATATAATGACATCTCCTTAACCTCATCATATAAATGAAACTCCACTGAAGGTGGTGATTTCCTAGCATGAAAGTAAAAATTTTGCACGAAAATATTACTGAGAGGAGATACTGTTCGCGCTGGTCGTGGAGGAAGTCGGTGAAGCCTGCATTCTCTGCCAAATGATAAAAATCATCATGAATCCCGGCTGCCTTCAAGAACTCATCACAAGGCCATTCACACGGCTGAACCTCCGCAGTGAGAGGAAGATTATATTTGGGCTTCTTATTTTCCTCACTTTCCTTATCCTTCGAGCTTCGGCTCGAAGAGCCCCTCAACAATCTCTTCATCATTTTCTTTCTCTGAAAATTCCTGAAAATTTTTAGTGACTCAAAATAAAAGTGAGCCAAACTCAACAAAATTGATAGCAACTACTCCCACAAGTGCCTAGAGGCTATATCATGCATTAGAACTACTTTTGACCATATCAATTTGACATGCAAGCTCAAACAGGGTCATCTTAGTAGAAGAAATTTGCAATAAATAAAGCACTAGAACAAAACCTAATTGAACCATTGGAGGAGTTACATACTGAAGAACAATCCCCCAAAACAGTTTCGTGAATGAAGCTTTGAGCAAGGAGATCGAAAATCGCAGCAAAACGAGCTAGAACACGAGTTTGAGCTGTGTGGTGATTTTTTCTAGAGGAAGACGAAGTGTGTGGGTGCAGGAATAAGTGGAGAGGGGCCACATGGGGCCCACAAGGCAGGGACGTGCCCAGGGGGAGGTGCGCCCTGGACCCTCGTGGCTAGGTGGTGTGGCCCCCTGATGTGTTCTTAGTGCCAAATATTCTTAAATATTCTACAAAAAATCATATTTCATTTTCGGGACATTTGGAGAACTTTTATTTTCGGGGTATTTTTTATTGCAAGGATAAATCAGAAAACAGACAGAAAAATACTATTTGCTTTATTTAATCTAAATAACAGAAATTAAAGGAGGGTACACAAAGTTGTGCTTTCTAACTTCATCCATCTCATGCTCATCAAGAGGAATCCACTAACAAGGTTGACCAAGTCTTGTTAACAGACTCATTCCGAATCGCATGAAACCGGAGAATCTCCGAATAACACTAGGTTACCTCAATGGGGATATGCATGTCCCCAACAATAAGAATATCATTTTCTTATTAACAGTAGGAAGAGGAAATTTAAAACCTCCAATAGTAATCGTTGAATTTTTTTCCAATACAATTGATACTATGGACTTGAGGTTGTTTCCTCGGAAAGTGTACCGTATGATCATTACCATTAACATGAAAAGTGGCATTGCCTTTGTTGCAATCAATAACAGCCCATGCGGTATTGAAAAAGCGTCTACCAAGGATAATTGACATACTATCATCCTCGGGAATATCAAGAATAACAAAGTCCGTTAAAATAGTAACATTTGCAACCAAAACAGGCACATCCTCACAAATACTGACAGGTATAGCAGTTGATTTATCGGCCATTTGCAAAGATATTTCAGTAGGTGTCAACTTATTCAAATCAAGTCTACGATATAAAGAGAGAGGCATAACACTAACACCGGCTCCAAGATCACATAAATCAGTTTTGACATAGTTTCTTTTAATGGAGTATGGTATAGTTGGTACTCCTAGATCTCCTAGTTTCTTTGGTATTCCACCCTTAAAAGTATAATTAGCAAGCATGGTGGAAATTTTAGCTTCCGGTATCTTTCTTTTATTTGTAACAATATCTTTCATGTACTTAGCATAAGGATTCATTTTAAGCATATTAGTCAAACGCATACGCAAAAAGATAGATCTAATCATTTCAGCAAAGCGCTCAAAATCCTCATCATCCTTTTTCTTGGATGGTTTAGGAGGAAAAGGCATGGGTTTCTGAACCCATGTTCTCTTTCTTTACCGTGCTTCCTAGCAACAAAGTCTCTCTTATCATAACGTTGATTCTTTGATTGTGGGTTATCAAGATCAACAGCAAATTCAAACTCTACATCATTATTATTGCTAGGTTGAGCATCAACATGAACATCATCATTAACATCATCATTGGGTTCATGTTCATTACCAGATTGTGTTTCAGCATCAGAAATAAAAATATCATTGGGATTCTCAGGTGTGTCAACAATAGGTTCACTAGAAGCATGCAAAGTCCTATCATTTTTCTTATTCTTCTTTTTAGAAGGACTAGGTGCATCAACATTATTTCTCTGAGAATCTTGCTCAATTCTCTTAGGGTGGCCCTCGGGATACAAAGGTTCCTGAGTCATTCTACCACCTCTAGTTACAACTCTAACAACATTATCATTTTCCTTATTATTTAATTCATTGAGCAAATCATTTTGTGCTTTAAGCACTTGTTCTGCTTGAGTGGTAACCATGGACGCATGTTTACTAATAAGTTTAAGTTCACCTTTAACTCTAGACATATAATCACTCAAGTGTTCAATCATACAAGCATTGCGTTTCAATTGTCTACCAACATAAGCATTGAAGTTTTCTTGTTTAACAATAAAATTATCAAACACATCCAAGCATTGACTAGCAGACTTATAATGAGGAATATCACCTTCATCAAATATACAGAGAGAATTTACCTTTAATACCTGTGTCAGGTTATCAAGACCATGTATTTCTTCAATAGGCGGTAAATTCTTAACATCTTCAGCTTTAATACCCTTTTCTTTCATAGATTTCCTTGCCTCTTGCAGATCTTCAAGACTGAGAAATATAATGCCCCTTTTCTTCGGAGTTGGCTTAGGAGTTGGTTCAGGAAGTGTCCAATTGTTTTCATTAGCCAACATATTATTCAATAACAATTCAGCTTGACAACAGTTCTTTCCCTGAAAACACAACCAGCACAACTATCCAGGTGGTCTCTGGAAGCATCGGTTAGTCCATTATAAAAGATATCAAGTATTTCATTTTTCTTGAGAGGATGATCAAGAAAGGCATTAAGTAATTGGAGAAGCCTCCCCCAAGCTTGTGGGAGACTCTCTTCTTCAATTTGCACAAAATTATATATTTCCCTTAAAGCAACTTGTTTCTTTTGAGCGGGGAAATATTTAGCAGAAAAGTAATAAATCATATCCTGGGGACTACGCACACAACCAGGATCAAGAGAATTAAATCATATTTTAGCATCACCCTTTAATGAGAATGGAAATAACTTAAGGATATAGTAGTAACGAATTTTTTCCTCATGAGTGAATAGAGTGGCTATATCATTCAATTTAGTAAGATGTGCTACACCAGTTTCAGATTCATAGCCATAAAAAGGATCAGATTCAACCAAAGTAATTATCTCAGGATCGACCGAGAAATCATAATCCTCATTAGAAATACAGATAGGTGAAGTAGCAAAAGCAGGGTCATATTTCATTCTAGCATTCAGAGATTTTTCTTTTAGCTTAGCTAATAATTTCTTAAGATCATATCTATCATTGCAAGCAAGAAAATCTCTAGCAGTTTCTTCATCCATAACATAACCCTCAGGCACAACAGGCAATTCATATCTAGGGGGAGAATCTTCATCATCACTTTCATCAGTATTATCAGTTTCAATAATTTCATTCTCTGTAGCCCTAGCAAGTTGTTCATCAAGAAATTCACCTAATGGCACAATATTATCAAGCATAGAAGTAGTTTCATCATAAGCATCACGCATAGCAGAAGTGGCATCATCAATAACACGCGACATATCAGAATTAACAGCAGGAGTAGGTGTCGCAAGTTTACTCAAAACAGAAGGTGAATCAAGTGCAGAGCTAGATGGTAGTTCCTTACCTCCCCTCGTAGTTGAGGGATAAATCTTGGTTTTCTCGTCTTTCAAGTTCCTCATAGTGACCAGCAGATATAAATCCCAAGTGACTCAAAGAGTAGAGCTATGCTCCCCGGCAACGGTGCTAGAAAATAGTCTTGATAACCCACAAGTATAGGGGATCGCAAAAGTTTTGAGGGTAGAGTATTCAACCCAAATTTATTGATTCGACACAAGGGGAGCCAAAGAATATTCTCAAGTATTAGCAGTTGAGTTGTCAATTCAACCACACCTGGAAAACTTAATACCTGCAGCAAAGTATTTAGTAGCAAAGTAATATGGAAGTAACGGTAACAGCGGCAAAAGTATCAGTAATAGTTTTGTAGTAATTGTAATAGTGGCAACGGTAAAGTAACTAAGCAAAGATCAATACGTGAAAAGCTCGTAGGCATTGGATCAGTGATGGATAATTATGTCAGATGCGATTCCGCATGCAATAGTTATAACATAGGGTGACACAGAACTAGCTCCAATTCATCAATGTAATGTAGGCATGTATTCCGAATATAGTCATACGTGCTTATGGAAAAGAACTTGCATGACATCTTTTGTCCTACCCTCCCGTGGCAGTGGGGTCCTATTGGAAACTAAGGGATATTAAGGCCTCCTTTTAATAGAGTACCAGACCAAAGCATTAACACTTGGTGAGTACATGAACTCCTCAAACTACGGTCATCACCGGGAGTGGTCCCGATTATTGTCACTTTGGGGTTGCCGGATCATAACACATAGTAGGTGACTATTAACTTGCAAGATAGGATCAAGAACTCACATATATTCATGAAAACATAATAGGTTCACATCTGAAATCATGGCACTGGGGCCCTAGTGACAAGCATTAAGCATAGCAAAGTCATAGCAACATCAATCTTAGAACATAATGGATACTAGGGATCAAACCCTAACAAAACTAACTCAATTACATGGTAAATCTCATCCAACCCATCACCGTCCAGGAAGCCTACGATGGAATTACTCATGCATGGCGGTGAGCATCATGAAATTGGTGATGGATGATGGTTGATGATGACGACAGCGACAGATTCCCCTCTCCGGAGCTCCGAACGGACTCCAGATCAGCCCTCCCGAGAGAGATTAGGGCTTGGCGACAGCTTCGTATCGTAAAACATGATGAATCCTTCTCTCTGATTTTGTCTCCCCGAATGTGAATATATGGAGCTAGAGTTGAGGTCGGTGGAGCCTCAGGGGGGCCATGAGACAGGGGTGGCGCGCCCCCACCCTCGTGGACAGGTTGTGGCCCCCCTGGTCTTGATTCTTTCGCCAGTATTTTTTATTAATTCCAAATATATTGTCCGTGAAGTTTCAGGTCATTCCGAGAACTTTTATTTCTGCACAAAAATAACACCATGGCAATTCTGCTGAAAACAGCGTCAGTCTGGGTTAGTTCCATTCAAATCATGCAAGTTAGAGTCCAAAACAAGGGCAAAAGTGTTTGGAAAAGTAGATACGATGGAGACGTATCACTTATTTAGTATAGAATCTTCCATGCATGATCTTGCTCTATTAGAGTATCGCACTTGAATAAAAGTGTATCCATTTATGGTTTAGTCTAGAATCTTCTAGGTATGTACTTGCTCCATTAGAGTTCTCGCTTGCCATTTACGGGATTAATTGTGATTTTTTACTAATGGTGAAAGACTTATGATGAACCATTTCTTGCAGCACATATATCTTTTTGAGAGAATTTCAACCAAATGCCACAACAATATCTTTGCATATTCATGAATTTAGCCTTGAGATCAATACATATAATGTGTCATATTCATGTATTGGAACACTATGCAACTAAGGTTTTCTTTTTTCAATGAGGTAATATGTATGTGTCAGTTGTTTGTTACTAACATTGTGTTGTAATGATATCTCACAACTCACATGGAAAGAACGTGCAACTCACAACTCACTATTACGTACTAGTGTTGAGGGTAACGCTACACTGGAGTCTCGCCCCCGCTCGTGGCACGACAGTAAAGCTGTCAAATCAGAAAACCCCACCACTCCGAGTAATAAGTGGCCTGGTAAAATGAACGAACAAGCAACCATCACACCCCTCCTATCTTTTTGCATTTCATCTATCTGCATTTATTTTGTCCAGTTTATCTCGCACACTCGACCCCTCGCTATTACTCCTCATACTAGCTGCTGCCATCACATCCCTCCGGATTTGCTTGAACAGTACTAGTTGTTGCCTTCATACTGTTCTGTAACAATCGCAAGGGCACTTGCCCGAAAAATTTGCATCCTTCCCGACCAGTGAGATACTCCGTACAAAGTACGATAGAGAAAAAACCAGAGAGAGAAGGAAGCCGAACTAAACAATCAAACTAGCATTCTTGCATTTCTATTGCATTGAAATGTTTCGCAAGGTTGACTAATGTTATTTTTATACTTTTACCAAAACCGCATCTTAATGTTAAAACGTGCATTTGCACGTGTGCATACATACTTGTAATAGTACAGTATACAAGCATAGATAGTATATATAGAGACAAGATATATAGTGAAATTTGTGCTATATGCACGTCCTTACAAATGTGTATGGATCCAAAAGGTTTCCAAACTTTTCCTTTTACATACTTAACTAAGGATGCTAATAATTCCCGAACGTTCAGGATTTATGATTTCCGTCCCAACACTAATGGGATCACCTTAAGACACTAAATTATTCCTAATAGAAGCCACGGCGCTCGCAGGAGCACTTGCGGTGCGCCATGAGTGCCCTGGCACGCGGCCATTTCCCAGCGCGATGACACAATGCCTCTTCCTCGGCCTCACAACTCATGAGGTGCTGATTAGCGGATTGTCGGCGAGCGAGCGCTTTCTCATTGATCTGGTGATCCGGCGCCAACAGGCACTCTTCCTTGCTGGAAGCGTGCACCCGCTCCATGTACCGCCAAGCGTAGATGAGGCGCTTGGACCCGACTGCACTTAGGGCTTTCTCCACCACCCACACGGCCCTTGCATGAGCCTTCTGCCAATGAGCCAATTGCCTCACTCTCTCGGACGCGACATAGGCCTTCCAGGCAGCATCACTAGCGGTGTGCTTCTCTTCCCCGACCTTCTTCTCCACCTCTCTTTTGCCGCACTCCGCCGGAGGCAAAGCCTCCCACAAGGCGACCTCCATTTCTTTCCAAAGCTCCTCCAAGCTGGGGGGGGGGCTCGGCGGGTGGGGCGACGTCCTCCTCGTATTGGGGAGCCGACGTGTCCTCGAATGCGCATGGTGGCGAGACTAGGAACGTCGACATGTCCACCTTGACACGTTGCGGCGAGGAGCGGAATGCCGACGTGTCATACTCCACTGGTGGCAGCAAGGAAGGGAACGCCGATGTGTCATCCTCTACTAGTGGTGGCGAGGAACAGAATGGCAATGCATGACCCTCCACTTGGGGCAGTGGGGGCGCCTAGGGCTAGGAAGGGGCGATGCCATGGTGGTCGACGGGTCTGTAATTGAGAGGGAGAGGAGGAGATAAAGGCGATGAACATGAGTGTTCTTCTAAATGCCATGGGAGGCACATTATTTATAGAGAGCAATGCCACACCTACGTAAGATATGTTGCATGATTAACGTAACAGCTAGGTGTGCATATTTTTGTTGGAGGAATTTACGGGGGAGGGGTGGAGATATTGCTTATCACATCAGTTTTGGGTTTCGATAGGAGGAGATTGGATGAGCGTGTGAGGGAGGAGAGTCATGAATGCAGATTGTTTTCACACAGGGAGGAGGTGGGACTACGAGAGGGAAAAGGAGAGTCAGGCATGCATATTGTTTTCACACACGGAAAGGAAAAGATTTGGAGGCGAACGGGTTTCCTGGTAGGGTGAACGAGAAAAATGAATCGAGAGGCGATTGAGGTTAACGAGGCGCAGTATAATTAGTACTAATAAATAGTATGACTGGGATTCAAACCATGGCCACTAAAGTGAGGACAACAAACGCCTACTGCTATGCTAAGCAAAGGAATAAAATTTAGGCCGATTCCTTAATTTCTTATACGTTCAGTTTTTTTTAGATGAAGGCAAAAGCTTTCCCTCATCTCATTAAATAAGGAGGAGAACATAGTTTTAGTTGTTACAGGGCCATTCAGGCCCAGCCAAAAAGGGTTAATATCCCCGTAAAATGTTTCCCAACGATCTAGCCCGGCAATTACCCAAGTATTCGCCTCGTCCATGATTGTCGTCGCCACCCTAGTGGGCAGGGAGGCCTTCTTACGCATATACACTCAGTTTCAAAATAACAAAATGATTTAAATGGAAAATAAATATTTTGAGGCCCCTCAAAATGAGTGAAATTTCGTCGATTTTTCCATTTGGCCAACCTTATAGCTAACGTTGTTGTATGGGTGACTATAAGTGATGACTATATATGGCATGGCAACATCATATAACCTAATGCACCTGTACGAAAGAAGTAGTAGTATCATGCATGCGATGATGCAAAGTAGGCAAAAGAAATTGCTCATTTCTAGTGACCGCACCAATAGGCGACGGTCATTGGAGGCGCAACGCTTGATGCAATTAAGTCAAAGTTGCATACACACGCTGGCATGGCGTGCGAACAAGCGGACGCTATACCGTCAGGCATAAACTAAAAAAACACTTCCGTGATGATACGTGTTTGTCACAGTAGGTCACGTTTTCTATCATGCATGTACATCCATGACGATTTTATGACAGAATCAAGATAGACATACCTGTGTTGTCGTAGAAGTGTTCCATGACAATACCAAAATTATCATCACGGAAGTGTCTACTTCCATGACGATAAATGGCGTGTCATAGAAGTGCTTTCGTCAAGGGTAACCAACACGTGGCATCCACCATAATGGGTCGTCGTTAAGCTATCGGGTTCCGGCTGGGATCCGATAACCCGTTAACTGCCGGACCAATTGGGATTTTCGACGTGTAAAATTCTCATTGGTCGTAGCAACCACGTGTCGGCTCCGCGTTGAGACAGATGTCAACCGCACAATGGATAGGAGGTGCCTATGATACATCGACACATGGCAAGGCCCAATAGCGCCCCATTCAGGTCAAAAGGCCGGCCCGTTTGACTTGGTCAAAAGGAAGCGAGTCGGCCCACGGAAAGCCTGTTAACGACACGTTCGCATATAGCCCATTTACAGCCCGATAACTCACATCCCGTTATGGACTATCTAAATTAGGCCTAGTAACATCATCTGGGTTGTCCAATATGATTCAGGCACGTTATAAATTTTGGACCATGTATGGCCCATGACGTCTTTCGGCCCATATGAGGCACTTTGTAACTCTGGGCCCATTAAAGGCCAGTAGTGAAAGTGGCCCATAATGAACAGTGTATCGCTTTATGCCCATTAACGACCCATTATTCCATTGGGCCATTTCCAGCCCGTGTTACCTTTCGGCCTTCTAAGGGCCCATTTATTCTTGGTCTCATTTCTAGCATTTGGTTACTTACGGTCCGTTACTGACCTGTTCCGCTTGTGGGCCAAATTCAGCCCGTGGCTACAGTCGGCCCATTTGTGGCTCGTTAACCCGTTGGGTTGTTTTCATAGCATCATCAAACGACCCATTAACGACCCATTATGCCTGTCCATAGAATTAAGCCTGTTATACATATCGGCCTACTAATGGCCCATTATGGTCTGGCCATAAACAGGCGATTTCCACTCTAGCTCGTTTACAACCCATATTGCGGACCGTTGTTGGTCCACGAATAGTACAACCCATGTTTGTCTAATTGATCATATGGCCCGTAGAAGGACCATGGATCCTACGGCCCGTAGAAGGACCATGGATCCTACGGCCTGTAGGAGTCCCATGGTCACTGCGGCGGGTAGCAGGACCATGGTTACAACGGTCAGTATGTTGCCCATGGTTATTGTGGCCTAGTTTAAAAAAAATATTTGGCGCTAAAATGCATCGACTACAACCAAACAAATAAACAAGACAATAAGGAAATAAATAAGCAAGCAAATTACGCTAGGCTATTAAGGTTGTTACACATATAATATCAACTGGGCATCAAGGTTCGCCACCAATGCAAATATAGGGAACAAAGCAGCATATTACATACACTGGGTCCAAATTGGCCACCAGTGCAAATAAACAGGGCAGCAAAACAAGTCTAGAACTGAAACTACTTCAAAAGAGCTCAAGAAACGATATCTTGGATACCCACCTTGCTGGCGAGAAGCTTAGCAAGCTTATTAGCTTCTCTTGTATGGCGCTAAAATCTTCCAGCGCTTGTTGTTACACCAGAAAGTATGCATCTGAATTCAGAAGGGACTTCCTCAGTCCTTCGGCTTCTTGCCACATCACAACTGACTGATGCCTTTCAGCTTGTAGCTGAGATTAAAGAAGCCGAAGTGATTCAGGTAGCGATTTCGAAGAGCTTGTGCCAGCGGTAGTGGCCAATAACTCGAACACTACCTCAACACAGGACTTTGGGGTTCTCTCACTGTCTACAAGATAGTTTTAATCGCCTTTCTTGGAGACCAACAGGGTTGTCTCACTATCTTGAACCTTATCTGCATTACTTTCTCTACCATTGCATAATGGGGTGCTCTTCTCCAATATTCTGTTCGCATTCTACAAGAGAAACAAGCAGACACATCAACGGTTCATCATGTAGTATATGAAAGTCATTTTGGTAAACCGGTTCAGTAGTAAGGTGGACAGGATAACAACATGAAACAAACATATATGTACTATGGTCACTGTATTGTCTATATCATTCTAGTTTATGTTGCCAAATCAAGATAGAGGCACAGTTCAAATCATATCTTTATAAGACACAGCAGCAGACAAAATATAAGTGTGGGAAACCACACAACACCAACAACACATGTAATGTGCATGACATGAGAACATAACTGTTTATACAACTAAAACTGAAATCAATATGGAGTAAGAAGTTAGAACAACAATGCAGTTAAAGAAATAGGTGTAAAACATACTTGTTGCGCCATTGGAGTTTCAGTTGGATCCAGCAAATTCGAAATTAGTTGGTATGAGTAAATACAGTGATGCAAGAGCAAAGGAGAATGCACCATAGCTACAGAATCTGACTTGAGAACCATTGCTCTTCTGCTTTAAACGTGGAGTTCGGGTTTGCTGTGGCGGTCTTCGTGCTTTGGGCACTTGATACATCCATTTTGCATCATGTTTACCTATTGTTATTTATCTAGTTTTTATGCATAATAATGCTTTTTGGAGTGATTCTAATGCCTTTTCTATCAAAATATGCATGGTTCACACAAAGTGGGAGAATTCCGGCAGCTGGAAATCTGAACCTGAAAAAGCTACGTCAGGCCACCTATTTTGCACAACTCCAAATGATCTGAAACTTCATGAGGAATTTTGATGGAATAAATAAGAAATAATGGAGCAAATAACTACCGGAGGGGGGTCACCTGGTGAGCACAAGACACCAGGGCACGCCAGGGGCCCCAGGCGCGCACTGGTAGGTTGTGCTCACCAACAACTCTCCCATCTTGGGGAGGGATATCTCCATCTACATCTTCAACAACACCATCTCCTCTCAAACCCTAGTTCATCTCTTGTGTTCAATCTTTGTACCGGAACTATAGATTGGTGGTTGTGGGTGACTAGTAGTGTTGATTACATCTTGTAGTTGATTACTATATGGTTTATTTGCTGGAAGATTATATGTTCAGATCCATTATGCTATTTAATACCCCTTTGATCTTGAGCGTGATTATGATTTGTGAGTAGTTACTTTTGTTCTTGAGGTCACAGGAGAAATCTTGTTGCAAGTAATCATGTGAATTTTTGATACGTCTCCAACCTATCTACTTTTCCAAACACTTTTGCCCTTGTTTTGGACTCTAACTTGCATGATTTGAATGAAACTAACCCAGACTAACGTTGTTTTCAGCAGAACTACCATGATGTTGTTTTATGTGTAGAAAAGAAAAGTTCTCGGAATGTCCTGGAAATCCACGGAGGCACTTTTCAGATTTTTGGCAAAAGAATCAAGGCCAGGGGGCCCACGGGTTGTCCACGAGACAGGGGGCGCCCCCCCCTAGGGGCGCGCCCTCCTATCTCGTGGGCCCCATGGACCTCTTCCGACCTCAACTCCAACTCCATATATACCGTCTCGGGGAGAAAAAAATAAAGGAGAAATTTCCATCGTGTTTCACGACACGGAGCCACCGCCAAGCCCTAATCTCTCTCGGGAGGGCTGATCTGGAGTCCGTTCGGGGCTCCGGAGAGGGGGATTCGTCGCCGTCGTCATCATCAACCATCCTCCATCACCAATTTCATGATGCTCACCGCCGTGCGTGAGTAATTCCATCGTAGGCTTGCTGGACGGTGATGGGTTGCATGAGATTTACCATGTAATCAAGTTAGTTTTGTTAGGGTTTGATCCCTAGTATCCACTATGTTCTGAGATTGATGTTGTTATGACTTTGATATGCTTAATGCTTGTCACTAGAGCCCGAGTGCCATGATTTCAGATCTGAACCTATTATGTTTTCATGAATATATGTGTGTTCTTGATCCTATCTTGCAAGTCTATAGTCACTTATTATGTTTTATGATCCGACAACCACGAAGTGACAATAATCGCGATACTTCTCGGTGATGACCGTAGTTTGAGGAGTTCATGTATTCACTATGTGTTAATGCTTTGGTCCGGTTCTCTATTAAAAGGAGGCCTTAATATCCCTTAGTTTCCACTAGGACCCTGCTGCCACGGGAGGGTAGGACAAAAGATGTCATGCAAGTTCTTTTCCATAAGCACGTATGACTATTTATGGAATACATGCCTACATTACATTGATGAATTGGAGCTAGTTCTATATCACCCTATGTTATAACTATTGCATGAGGAATCGCATCCGGCATAATTATCCATCACTGGTCCATTGCCTACGAGCTTTTCACATATTGTTCTCCGCTTATTTACTTTTCCGTTGCTACTGTTACAACTACTACAAAAACCCAAAAACATTTACCTTTTCTGTTGCCACTGTTACCATTACTATCATACCACTCTTGCTACTAAATACTTTGCTGCAGATACTAAGTTATCCAGGTGTGGTTGAATTGACAACTCAACTGCTAATACTCAAGAATATTCTTTGGCTCCCCTTGTGTCGAATCAATAAATTTGGGTTGTACTTCACCCTCGAAAGTTGTTGCGACCCCTACACTTGTGGGTTATCAAGACTAATTTTTGGCGCCGTTGCTGGGGAGCATAGCTCTATTCTCTGAGTCACTTGGGATTTATATCTGTTGATCACTATGAAGAACTTGAAAGACGCTAAGACCAAGATTTTTCCCTCAACTACGAGGGGAGGTAAGGAACTGCCATCTAGCTCTGCACTAGATTCTCCTTCCGTTATTAGTAGGCTTGCGACACCTAAACCTGCTACTGCTATGAATTCTGATATGTCGCATGTTATTGATGATGCCACTTCTGCTATGCATGATGAAACTACTTCTGTGCGTGATACTACTTTGCCATTAGGTGAATTTCTTGATGAACAACTTGCTAGAGTTAGGGGAAATGAAAATCTTGAATATGCTATTGATGATAGTGATGATGAACGTTCCCCCAATGATCATGTTTTACCTGTTATTCCTAAGGGTTATGTTATGAATGAAAAAACTACTATGGAAATTCTTGCTTGCAATGATAGATCTGATCTTAAGAAATTATTAGCTAAATGGAAGCGGTAGTCTCTTAATGCTAGAATGAATCCCGATCCTACTTTTGCTACTTCACCTATGTGTGTTACTGATAAGGATTATGAATTCTCCGTTGATCCTGATATTATTACTTTAGTTGAATCTGATCCTTTTTATGGCCTTGAATCTGAAACTGTTGTGGCACATCTTACCAAGTTGAATGATATAGCCACTCTATTTACTCATGATGAGAAGTCTCGCTATTTATATATCCTTAAGATATTTCCATTCTCATTAAAGGGTGATGCTAAGACTTGGTATAATTCTCTTGCTCCTGGTTGTGTGCGTAGTCCGAAGGATATGATTTATTACTTCTCTGCTAAATATATCCCTACTCATAAGAAACAAGCTGCCTTGCGGGAAATATATAATTTTGTGCAAATCAAAGAAGAGAGTCTCCCACAAGCTTGGGGGAGGCTTCTACGGTTGCTTTATGATTTGCCTGATCATCATCTTAAGAAAAATGAAATACTTGATATCTTTTATAATGGACTAACCGATGCTTCCAAGGACCACTTGGATAGTTGTGCTGGTTGTGTTTTCAGGGAAAGAACAGTCGACGAAGCTGAAATACTATTGAATAATATGTTGACTAATGAAAATAATTGGACTCTTCCCGAGCCAGTGCCTGAAGTAATTCCTGAACCAATTGAGCCAACTCCTGAGCCTATTCCTAAACCCACTCCGAAGAAGAGAGATGTTTTATTTCTCAGTCCTGTAGATATGCAAGAGGCAAAGAAATCAATGAAAGAAAAAGGTATTAAAGCTGAAGATGTTAAGAATTTACCTCATATTGAAGAAATACATGGTCTGAATATACTGCCTGAAGAACTACATTGTCTTGATAACCCGACACAGGTAGTGAAGGTAAATTCTCTCTATAGATACGATAAAGTTGAAATACCCTCTACTAAATTTCATAGCCCATGCTTAGATGAATTTGATGACTTTATGGCTAGACAAGAAAGTTTTAATGCTTATGTTGGTAGAGAGTTAAAGAATAATGCTTTCGAGATAGGACGCGTAGGTGATAACCTGGCTAGAGTTAAAGATGAACTTCACCGCGTTAGCAAATATGCTTCTATGGTTGCTACTCAAGCTGAGCAAGTACTCAAACCTCAAAATGATTTGCTTGATGAATTAAATAATAAAAATGACTTTGATGTTAGAGTGGCTACTAGAACTGGTAGAATGACTCGGGAACCTTTGTATCTTGAAGGCCACCCTAAGAGAATCGAGCAAGATTCTGAGAGAAATAATTTAGAGGCACCTAGTTCTTCTAAGAAGAACAAGAAGAAAAACGATAGAACCTTACATGCTTCTAGTGAACCTACTGTAGACACACCTGAGAATCCCAATGATATTTCTATTTTTGATGTTGAAACGCAATCAGGTGATGAACATGAACCTAGTAATAATGTTAATGATAATGTTCATGTTGATGCTCAACCTAGCAAAGATAATGATGTAGAGATTGAACCTGCTGTTGATCTTGATAACCCACAATCAAAGAATCAACGTTATGATAAGAGAGATTTTATTGCTAGGAAGCACGGTAAAGAAATAGAACCATGGGTTCAGAAACCCATGCCCTTTCCTCCTAAACCATCCAAGTCAAAGGATGATGAGGATTTTGAGCGTTTTGCTGAAATGATTAGGCCCATTTTCTAACCTATGCGCTTAACTGATATGCTGAAAGTAAATCCTTATGCTAAATATATGAAGGATATCATCACAAATAAAAGAAAGATACCGGAAGTTGAAATTTCCACCATGCTTTCTAATTACACTTTTAAGGGTGGAATACCAAAGAAACTTGGAGATCTGAGTGTACCAACTATACCATGCTCCATTAAAAGAAATTATGTTAGAACTGCTTTATGTGATCTTGGAGCCGGTGTTAGTGTTATGCCTCTCTCTTTATATCATAGACTTGCATTGAATAAGTTGACACCTACTGAAATACCTTTGCAAATGGCCGATAAATCAACTGCTATACCTGTCGGTATTTGTGAGGATGTGCCTGTTGTGGTTGCAAATGTCACTATTTTAATGGACTTTGTTATTCTTGATATTCCCGAGGATGATAGTATGTCTATTATCCTTGGTAGATCTTTTCTTAATACTTCAGGGGCTATTATTGATTGCAACAAAGGGAATGTCACTTTTCATGTTAATGGTAATGAGCACACTACAAAAAAATGCACTTCCATGATGATACGTGTTTGTCATACTAGGTCGCGTTTTTTGTCATGCATGTACATCCATGACAAATTTATGACAGAATCAAGATAGTCATACCTGTGCTGTCGTAGAAGTGTTCGATGACATTACCAAAATTATCATCACGGAAGTGTCTACTTCCATGACGATAAATCGCGCGTCATAGAAATGCTTTCGTCAAGGGTGACCGACACGTGGCATCCACTGTAACGGAACACCGTTAATCTATTGGGTTGGGTTTTGGATCCGATAACCCGTTAACAGCCCCGACCAATGGGGATTTTCCACGTGTAAAATCACCATTGGCTGGAGGAAATACGTGTCGGCTCATCGTTGGGACAGATGTCATCCACTCATTGGACAGAAGGCGCTTATGATACGTCGACACGTGGCACGGCCAATCAAGTTTAAATGGGCCGGCCCAACTAAAGGCCCACAAGATTTGGCGGCCCATAATGGGCCGGCCCAGTTAAAGGCCCACGAGATTTTGCGGACTATAATGGGCTGGCCCAGCTAAAGGCCCACAAGATTTCACGGGCCATAATAGGCCGGCCCAGGTAAAGGCCCACAAGATTTTTGTGTGCCATAATGGGCCGGCCCAGGTAAAGGCCCACAAAATTCTTGCGGATCATAATGGGCCTGCCCAGCTAAAGGCCCACGAGATTTCGCCGACATTAATGGGCCGGCCCAGCTGTAGGCCCACAAGATTTTGAGGACCCTAGTAGGCCGACCCATTAACTGGCTACCATGTTTTGGGCCAAATGCCGGCCCATAATTGATCCGGTCCATTAATGGCCTGCCACGTTCCGGGCCTAGTAATGGCCCATATAAGATCCGACCCGTTAAAAGCCTCCCACTTTTTGGGCCAAATCACGGCCCAGATCAGGTCCGGCCCTTTAAGAGGCTTTGGGCTCAATTATGGCCCATATCAGATTTGGCCCGTTGACTGGACGCTATGCTTTTGGGCCCACTTGCTAAAGGCCCATTTAGTAATTCGGCCTGATATTAGTTTCGGCCTGTTAAGGGCCCATTTAACATTTCGGCCCTATATTAATTGCGGCCTGTTAAAAGCCCGTCATATAGTTGGGCCTAACTACGGCCCAGTTTGCATGCGGCCTGGTCGCAGCCGATATCTGATTGGGCCAAACAAGGACTGAGACAACTTTGGCCTATTAAAATCCCGTGAATTGATTCGCACAATCATGGGCCGGGGTCCATTTCGGGCTGCCGCCGGCCCATGAGCTATTCGGCACGTTTCAGGCCCAGCCTACTTCTCGGCCTCCTAAAAGCCCATTGAGTTTTCTTGCGAAAAGAGGGCCCGGGGTTACTCGGCCTATTAAAGGCCCGAATCTACTAGTGGGCCAGTTTGACGGGGCCCATTATGCGGATCATACATCGTGATTGCATGACGGCCTGATTATGTACCGTAATTTTACGGTTTGGCCGATTTACTGCGAAGACAGGATATATATACAGTAAAATAACTACAGCATCGTGAATAAGAAAAAACCTAGACTATACAATAAAGAAATTACGGCATATTACATCCACTGGGCATCAAAGTTCACCACTATGATAATAAAGCACAAGCAGACACCAGATTACATACACTGGGCATCAAAGATCGCCACTAGTGCAAATAAACATGCCGACAAAATAATATACAAAACCGATAGCACTTCAATAGAGTTCAAGAAAGGTTAGCCCTGCTGGGGAGCTGCAGCGCAAGCAGCTGAGCAAGATGATGAGATTGCGCTTGTTCAACACTTATATCTTCCTCACTCTAAAAGATAAACAAGCAGACAGATGACATGTTTTGCACATAAAAGTATCAATGCTGACAATTCATCACATTTCTTACTGACGAATAAAGTGACACAGTTTAAAATTGCATTAACACAATATGATATTGTTCAGGTCAAGACATGGCAGGAATTGACATTGTGAAGGAGTTGGCAGCTTCACGACACCACTGGATTACAGATCAAGAACACATAAGTATCAATGGTTAGTGTGCTGTCAATTTATCCCATTTCAGATTGGCAAATAAAGAGGCGGTTCAAATAATAGTAGAATGATATGACATTGTTCATAGTTAAGACATTGCAGAATATGACATTGTGCTGTAGTGGGTAGGTTCACCACACCACTGGATTACGGATGAAGAACAGAAGCATACATGCAGTGCAAAAGAAGATCGCTTGCTCTGTATAGTTTAATTTTCATGGTATGAAGAAGGAACTTGGTTGTACAACTGAAAACTTAAATTGAGAAGGACAAACTTTTGTTTATGAACTACATAATAAATTTAAACATGCAATTTGATGCAAACACCAAAAATAAACAGCTATTGCAGTCATGCCTAACCAAATATACACAACAAAGTTTGAAGGCTTGAGAAGGACAAACTTACATTACTGGTGAAGACAAGCTCTATAAAGCCCTTGTCCATGCTGATGGGGGGCAATTGATACGTCTCCGTCGTATCTACTTTTCCAAACACGTTTGCCCTTGTTTTGGACTCTAACTTGTATGATTTGAATGGAACTAACCCGGACTGACGTTGTTTTCAGCAGAATTGCCATGGTGTTGTTTTATGTGCAGAAAATAAAAGTTATCGGAACGACCTGAAACTCCACGGAATATCTTAGGATAATTAATAAAAAATCCTCGCCAAAGATGAAGACCATGGGGCCCACACCCTGTCCACGAGTGTGGCCCCCCCCCCCCCAGGCGCGCCCCCTACCTCGTGGGCCCCCTGGTGGCCCTCCGACGCTAACTACAACTCCATATATTGGCTTTTGGGGAGAAAAAAATTAGAGAGAAGAAATCATCGCGTTTTATGATACGGAGCCGCCGCCAAGCCCTAATCTCTCTCGGGAGGGCTGGTCTGGAGTCCGTTCGGGGCTTCGGAGAGGGGGATTCGTCGCTGTCGTCATCATAAACCATCCTCCATCACCAATTTCATGATGCTCACCGTCGTGCGTGAGTAATTCCATCGTAGGCTTGCTGGACGGTGATGGGTTGGATGAGATTTATCATGTAATCGAGTTAGTTTTGTTAGGGTTTGATCCCTAGTATCCATTATGTTCTGAGATTGATGTTGCTATGACTTTGCTATGCTTAATGGTTTTCACTAGGGCCCGAGTGCCATGATTTCAGATCTGAACCTATTATGTTTTCATGAATATATGTGAGTTCTTGATCCTATCTTGCGAGTCTATAGTCACCTACTATGTGTTATGATCCGGCAACCCCGAAGTGACAATAATCGGAACCACTCCCAATGATGACCTTAGTTTTAGGAGTTCATGTATTCACTATGTGCTAATGCTTTGTTCCGGTTCTCTATTAAAAGGAGGCCTTAATATCCCTTAGTTTCCAATAGGACCCCGTTGCCACGGGAGGGTAGGACAAAAGATGTCATGCAAGTTCTTTTCCATAAGCACGTATGACTATATTCGGAATACATGCCTACATTACAATGATGAACTAGAGCTAGTTCTGTGTCACCCTATGTTATGATTGTTACATGATGAACCACATCCGGCATAATTATCCATCATTGATCCGGTGCCTACGAGTTTTCCATATACTGGTTCTCGCTTATTTACTTTTCCGTTGCTACTGTTACAATCACTACAAAATACCAAAAACATTACTTTTGTTGTCTTTACTTTTGTTACCGTTACCACCACTATCATATTACTTTGCTACTAAACACTTTGCTGCAGATACTAAGTTTCCATGTGTAGTTGAATTGACAACTCAGCTGCTAATACTTGAGAATATTCTTTTGCTCCCCTTGTGTCGAATCAATAAATTTGCGTTGAATACTCTACCCTCGAAAACTGTTGCGATCCCCTATACTTGTGGGTTATCAAGACTGGTGCCGTCGCCGGGGAGTATAGCTCTATTCCTTGAGTCACTTGGGATTTATATCTGTTGGACACTATGAAGAACTTGAAAGACGCTAAGACCAAGATTTTACCCTCAACTACGAGGGGAGGTAAGGAACTGCCATCTAGCCTTGCACTAGATTCTCCTTTTGTTATAAGTAAGCTTGCGACACCTAAACCTGCTACTGCTATGAATTCTGATATGTCGCATGTTATTGATGATTCCACTTCTGCTATGCATGATACTTATGATGAAACCACTTCTATGCTTGATACTAATGTGCCCCTTGGTGAATTTCTTGATGAGCAAATTGCTAGGTCTAGAGAAAGAGAAATTATTACGCCTGAATACAATGATGAGAGTGATGATGAAAATATGCCTCCTATTCCTGAAAGTTATCTTTTTGATGCAGAATCTTCTGCAACTATTTTTGCTTGCCAGGATAGATATGAACTTAAGAGGTTGCTAGTTAAATGGAGTAAACAATCTTTTAGAGATAGAATGAGACCCGACCCTGCTTTTGCTACTTCACCTATTTGTGTTCCCGATAAGGATTATTATGATTTTTCTGTTGATCCAGATATAATTAGTTGAATCTGATCCTTTCTATGGCTATGAATCTGAAACTGTTGTGGCACATCTTACTAAGTTAAATGATATAGCTGCCCTGTTTACTAATAATGAGAGATCACGCTACCTTTGTTTACTCAAAATATTTCCGTTCTCATTAAAGGGTGATGCTAAGATATGGTTTAATTCTCTTGATCCTGGTTGTGTGCAAAGTCCCCAGGATATGATTTATTACTTCTCTACTAAATATTTCCCTGCTCATAAGAAACAAGCTGCCTTGAGGGAAATATATAACTTTGTGCAAATTGAAGAAGAGAGTCTCCCACAAGCTTGGGGGAGGCTTCTCAAGTTACTTAATGCTTTGCTTGATCATCCTCTTAAGAAACCTGAAATACTTGATATCTTTTATAATGGACTAACTGATGCTTCCAAAGATTACCTGGATAGTTGTGTTGGTTCTCTTTTCAGGGAAAGAACACCAGATGAAGCGGAAATTCTATTGAACAATATGTTGACAAATGAAAATAATTGGGCACCTCCCGAGCCAGCTCGTGAGCCAATTTCTGAGCCAATGATTGAGCCTATTCCTAAACCAACTCCAAAGAAGAGAGGTGTTCTATTTCTCAGTCCCGAAGATATGCAAGAGGCAAAGAAATCCATGAAAGAAAAAGGTATTAAAGCTGAAGATGTTAAGAATTTACCTCCTATTGAAGAAATACACGGTCTTAGTTTACCGCCTGTTGAAGAAGTATATGATCTCAACTACTTATTTACTGAAGAACCTCCCGATATCCCGACACAGGTAGTAAAGGTAAATTCTCTCTATAGATATGATAAAGCTAAAGTCCGTCCTACTAAAATTACTAGTCAGTGCTTGGATGAGTTTGATAACTTTATGTTTAAGCAAGATGACTTTAATGCTTATTTTGGTATACAATTAAAACAAGATGCTTATATGATTAAACGCTTGGGTGATTATATGGCTGATATTAGAGGTGAACTTAAACTTGTTAGCAAACATGCTTCTATGGTTACCACTCAAGTAGAACAAGTACTTAAAGCTCAAAAAGAAGTGCTTGATGAAATGAATAGTAAGAAAAATGATTATGCTGTTAGAGTGGCTACTAGAACCGGTAGAATGACTCAGTAACCTTTGTATCCTGAAGGCCACCCTAAGAGAATCGAGCAAGATTCTCAGAGAAATGATATTGATGTACCTAGTTCTTCTAAAAGGAAGAAAAAGAAAAATGATAGGACTTTGCAAACTTCTAGTGAACCTATTGCTGAACCACCTGAGAATCCAAATGATATTTCCATGTCTGATGTTGAAACACAATCTGGTAATGAACATGAACCTAGTGAAAATGTTAATGATGATGTTCATAATAATGCTCAACCTAGTAATGATAATGATGTAGAAGTTGAACCTGTTGTTGATCTTGATAACCCACAATCAAGGAATCAACGCTATGATAAAAGAGACTTCATTGCTAGGAAACATGGTAAAGAAAGGGAACCATGGGTTCAGAAACCCATGCCTTTTCCTCCGAAATCATCCAAGAAAAAGGATGATGAGGATTTTGAGCGCTTTGCTGAAATGATTAGACCTATCTTTTTGCGTATGCGATTAACTGATGTGCTCAAAACAAATCCTTATTCTAAGTATATGAAGGATATTATTACTAATAAAAGAAAGATACCTGAAGCTGAAATTTCCACGATGCTTGCTAATTATACTTTTAAGGGTGGAATACCAAAGAAACTTGGAGATCCCGGAGTACCTATTATACCATGCTCCATTAAGAGAAATAATGTTAAAACTGCTTTATGTGATCTTGGAGCCGGTGCTAGTGTTATGCCTCTCTCTTTATATCGTAGACTTGACTTGAATAAGTTGACACCTACTGAAATATCTTTGCAAATGGCTGATAAATCAACTGATATACCTGTCGGTATTTGTGAGGATGTGCCTGTTGTGGTTGCAAATGTTACTATTTTAACGGACTTTGTTATTTGATATTCCCGAGGATGATAGTATGTCTATTATTCTTGGAAGACCTTTCCTTAATACTGCAGGGGCTGTTATTGATTGCAACAAAGGCAATGCCACTTTTCATGTTAATGGCAATGAGCACACGGTACACTTTCTGAGGAAACAACCTCAAGTTTATAGTATCAACTCTATTGGAAAAATTCCATCGATTATATTTGGAGGTTTTGAATTTCCTCTCCCTACTGTCAAGAAAAAGTATGATATTCTTATTGTTGGGGATTTTCATATCCCCGTTGAGGTAACTTAGTGCTATTCGAAATTTCTCCGGTTTCGTGTTAATCGGAATGAGCTCGTTAACAAGACTTGATCAACCTTGTCAGTGGATTCTTTTTGATGAACTGGAGATGGATGAAACTAGAAGCACAACCTTCTGTACCCTCTTTATATTTTTTTGTTATTTAGTAGAAATAAAGTAAAATAGTATTTTCTGTCTGTCTCCTGACTTATCCATGCAATATAAAATTATCCCGAAAATAAAAGTCCTCAGAATGCCATGTCAATTTAATATGTTTTTTTCGGGAATATTTAAGAATTTACTGTGCAAAAATCACCGCGGGGGGAGCTGCCACCTGGTCACGAGGGTGGAGGGTGCGCCCTACCCCCCTGGGCGCACCCCCTACCTCGTGGGCCCATGGTGGCCCTCCTCCACTTATCCCTGCACCCATCTTCTTCATCTGCCTCACACAAACACGAAAAACCAACTCAAGCACGAGTTCCAGCCCCCGCTGCTGTGATTTTCGATCTCCTTGCTCAAAGCACCTCTCACAAAACTGCTTGGGGAGATTGTTCCTTGGTATGTGACTCCTCCATTGGTCCAATTAGTTTTTGTTCTAGTTCTTTATTCATTATTTGTGCTGCATAGGTGACCATGTTCTTGAGCTTGCATGTCAAATTTATATGGTTCCAAGTAGTTCCAATGCTTTATATAGGCTCTAGGCACTTGTGGGAGTAGTTGCTATTAATTTTATTGAAGTTGCTTCACTTTTATTTGAAGTTACTAAAATTTTCAGAAATTTCTCTGAGGAAACATCACTGCCCCGTGCTTATTTAGATTATAGGAGTATGATAGCGCATGATTTTCTTTTTAAGAGTCGAAGGGGAGCTCAAATACAAATTATACTTTGATAAACATCACCGTGAGACTATTACTTTGTCTGCTCCTTCTTTGTTTAATTTATCTACAGGACCTCACATCGTTCCGTGGGCGGCCATTCAAGCCTATCGAAATCCTGCAACCGCCCCGGAACCGGAGCCACAAGATGAGCCTCCACGACTATCTGTTTATTCTTGGGATCCAGAGGAGGTTGCCAGCGAGTGGCAGGCGGAGCCTTCTTCGTCACAGTATGACCCCAGCTTCACCTAGGGGTATCCGCTAGGCCATCCCTGGCAATAATCCAACTTAGGCCAAAAGCCTAAGCTTGGGGGAGTACGTATTTCCCACCGACAATACATTTATGTTCACACAAACTCATTGCTAGATGTCGGTGTTCATACTCTTTCACTGTAATATCCATGCTAGATTATTTTCTTTTTCCTGCTTTCTTCTTGTGTGTTTGATAAACTTTAAGAAAAAACCAAAAAAATAGTAGTAGTTTATTTCTTTGCTATAGTAATTAAAAAGGAAAACCCAAAAATATTTCCCGTTCTTCTTTTGCTTGTTGGGAGCTTTCCCGTGTAAATAGTTTTTATTCCTTCTCTTTTCTTTCCTTTGGGGGTCAGTAGGAGAAGACCATGATTAAATTGTTGAAGTGGCTCTTATATGCATGATTGTTTATTTAACTTAGAGCCCATATTACTTGTCTTCTCCTATTTATTGAATGCTTGCAGATTCCAGCTTAGTCCAATGCACGTGCACTCTTATTATTATACACTTCATTCGGTCGTGCAAGTGAAAGGCAATAATGATGATATATGATGGACTTATTGGGATGAGAAAAGCTGGTATGAACTCGACCTCTCTTGTTTTTGTAAATATGATGATTCATCATTCTTGAGTCAGCTATTATGAAGTAAGCATATTTCCAATGACATTTAGAGATTATAGTTGCTTGTGCCATGCTTGATTAGCTATGAGTTATAATGGTTTACCTTGCGTGCCAACATGCTATTAGAATGATCATGATGTGGTATGATGGGATGGTATCCTCCTTTAAATGAATTGAGTGACTAGACTTGGCACATGTTCACGCATGTAGTTGAATCAAATCAACATAGCCTTCATGATATTTATGTTCATGGTGGATTATATCCTACTCATGCTTGTATTCGGTGTAAATTAATTTTAATGCATGTTTACGACTGTTGTCGCTCTCTCAGTTGGTCGCTTCCCAGTCTTTTGCTAGCCTTCACCTGTACTAAGCAGGAATACTACTTGTGCATCCAAACTCCTTTAAACCCCACAGTTGTTCCATATGAGTCCACTATACCTTCCTATATGCGGTATTTACCTGCTGTTCCAAGTAAATTTGTATGTGCCAAACTCCAAACCTTCAAATGAAATTCGGTTTTGTATACTCGAGCAGCTCATGTCTCAACTAGGGCTACCCTTATCTTCCGTGTTAGGCGGTTATTCTCAAGAGGAGTGGACTCCGCTCCTCATTCACGAGAAAATGGTTGGTCGCCGGGATGCCCAGTCCCATGCTTTATGCAAACTAAATCAAAATAACTGCAAACAAAACTCCCCTGGGACCCGTTGAATGTTGGAGGCACTCGTTGTTTCGAGCAAGCCATGGATTGATGCTTGTGGAGGAGGGGGAGTATAAACTTTACCATTCTGTTTGGGAACCGCCTATAATTTGTTTAGCATGAAAGATATCGTCATCTCATAGTTGTTGTGTTGACAACAAAAGTATGCCGCTCAAAATGTTATTCAATCTCTATTTTAATACCGAGCTCTGGCACCTCTACAAATCCCTGCTTCCCTCTACGAAGGGCCTATCTATTTACTTTTATGTTGAGTCATCACCCTTCTTATTAAAAGGCACCCGCTGGAGAGCACACTGTCGTTTGCATTCATTATTATTGGTTTATATTGGGTATGACTTGACTGGATCTCTTTTACCATGAATTACAATGTTTAGTCAGTCCTTGATCTTTGAAGGTGCTTTGCATTTATGTTTTGCGGTCTCAGAAAGGGCTAGCGAGATACCATTTTGTTATATCATGTTATGATAGTTTTGAGAAAGTGTTGTTATCCGAGTTTTATCATTATGGCTCGCTAGCTGATTATGCTATTGATATGAGTAATTGTGAGACCTTTGTGTTATTGTTAGTATGGTTAATTCATAATATTTGCTGAAACTTGAATGCTGGCTTTTCATGTTTATGACAACAAGAGCAAGCAGAGTTTGTAAATTTTTTTCTTTTTCTCTTTCAGTTTGTCAACTGAATTGCTTGAGGACAAGCAAGGATTTAAGCTTGGGGGAGTTGATACGTCTCCGTCGTATCTACTTTTCCAAACACTTTTGCCCTTGTTTTGGACTCTAACTTGTATGATTTGAATGGAACTAACCCGGACTGGCGTTGTTTTCAGCAGAATTGCCATGGTGTTGTTTTATGTCCAGAAAATAAAAGTTATCAGAACGACCTGAAACTCCACGGAATATCTTAGGATAATTAATAAAAAATCCTCGCCAAAGATGAAGACCAGGGGGCCCACACCCTGTCCACGAGTGTGGGGGGCGCCCCCCTTGGGCGCGCCCCCTACCTCCTGGGCCCCCTGGTGGCCCTCCAACGCCACCTCCAACTCCATATATTGGCTTTCGGGGAGAAAAAATCGGAGAGAGGAAATCATCGCGTTTTACGATACAGAGCCACCGCCAAGCCCTAATCTCTCTCGGGAGGGCTGATCTGGAGTCCGCTCGGGGCTCCGGAGAGGGGGATTCGTCGCCGTCATCATCATCAACCATCCTCCATCACCAATTTCATGATGCTCACCGCCATGCGTGAGTAATTCCATCGTAGGCTTGCTGGACGGTGATGGGTTGGATGAGATTTAGCATGTAATCGAGTTAGTTTTGTTAGGGTTTGATCCCTAGTATCCATTATGTTCTGAGATTGATGTTGCTATGACTTTTCTATGCTTAATGCTTGTAACTAGGGCCCGAGTGCCATGATTTCAGATCTGAACCTATTATGTTTTCATGAATATATGTGAGTTCTTGATCCTATCTTGCAAGTCTATAGTCACCTACTATGTGTTATGATCCGGCAACCCCGAAGTGACAATAATCGGAACCAATCCCGGTGATGACCTTAGTTTGAGGATTTCATGTATTCACTATGTGCTAATGCTTTGTTCCGGTTCTCTATTAAAAGGAGGCCTTAATATCCCTTAGTTTCCAATAGGACCCCGCTGCCACGGGAGGGTAGGACAAAAGATGTCATGCAAGTTCTTTTCCATAAGCACGTATGACTATATTCGGAATACATGCCTACATTACATTGATGAACTGGAGCTAGTTTTGTGTCACCCTATGTTATGACTGTTACATGATGAACCACATCCGGCATAATTATCCATCATTGATCCAGTGCCTACGAGTTTTCCATATACTGGTTCTCGCTTATTTACTTTTGCGTTGCTACTGTTACAATCACTACAAAATACCAAAAACATTACTTTTGTTGTCTTTACTTTTGTTACCATTACCACCACTATCATATTACTTTGCTACTAAACACTTTGCTGCAGATACTAAGTTTCCAGGTGTGGTTGAATTGACAACGCAGCTGCTAATACTTGAGAATATTCTTTGGCTCCCCTTGTGTCGAATCAATAAATTTGGGTTGAATACTCTACCCTCGAAAACTGTTGCGATCCCCTATACTTGTGGGTTATCGGCAATTCAAGAAGTTTAGCACAGAATGTTCTTCATAAGCATTGCCTTTATTCTACATTTTGTTAAGAGTAAATATAGATGTGATAATATACGAAAAAATGGAGAATATTTAAGATAAGATGAAGAGTGATGCTACATAACCAAGTAGCTATAAATGTATGTGCAGTGATACAGGCAAAAGGCACAGCCAAGAGTAATGCACAGCTAAACTTCTTCAGTACCAACCTTATGGTAAGAGTAAATATAGATCTGATGTGTAGAAAATGGAGGGCAAAGGAAAATAAGCTGCAGAGTGATGGTACATGAACAACTACCTGTCAATATAAGTACACTGATAAAGGACAACATGTACTTACAAGAACAATGCAGAGCTAAAAAAATCATTGGCATTGGATATATTCTACACTAATGTAACCATTCATACAGATCAGATAATTTGGAGCGAACAATTGATAAGCAAGCTATCATGCATACTGTTGTCACATAATGAACCAGGTATGTATGCAAGTACAGTGATACAGGACAATAGGTACTAATAAGAGCAAAGCAGCGGGCAACATATTTGCGATATCTTGTCGTTCTTGTTAGACCGGAATTCTTCTTCGAGCTGATTTCCTGCAAAAAAAGATCGGTAAGGCACATGCGGAAAAGTAGAAGTTCAAATTGTCATGTGATTTCATAGACAGTACCTCATCCTGGGAACGAGACCAGTGCATAACAAGGTTTTTCCATTCAATGTCTTCTAAATTTAGCACAGGAGACTTCACTGGAAATTCGTTTATAGACTTGCCATCAAAGTGTGATTTCCTCAGGTAACACCGATACTGCTGCAATGCTTCCTTGAAAAGCACAAGCAAGCTTTGCTCGTCATGACTATCCAGATTGACCCTCACCTAGTTACAACAATGTAATGTAAATCATTGATGTGTTCGATCAGCAGAAAACAGGAAAATAATAACCATGAATAATAGCACTTACACGTAAGTTGGACAGGAAGATGTGAAAATGGTGTTTGTCGTCACTATAGCACTTACACGTAAGTTGGACAGGAAGATGTGAAAATGGTGTTTGTCTTCACTATAATCTTCCCATTATGGGAATATATGCACGTAGTCCCTAACAACATTGAAAGCATTGTCTTTTAAACTGGGAATAAATGGAATGGGGTTCCAATCTGCAGGAATTGGCTGTCTCTGCAGTTGGGATAGGTCTTCGGCCGGTGGACTTGCTGTACTTTTTGCTGGAGTGGGATTTTTCTGTGGTACGGCTAGTGCTATGGCAAATGAAATCGGTATACCTTTTGCTGGAGTGCGGGTCCTGTGTGGTGGGGCTAGTGGTGTGGCCAGTGAAGTATGGGTACAGTCTGCTGGAGTCGGTCCTATGTTTTGTGTCACTGGTTGTACAGCCAATATAAGTGGGGTGCTGTCTGATTTCTCCGGCACCACCATGTTTTTCAAGGACTTTGCTGGTGCTCCTTCAGGTTCGGCAATCACCCTCTTCCTTTTTGATGTTTGATGCACAAGAACATCATTTGGGTGGAAAAACATGGTATGACGACAGATGGAATATGTACTGATAATGGATGGGCATAGCATCTCGAGTTATATGATGAGTAAACTAAGCAGATGGTGGTGCAACAAAGTAGAAGAAATGCAAGATAACATATGCAAGATACGCGCAATCAATAAAACCTTGCCAAATTAGAACAGGCACCTTGATGGGTGAACAGGACAGGCCATCTGCCTTTGACTACTCGAGGTTAGAATAGTCATTAGAATGATATTCTGAACAAGAATCAACAGGTAGGGAGCGTACGAGTTTCATTGCTTTCAAAATGGCACTCAATGCGTTGGTGCCAATTTTGTAAGTCATTGCAGTGTTCCACAATATTCTTCTGATGCGCGGATTCTGATATTCACTGTAATTGTGTATAATATCTGAGAACCATGAAAACATAAATAGTTGTGAGATTATCTTTGTAATGCAGATGATATTCTAATATAGGGGCGCCCCTGTAAACACTTATGTGCTATCACTGGATTCTGATGAGAGAGCTCATGTGTGCTGTAATATCGTGCATGCATTTATAAATCTGGCACAAGTACACAAAAAAATAGGCTCCAGAAGTAAGGATAGCTGGCAGATGATAGGTTCATAATATATTGTATAGATAGTTTATTGCCAAACCATGATAACAAGAGCACACAGCAACAAGGCAGATCATAGTGTACATAACAGGGGTACACCATAACCACGATATATAAATCGAGAAAGTGGAACTGGCTTGAAAATACGGTGTTGTATTGCCGCTAGTAATTGAAAGCCTATCGACCGCGTACAGGCCAGCACTATCGAACATGGTAAAGAAGAGCCAGCATATTTTGGATAATAAAATGTTGGTTGCGCAGTGCCCACACATGATGAACTAGAGCACATTAAGAATGCAACTCCCAGCTGTCTCTCGACCATTTCAGGTGGTTGGATGAAGATCCTACGTCTCCTAACCCTTCTTCTTCCTCGTCTGTGATTCTTCCCATACAGAACACCGCACGGGCTGCCGGCCGGACCACCGGCCCCCACCGCCTGTGTTCCTCCGCCACCCCCACCCCCCACCTACGTCGAGTTTTCTTCGTTTGGCGAGGCCCCACAACCACCCAAGCCCCTTGGATCGCACCGGCGAACTCCAGCGAGCTCTAAAAAATCGACTGACCCAATTTTGAAATTTGGTCTATTGTGATTTAACTAGTGTGGAATATAAAAGGGGAAAACCATAAGCATTGGGAGTATAGTGTTGAGCGTGCCATGGCGGATCTGAAGGTGCAAACCGGACAAAGGCAACTTCGCAACCAAGACAAGAAATCAGAGTAAAGGAGTGGCGATCTATTTTCTTGCTGCGATAAATAAGTTGAGCAGATACGAAAGAGTACCGCCTCTGGTGCGGCGCCGTGTACGCATCTGGTGAGAATTTGACGGTGCTGCAGTAGCGATGGCTGTCGGCGGTGTGGAAGCAGATCTAGGAGGGTAGACGGTGGCGGCGGGGCGCGGTGGACGAGATGGTCGTAGGAGCGGCGCCGGCAAGGTGGACGACGGCGGGGATGAAGCAAGAGGATGGGATGCAAGGATCCCGGTCCTAAGGCATGGATGAGAGAGGTTGATCTCTTGTAATGGACGACGGCGGTGGGGTATCAGCTCCAGCATGGTGGAGGAGGACGGCGGTGGATGGGGTGGCGGACGGCGGCGGATGGAGGAGGGTGGGGTGGAGAGGGTGTTTTGGCACCCACGGAGTACGAATGGGGAAAACGGAGGTAGAGAGGAAGGGGAACCATGTAGTCAGGGCGCGCTTGTCTCAAATGCGGGGAAATTTACAAACTTAGCCCCCATTTCAAATTTCTACTACATCACAGCAACATTAGTCGGTTGGGGATAGGACGGTAATCTCGCATACACCGAATATTTGCCGACGAGAGTTTGTTTTTGGCGCCCATCGTGTATGAATATGAATCAGGGAAGGAGTCGATTTCGACCGAGGGCACACTGTGTTTTGGCGCCCACCGTGTATGAATCCGGGTGAGAGGCAGTTACGTCATGTTTGGGTGAAATTACAAACCTACCCCTATCGAAACCTATAGAAATCCAGCAGATAGGCTTTGCGTGGCAGGGATTGGCAGTAGTGATTTCCATCTCGCAGATTTTGGTTTCGGGCGGTTACTGCGACTTTCCCCGCTTCATTCAAATTTTGTACAGTGCACGTTTACCGTGCCAACTCAATTCGAATCCCGTTTGTATTCTACTATTTTTTTCGGGCGGGATCCATTTTCAATTGGAATTACATTCTATATACATCATTTTTTTACATATATACTTTCAAAAGCACAACACCATTTATACATAAAAATGGTTTACAAATGGCATGATCTCAGATTCATAAGGTTGTATCCATCAATTTGGATTTTCAAATATTTGAAACCACTTTATGTTGAAATTCAATGTATGCATTCCTCGCTAAGTGTCTCCAATTAATGTGTGTTTCATGCGGGTTTTTTTAACTTCTCAAACATGTATAATGTGTTTCACACACGCAACATATAGTGTAATCCCGTTTAGACACTAATTGCATATAAACCATGCATTGTTTGTAATTGAAGAATCTATGGATCACCAATATTGATAAACTATATAACATTACACGTGTGCCCAAATTCAAATGAATATGCATGTTTGATACACCAATTTGCGTTATGATATTATCGATGTCGTGATCTCCAGTTTAAATATTTGAATCCCCTTTAATCCATATATTCGTCTCATATAGCTATCACTCATGCTTATATAGGACTATCTCTCTGGACCTATACGCGTTCATCGTCTCTCAGGCATCTCTTGTGCTACCTGTATGTCCACAATGATCTTTTATCTTCGTAACACACTGACGGTACTCTCTCCATCGACCTTCATCACTCTATCTCTCTCTAAGTATATCTCGCTCCCTGCTATGTGTCTCTAGCTATGATTCTCCATGTGGAATCTCTTTCTCTCACACAAACACAAAACTTTGTCTCCCGGGGTCTCATTTCTCTCAACTATTCCCATGTGTGCCACTCGCACACCCCTCATACAGAGATGTCTTTCGCTCCTTAGATATGAGAACCTACGACTCTTCCTCTTCAATATCTCTTTCTCACACACAAACACAAACTCTGTCTCCCAGGGTCTCATATTTCTCCATTGTTCTCTTGTATGTCGCTCAAACACACCCTCTCTCCCTAGAGATATCTTGCGTTCCCTCATATGTCTCTCTAGCTATCACTCTCGTTGTGAAATATCTTTCTCTCTCGAGGACACAAAACTCCGTCTCTCTGGATCTCATTTTTCTCTGATATTTGTTTGTATGTGACTCACATGCACCCTCTCTCTATCTCTCTCACACCCACACACATAACCGAGCCTTCTGATCCACTCGACTCCTATCTCTAGCGCACACTAGCTAGCATCTTTATCTTTCTGTTTATCTATTTCTCCATCAACCTTATTTCTCGCCCTCACTCTTGATTCCTATCACACACACTACATATGTTTCTCTCTACATGCATGCAGTCAAGTTCCCTCTCACACACATATATAACTTCACCCTTTGAACCACCCGACGGTCATCTCCGATACCCAAACTAACGGATGTCTCTCTAGCTAGCATCTCCATCTCTGTATCTATCTGTAGTTTCTCCGTCAACATTTCTTTCTCACACGGAGTCTTGCTTCCTATCACCCACACTATATATGTCTATCCATACATATGCATTTGTAGGTTGATCTCTTTTGCACAACCGTTGCGCCTCACCCCCTCTGCTCGCCATAGATGCATGCTCCAGCCCACGCCACTATCTCTTAAAGACAAAAACACATGCTCAATTGTCGGGCCTTCTTTCCTGCATTCTCACATGCATGCATATTGTCATACCGATCCGTCTCTCCCATGTCGTTGATCTTAGGACTTATGTCTTCTTTCTTTTATCTCGATCATGCGCGCACACACACACACATCCCACGTATACATGTATACCTCTCACACATGCACGTTCAAGGTCTTTATGTCTCCATATGTAGTTAATTACCCTCAATCCTAACGCCACATCGAATCGTTCTCCTCTTTTGTGCACATAACTTCCGCCTGGATGGGCAAAACACACACTCACACTTAACAATCTCCT
>NC_041381.1:434401007-434467747 GCF_002162155.2 Triticum dicoccoides
CTCTCTCTCACTCTCTCTCTCTCTCTCACACACACACACACACACACACACCACACACACTAAGACTCCATCTCACACACACATGCTCTAGGCGGAGCATTTGTTCCTACCACCCTTCATCCAACCTTACCTGTATGATAAACAATCACCTTTATTTACTTGCATAACATGGACATATTCCACTTTACTTTAGTAGTCAGCAAACTTATCATCTGTATACCCTTATAAAAAAATGAGTTGGCGATGATGGTGTGCCTGCCATCTTGTAATACGGACCGTATGATCTATATCTGACGGATAGGAAGAAAACTATGATAATTTTACAAAAGATACCCGCACCTCTCTCCACATCATTATCTCCCGAAACCTCATTGCTCAGCAATTAAAAAAGGAATAAGTCTCTGGAACAATCTAGCATGCATGGTGGCCGCTGCCGCCTGCCGGTGTCGTCCATCCCCATGCCTCCGCCCATTCCGACCACCAGTCACCACCACGCTCCACTCCTCCTCGCCTTATCTCTCATCTTTCATTTTTTCGATGACATTCTCGAGATACCAGTTTTCCGATAAAATTCTCGAGATATCATTAGTTTTTACACATGGGATTACTCATGCATGGGTCAATCACAACAGGTGTTTTGTAAAAAAAATGCATATTGATGTTCTGTGCACTGCACGAGAATCTTGCTTGTAATTATATAACGCAAATCACGAGCAGGAAGTGACATTTTTTGACACAACCACGTTAACATGGCCACGTAAATCACGAGCAGGAAGGAGAAGGGAAGCGGGTTGTGGAGTAACATTTTTTTACCACAATTTCTTAGGAAACTGAGTGCAATAATTGAGTAGTTTTGCAAACTACCATTACTACTACACCTGAAACGATTCAAAACCTATACTCCCTTGCCAGCGCGCGCTTCCCGCGTGAAACGGTTAGCATCGCCTGGAGCGTCAGTGCCGCATTAATGCCCGGCCAGAGCGGAGGCGACCTCTCACTGGCGCCGGCTTTGAAGTGGCGCGACGGCCGAGAGAGCGCCGCTTCCCGGTGCACGCGACTGCTCCGCGTCGAGACTGGACATAGGCCCTGTTTGGATCCATGGGTTAGAGTTAGTTTGAGCTAGTTGGGGCGCAAATAGCCCTAAAGTATCCAAGCATGAGGGTTTAAATTGGAGCAAGTTGCACCGAACCCACCAAAAAAAAACTATCCCGCCCAAGAGGTGCTAACTGGAGATAGTTCTCATTGGGACCACTGAAAAATCACTTTTCTCTCTCCATGAAGTGCATTTATTGTCAATCTAACCCTGTCACCCAAACACCTCTTTGGCTACAGTTAGTTCAGGGTTAGTCATGAGTTAGTCTAACCTCTAGCTAAGTTAGAGTATCAAACAGGAGCAGTATAGGACATGCAAGTTGCTCAAAGCATATAGGCAAATTTGTACGTGAAAGGATTTTTTCCTTTTTGAAAACGGAACGTGAAAGGAATTTTTTTTAGAATGCTCTTGGCATGTCACTAACATGTGATAGTTAACCGACCTCAATAGACGGCAGAAAAGCCAGCCCGCCGCACTTTGATAGAGACGAGGAGGGAGAAGCGATACAGGCTGTTGGATTACTAGAGATTGGTATCGCACAGAAGCCAAGAAATATGGTGATAGCGTGGGTTAGCCATGTACTAGTATGATGTAACTACACTGGGCTGCCGTGTTTCATACTCTTCTAGTCCACTGTGGAGATGATTGGTTAATTTTATATTGCTGAATAATATTAAATATTATGAGTGCAGACGCTCCACCACGAGGTTCCTTGCTCCTTCTCAGTCGTCCGGAATCTATGTTCTTCCACTCTATTTTTTTACGTGAGCTTTGTTCATCCTTTTGCCAACACGCGAGACATCTAGCATCAAGGCGCACGTGTTATGCAACGATCGTTCCATCTATATGAAGAACACGTGGCACTGGAACTACGAGACGGACATGTACCCAGGAGTGGATGTACGAACCTGAGTAATGTAGCGCAGTAAGTGAAGTAGAAAGGCACAAATGGTATGAACATGCGTGGCATACAGGGTGTGTTTGGTTGCGTTCTCGTCTCAGCATAGTTGTTCCCTCTTCATGCATGCTCAACTCAACACCCCTCTTCATGCATGCTCTCTTCATGCATGCTTCTAGTGTATTTGTGCTAAACTAGTATGGACTCATGCACCCTCCATACACTCTACCAAACACCCAAAAGTAGGTCGAGAAGGGAACTCTTGGGCGGCATTTGTCTCTTACTATGTACTACCACTAAATGTTGTACGTGCAATGCACGGTGATGTTATGGAGTACGTGTCTAAGTACTCTACTACTACTATATTAGTTGGAGGCACATATTAACTTTTATATTTGTTTACGTGTATGCCCCGAGACCTTCCAACTAGACGTGTCTTTCTCTCCAGGTCGCACTTTGTATCGTTCATACAGCTAAGTACTACTACGTGTGGTCTCCGACCCAGAAGTGGAAGAAGTGGAGACGCTCTACCATGCTGTTTTTTTACGCTGGCTTCTACCACGCTGTTCATGTCCCACTCCTTTCTCTGACGTGTGGGACATCCAGCACGTGCCGTGTTTGGCACCCTTCTTCGTAAGAGTTGAAACGCTAGCATTCATCAGAAATAAAAAATAATTATAAATCGGCAGTGATACTATTTTTTTTGCGAACCAATCAGCAGTGATACTATACCACGCGGTTTCCTTGCTCCTCGATATCGTAAAGAATACTTCCGTTCACCAACATGTGGGACGTCGACCATCCTGGTCCACTTGCCATGCACGCAGAAGTCCAAGGGAGAGTCACCCAGGTCGTCGCGCCGCAGTAACAATGACTAATGAGCCGTCAAATCACAGGCCCACTTCCCACTTCGAAGTTGCTCAGACGAAGGAACCATCATGACTTTGTTGAATTCCGCTTCTTGAAGAAAACTATTGTACCAGAAGTACTGCTAGCTACAGTATTTACTCCAACAGAGGCCTCCTTTCGTTCATAGGATAGGAATATGAAAATCATAGGAAGTGAGATGACATGCATCTCAATTCCTATGAAGAAAGAGATGCCATTTGATGCATAGGATAGGAATTTTTCCACTTAGTCTAGGCTAATGTACTGGTAATTTGCAATAAAAACTACAGTAGTAACTAGTAGTACTGGTACATGCTTGTACTCAGACACAGACACACACACTAACTACTAGTACTACTACTTCTCACATGCTGGCCAGATGCCGTCGTTCTGATTCCCGGCTTTGTCGGCGACACCCCACCGTGCTTGGATCTCCGCCGACCTCTCTGCAGCACCGCGTGCATCATTTTCTTTCTTGCGGCGGTGGGCCTCTCTTTTCTTGAGTGCTTTCTGACTTTTCCGCTCCCTCTGTGCGGCTTTGGCCGCCTCTTGCTCTACCGCCCATTCGGCCTTGGCATCTTCAAATTCCTCCCACATAGTTGTGAGGTTGCGATCGGCAATGAACTCGGCACGGCGGGATGCCATCGCTTCCCTACCATTTTGTGTGCGTTCGTGGGCGGCGAGGAACTCGGCGCGGCGAGATGCCATCGCTGCCTTACCGGTTAGTGTGCGGTGCGGTGGCATGAACGACGCTTGGTGAGAGCTCTGGGGTGGAGTGGACGGACAACCATATAGTGCATTGGTTTGTCAAGAGCTCAAGGATAGAAGATGAAGCAAATTAGGATTCCCCTTCAATCCTGGTCATTTATTACCGAGTAAAATGCATTGGCGGTCGTCAAACTTGTCTTGATAGCTCACTTTGATCATTGTATACGAGATATGGTGATTATACGATCGCTGGCTCAGCGTATAGCTCCGTATTTGTATGGTTGACCAGTCAAACAGTCCGCATGCGCCTGAAACAGTCACCGTCTCTCCAGAATGTCAATGCCGCATTCACTGGACTTAACTGCAGGTGCAATTGGTGTGTCACTGATATGTGGGCCAGACACCCCTTGGGCCCACATGTCAGTCACCCAAACGCATCTGCAGTTAAGTCACTGAAGCAGCATCTGCATTCACGCCCGACGAACCTACTCCGGCGCCAGTTGTCCATCCGTCTGTCGCGGCTCATTGCCATTTTCCCACTATATTAACTTGAGCCCCAGCTCCCAGCCATAGCCAAAGACCCACACTTATTCTCCTCCGGTCCCTTCCTTCTGTCGGCACCACTTCAACCATGGCCTCGTGGCGCTCCGAAGCTCTCTTGGACATACTGTCACAGGAGTAGACGAGGGACATCGGTGGCTCCACTCCGGGCGCGCTCCAAAGCTCTCTTCGACGTACTGTCGCAGGAGCAAACGAAGGAGATCGTCGGCACCCCCCGGGCCGCCCTCCGCCGCCACGACCACGAAGCCGCCGCGCGTGCGCGGGCGTAGCCGGCAGCGAGGAAGAGTAGTACACGGTAGGTCGCCGCCGCTCTGGTCCCGGGAAGGCCACCGCTACTCCATTCAGTCGACGCCAAGCTTGGTGGGGTAAAATCGGTGGCTGATTAGCCGCTTGACGGCGACGTGGAGGCGGAAATCTTCATAACCTTGTGCTCCGGCCGGAGGAGGAGGTTATCAAGGCAGATGAGGAGGAGGCAAATGCAATGGCCGGCTTTCTCGGGTTCATGGCCGGACTTGGTGGTCGGGCGCCGGCGATCGTTTAGATTAGGTTTATAGTAGGTTTAGTACGGTTTGTGCGAAATATGTAATGAATTTCGTCCAGTTTGTAGGAAAAGTTTTCGAAATGTAATGAATTTCATCCGGTTAATTTGAAATTTGCTTTGTTTGCACGAATTTCGTCCGGTTAGTTCATATAGTTGTCGAAATGTATGCGGGCAGCATCGGATGGCATCCATCAGTGTCCTCGGATAGATGCCGGTAAATTTGTAGGCCAGCGCTGGAGATGCCCTAACTATCATGCTATAATCGCTAGCAATCCTCCATTATTTGGCAGGGAACAGTTATCCCTCGATCAAAATCAGATCCGCGGTGCTCCCGTGTACGAGTGTAAACTCTTGCTTACATAAAGATGGAGCAAGTGGACGACACTGTAGCACGTCATATCACTCGAACTAGCCCACCTAACGAGCGGGAAAGCACCACCATCGTCATTTTGTTCTGGATTTCTATCAATCGATCGCGCGAAAATGTTACGCTTCGCAAGTTCTAAAGGAAAAGGTGGCACACTTACGACTCGTACGCATCGCAACCTCGATAGTCCGGCTCGCACGCCTCTCACCAAAGGGGACACGCATTGTCTTGCAATTTCAATGACATGTGGGACCGTAATTGAATAAACCGTTGATAGTCGAAATCTAATCGCTCGGGGGGCGTCGGCTGAGAAGAGAGAAACGGGGGAGGGAGAAGAGATCGCCCGCCCGCCGCGCACGGACTCCAAGAAATATATGTTGATAATGTGAGGTGGGCCATGCTGGAGTCTGGACCGCTTCCGGAGCCCGCTCTCACCGCCCTGGCCCCTCAAGATGCCAGCTGCCCGCTGCATGCATAGCAAGTAGTCCCCTCTTATGTGGAGGAGAGAGAGGCATTGACAAAGTCAAGGAGTAACAGTGGAGACAATAGCTTTCATCAAAAATAAACAATGAATACTCGTTGCTCGTCCTCTATATCGGAAAGAATAATTTCATTCGCCGACATGTGGGATGTCAACCATCCTGGTCCACGTGCCATGCACAAAATTATCCTGGTCTACCCCGGTCGTATCACAGGCCCAAGCTTTCCCACCGTAAGTTGTTCGGATGAAGGAACCATCATGACTTTGTTGAATTCCGCTTCTTCAAGAAAACTTACTATACCCGCAATACTGCTACCACACGCGAAGACTGGACGGCACTATACCACGTCGTATCACTGAAATCCACTAGGCCAAACTAGCCCGCCTAGGTCATCTATTTTGGAACGGAGGGAGTACGTCTCTGCACTGCTATGATTTTGTATTGCACATTCTCTGTACTTTTGCTACGATTTTCCTACCCTATGAACCAAATGAGGCCTGAATGTATGTCGACTATTGTCTGATCGATCGCTAAGCCTACAATTTTAGGAGCTAGGGCTATTGGTCGATCGACGAGGGATAATTATAAGCGTACCACGAGCTCATCAGCCCCAATGTTTCTCTTCGGTGAGTGTTTTGCAAGTACTATAGATCGCACAGTAGCTAGCCTACTAACACCAAGAATCATCAAACAAGCCCTGATGATATGATAAACAGTTCAAACTTACATCTAAGCATGCCATATATTACATCAAAAGCTGGTGAGGATACATATGTTTCCATAACTCGGAGAGGGTTCGCATGATTCATCGCATGATTCACTATCAAACAGAAGTAGCAAGATCCTCCCACACAAGACAGTGCACTAGCCCTAAGATGGTTTGATAACACGCATCGTTTTGGTAATTAAACACAGGGCAATGCAAACTACCCTGAAGGATTAGCGCGACCAACTATTTCTTGTCATCGATCTCTCGGGCAATGACCACAGCACGGACAGCGGCATGGGAATCGATTTCTGGGGCGATGTCCACAGGACTGACCGCGACATCGGAATCAATCTCTGGGGCGATGTCCACAGGATGGACAGCGGTATCGGAATCGATCACCGGGGCGATGCCAACAGGACGGGCCACGACATCGGAATCATCAAGGACAACCATCGGCACCTGCACAACACTAACATATTAGCAAGCACATTGCAAATAATCAAAAACCACAACTATGGTAATAATCCATTATTTTTTACCTTGTACAGCTCACTGGGGTATCTCATCCCTCCAGGGGCCATCTCCTCGTCCTCGATGGGGGCCATCACCTTCCCAGGGGAATACTGCTTCTCAACAGCGACTATCTCCTCAAACTCGGTCTTGAGCCTCACATAGGTGACAATCAGAGCTCCTGGGGTAGGCACGGTGGGGCCCTTGCTGTTCTTCCAACTTTCTTTGAGGAGTTCGTCCGCCAATGTCCTCAACTCTTTGGCCAGTGCTTGTTTCTTGGAGTTCTTCGTCTCCATGGGTTGGCCCGCCAACATGGTCAACTCTTTGGTCGGTGCTCGCTGATACGTCCATTTTGCATCATACTTTTATGATAATATTTATTGCATTATGGGCTGCTATTTCACGTTATGTCACGATACTTATGGCTATTCTCTCTTATTTTATAAGGTTTACATGAAGAGGGAGAATGCCGGCAGCTGTAATTCTGGGCTGGAAAAGGAGCAAATATTGAAGGCCTATTCTACGCAACTCCAAAAGTCCTGAAACTCCACGGAATACCTTGAAATAAATAAATAAAAATCGTCCCCAAAGATGAAGGCCAGGGGGCCCACACCCTGCTCACGAGGGTAGAGGCGCCCCCCTCCTGGGCATGCCCCCTACCTCGTGGACCCCCTGGTGGCTCTCCGATGCCCATCTTCTCCTATATGAAGTCTTTCGATGATAAAAAAATCAGAGTGAACCTTTCGGGACGAGACTCCGCCGCCACGAGGCGGAACCTTGGCGGAACCAATCTAGGGCTCCTGCAGAGCTCTTCTGCCGGGGACACTTCCCTCCGGGAGGGGGAAATCATCACCAACGCTCCTCTCATCGGGAGAGGGCAATCTCCATCAACATCTTCACCAGCACCATCTCATCTCCAAACCCTAGTTTATCTCTTGTATCCAATTCTTGTCTCCAAGTCCGGGATTGGTGCTAGTAGGTTGCTAGTAGTGTTGATTACTCTTTGTAGTTGATGCTAGTTGGTTTATTTGGTGGAAGATCATATGTTTAGATCCTATATGCACATTATTACCCCTCTGATTATGAACATGAATATGCTTTGTGAGTAGTTACGTTTGTTCCTGAGGACAAGGGAGAAGTCTTGCTATTAGTAGTCATGTGAATTTGGTATTCATTCGATATTTTGATAAGATGTATGTTGTCTGACCTCTAGTGGTGTTATGTGAACTTCGACTACATAACACTTCACCATTATTTGGGCCTAGAGGAAGGCATTGGGAAGTAATAAGTAGATGATGGGTTGCTAGAGTGACATAAGCTTAAACCCTAGTTTATGCGTTGCTTCGTAAGGGGCTGATTTGGACCCACATGTTTCATGCTATGGTTAGGTTTACCTTAATACTTCTGTTGTAGTTGCGGATGCTTGCAATAGAGGTTAATCATAAGTGGGATGCTTGTCCAAGTAAGGGCAGTACCCAAGCACCGGTCCACCCACATATCAAATTATCAAAGTACCAAACGCGAATCATATGAGCTTGATGAAAACTAGCTTGATGATATTCCCATGTGTCCTCGGGAGCGCTTTTCCTATCATAAGTGTTTGTCCAGGCTTGTCCTTTGCTACAAAAAGGATTGGGCCACCTTTCTGCACCTTATTTACTTTTATCACTTGTTGCTCGTTACAATTTATCTTATCGCAAAACTATCTGTTACCACTTATTTCAGTACTTGCAGAGAATACCTTGCTGAAACCGCTTATCATTTCCTTCTGCTCCTCGTTGGGTTCGACACTCTTACTTATCAAAAGGACTACTATAGATCCCCTATACTTGTGGGTCATCAAAACTCTTTTCTGGCGCCGTTACCGGGGAGTGAAGGGCCTTTGGTAGGTGGAATTTGGTAAGGAAAAATTTATTTAGTGTGCTGAAATTTTCTGTCACTTGTTACTATGGAAAGTAATTGTCTGAGGGGCTTGTTCGGGGTATCTTCACCCCGTCCGGTTGAGCCAAGAGTTGCTCCTCAACCTATTCAACCTTCTGAACCTATTGAAAATGAAACTCCTTTTGAGATTCCTTCGGGTTTGATGGAAAAACTGCTAGCTAACACTTTTACAGGAGATGGAACAAAGCATCCTGATGAACATTTACGCTTTGTGGATGATATTTGTGGACTATTTAAGCTTGCAGGTATACCCGATGATGTTGTTAAGAATAAGGCTTTCCCTTTATCTTTGGAGGGACACGCATTGACATGGTATAGGCTATGTGATGATACGAGATCATGGAACTATAAAAGAGTGAAATTGGAATTTCATCAAAAGTATTACCCTATGCATCTTGTTCATCGTGATCGCAATTATATATATAATTTTTGGCCTCACGAAGGAGAAAGCATCGCTCAAGCTTGGGGGAGGCTTAAATCAATGTTATATTCATGCCCCAATCATGAGCTCTCAAAATTGACAATTCTCCCGAATTTTTATGCTCGGCTTTCTGATAACAATCGCACCATGCTCGATACTTCTTGTGCTGGCTCTTTTATGATGAAGTCTCTTGAATTTGGATGGAATTTATTGAATAGAATTAAACGCAACGCTGAAGATTGGGACCTCAACGAAGGTAAGGAGTCAGGTATGACACCTAAGTTTGATTGTGTTAAAACTTTTATGGATACCGATATTTTTCGTAAGTTTAGCACTAAATATGGACTTGACTCTGAGATAGTAGCTTCTTTCTGTGAATCTTTTGCTACTTATGTTGATCTCCCCAACGAGAAGTGGTTTAAATATCATCCTCCCATATAAGTAAAAGTAGCTGCACCTATGAAAGTTGAAGAAAAGATTGTCACTTATAATGATCCTATTGTTCCTACTTCTTATGTTGAGAAACCCCCTTTCCCAGTTAGAATGAAGGATCATGCTAAAGCTTCAACTGTTGTTTGTAAAAGCAATATTAGGACTTATACAACTCCTGAGCAAGTCAAAGTAGAACCTAATATTGGTATTGTTAAAGATCTCTTGTCTGACAATATTGATGGGCATGTTATTCAATTTTGTGGTGAAACTGCTAGAATTGCTAAACCTTGTGATAAAGATAAACATAGACCTGCGGTAGGTGTGCCTGTTATTTCTGTTAAAATAGGAGATCATTGTTATCATGGCTTGTGTGATATGGGTGCTAGTGCTAGTGCTATACCCATTGACTTATACAAGGAAATTATGCATGATATTGCACCTGCTGAGTTAGAAGGTATTGATGTTACAATTAAACTTGCCAATAGAGATACTATATCTCCAATGGGAATTGTTAGAGATGTTGAAGTCTTGTGTGGGAAAACCAAATATCCCGTTGATTTTCTTGTTCTTGGTTCCCCACAAGATAGCTTTTGTCCCATTTATATTTGGTAGACCCTTCTTGAATACTGTTAATGCTAAGATAGATTGCAAAAAGAATGTTGTTACTATTGGCTTGGACGATATGGTTCATGAGTTTAATTTCTCTAAATTTAGTAAACAACATCGTGAGGAAGAATTGCCTAGTAAGGATGAAATTATTGGTCTTGCTTCTATTGTTGTACCTCCTAGTGATCCCTTAGAACACTATTTGCTAGACCATGAAAATGATATGTTCATGAATGAAATAAGGGAAATAGATGAAGTATTCTTTAAACAGGAACCTATTCTGCACCACAATTTGCCTGTTGAAATCCTAGGGGATCCTCCTCCACCCAAGGGTGATCCCGTATTTGAGCTTAAACCGTTGCCTGATAATCTTAAATATGCTTATCTAGATGAAAATAAAATATATCCTGTCATTATTAGCGCTAACCTTTCAGAGCATGAAGAGGAAAGGTTATTAAAAACTCTGAAGAAGCATCGTGCTGCTATTGGATATACTCTGGATGATCTTAAGGGCATTAGTCCCACTCTATGTCAACATAAAATAAATTTGGAAGCTGATACCAAACCAGTTCGTGATCCTCAACGACGTTTGAATCCTAAAATGAAAGAAGTGGTAAGAAAAGAAATACTCAAACTTCTGGAGGCAGGTATAATTTATCATGTTGCTGATAGTCAGTGGGTAAGTCCTGTCCATTGTGTTCCTAAGAAGGGAGGTATTACAGTTGTCCCTAATGATAAAGATGAATTGATCCCTCAAAGAATTATCATAGGTTATAGGATGGTAATTGATTTCTGTAAATTAAATAAAGCTACTAAGAAAGATCATTACCCCTTACCTTTCATTGATCAAATGCTAGAAAGGTTATGCAAACATACACATTATTGCTTTCTAGATGGTTATTCTGGTTTCTCTCAAATACCTGTGTTGGCTAAAGATCAATCAAAGACTACTTTTACATGCCCTTTTGGTACTTTTGCTTATAGACGTATGCCTTTTGGTTTATGTAATGCACCTGCTACCTTTCAAAGATGCATGATGGCTATATTCTCTGACTTCTGCGAAAAGATTTGTGAGGTTTTCATGGACGACTTTTCTGTCTATGCTTCCTCTTTTGATGATTGCTTAACCAATCTTGATCGTGTTTTGCAGAGATGTGAAGAAACTAATCTTGTCTTGAATTGGGAAAAGTGCCACTTTATGGTTAATGAAGGTATTGTCTTGGGACACAAGGTCTCTGAAAGAGGTATTGAAGTTGATAAAGCTAAGGTTGATGTTATTGAAAAGATGCCATGTCCAAGGGACATCAAAGGTATAAGAAGTTTCCTTGGTCACGCTGGATTTTATAGGAGGTTCATTAAGGACTTCTCAAAAATCTCTCAGCCTCTGACTAATTTATTACAAAAAGATGTACCATTTGTCTTTTATGATGATTGTGTAGAAGCATTTGAAATACTTAAGAAAGCATTAGTCTCTGCACCTGTTGTTCAGCCACCTGATTGGAATTTACCCTTTGAAATTATGTGTGATGCCAGTGATTATGCTGTAGGTGTTGTTCTAGGGCAGAGAGTTGATAAGAAATTAAATGTTATCCATTATGCTAGTAAGACTTTAGACAGTGCTCAAAGAAATTATGCTACTACCGAAAAGGAATTTTTAGCAATGGTGTTTGCTTGTGATAAGTTTAGACCTTATATTGTTGATTCCAAAGTTACTATTCACACCGATCATGCTGCTATTAAATGTCTTATGGAAAAGAAGGATGCAAAACCTAGACTTATTAGATGGGTTCTCCTGCTTCAAGAATTTGATTTACATATTGTTGATAGAAAGGGAGCTGAGAACCCTGTTGCAGACAACTTGTCTAGGTTAGAGAATGTTCTTGATGACCCACTACCTATTGATGATAGCTTTCCTGATGAGCAATTAAATGTCATAAGCACTTCTCGGAGCACTCCTTGGTATGCTGATTATGCTAATTATATTGTTGCTAAATTTATACCACCTAGCTTCACATACCATCAAAAGAAAAAGTTTTTCTATGACTTGCGACATTACTTTTGGGATGATCCACATCTTTATAAAGAAGGAGTAGATGGTGTTATTAGATGTTGTGTACCTGAGCATGAACAGGAACATATCCTACGCAAGTGTCACTCCGAAGCTTATGGAGGACATCACGCTGGAGATAGAACTGCACATAAGGTATTGCAATCCGGTTTTTATTGGCCTACTCTCTTCAAGGATGCCCGTAAGTTTGTTTTGTCTTGCGATGAATGTCAAAGAATTGGTAAAATCAGTAGACGTCAAGAAATGCCTATGAATTATTCACTTGTTATTGAGCCATTTGATGTTTGGGGCTTTGATTATATGGGACCTTTTCCTGCCTCTAATGGTTATACACATATTTTAGTTGTTGTTGATTACGTTACTAAGTGGGTGGAAGCTATTCCAACCAGTAGTGCTGGTCATAACACTTCTATTAAAATGCTTAAGGAAGTTATTTTTCCGAGGTTTGGAGTCCCTAGATACTTAATGACTGATGGTGGTTCACACTTTATTCATGGTGCTTTCCGTAAGATGCTTGCTAAATACGACGTTAATCATAGAATTGCATCTCCATATCACCCTCAGTCTAGTGGTCAAGTAGAATTGAGCAATAGGGAGCTCAAATTAATTTTGGAAAAGACTTTCATAGGTCTAGAAAGAATTGGTCCAAAAAACTTGATGATGCATTATTGACCTATAGAACTGCGTATAAAACCTATGGGTATGTCTCCGTACAAAATGGTCTATGGAAAAGCTTGTCACTTACCTCTCGAACTAGAACATAAGGCATATTGGGCTATTAAAGAGCTCAACTATGATTTCAAACTTGCCGGTGAGAAGGGTTATTTGATATTTGCTCGCTTGATGAATGGAGAGCCCAAGCTTATGAAAATGCCAAGTTGTTTAAAGAAAAGGTTAAAAGATGGCATGACAAAAGGATACAAAAGCTTGAGTTTAATGTAGGTGATTATGTATTGCTATACAACTCTCGTTTAAGATTTTTTGCAGGAAACTTCTCTCTAAATGGGAAGGTCCCTACGTTATCGAGGAGGTCTATCGTTCCGGTGCCATAAAAATCAACAACTTCGCAGGCACAAATCCAAAGGTGATAAACGGTCAAAGGACCAAACACTATATCTCAGGTAATCATATAAATGTTGAAACTAATATTATTGAAACCGTGACCCCAGAGGAGTACATAAAGGATACTTTCCAGAACGTTCCAGACTCCGAAAAGGAATAGGTATGTGGTACGGTAAGTAAACCGACTCCAAAACAATTTTTAAGGCAATATTTCTCCGTTTTGGAATATTTAGAAAAATAGAAAAATAAATAGCAGTCCGGGGAGGACACGAGGCCTCCACGAAGGTGGAGGGCGCGCCCTACCCCCTGGGCACGCCCCCCTACCTCATGAGCACCTCATGTGCCCTCCGGACTCCGTTTCCTTGCACGATACGTATTTTGGTTGGTAAAAATTCATTATATATACTCCCGAAGGTTTTGACCATCGTATCACGCAAATATTCTCTGTTCTTGTTTCGAGCTGTTTTTCTGACAGGTCTAGATCATCATGACGACCCCAAGTGCTTCCAAGGACAAGTTCTTCAAGAAGGTGATTAACCCTTACCTCACGGAGGTGCTGCGGCACCCTCAAACCATTGAGATGCGTGATGGGTTGCTGCACATCCGCGATGTTGAGGGACCAAAGGGAACCAGAAGTGTGGAGTCGAGGCTCGAGGCAATGGAGAAACAAGTTTTCAAGTGTCAGGGGATGGTGGAGCATGGAATCAACGCTAGACACAAGATGCTCTTGGAGTTCACCAACAACTACGAGCCGGATGCCAAGAACACCGAGGAGGCCATCTTTAAGCTACAAGAGAAGATCGAGCACCTCCAAGCCCAAATTTATGATCTGCAAAATCAAAACTGTGAGTATGAATATAGATTCAAAAGGATGAGTTTGGCTGCAGATTTGAGGATTCCGGAGACTCGATCATCCTTCTATGATGGAGAGCCTATGCCGTGGAAGTTGGACGACAAGCCCGCATCATCGACAATACCTCCTCTGCCAATGACAAAGAAGGAGAAATAATCACATGGGTATGGGAACTCCCCTTGGCAACTGCCAAGCTTGGGGGAGGTGCCCTGGTATCGTATCACCATCACAACTCCTATCTTTACAGTTTTTCTTAGTTCGATCCTATTAGTAGTATCTTGATTTAGTATAATAAAGTCGTGGCATGATCTAGTTTTGAGTTTTGCTTTATGATCCTTCTTTGTAATCGAGTCTGTGAGCTATATAATAAAGATTAGTGTTGAGTCAAGGGTTTGATTGTTTTGCCATGATCTTGGGTAAGTAGAAGAATAGAATAAAAAGAATCAAGGAGCTCATATTGATCTTAGTGAAAGTAATGACTTCACATAGAAAGAGTATGATGATTAAAAGTTGTTGGGAGTTGGCAAATATAGCTTTGGTCATCGTTGCAATTAATAGGAAGTAATAAGGAAAGAGAGGCTTCACATATAGATATATTATCATTGACATCTTTTATGGTTGGGTGCACTCATTAAAATATGACATGCTAAAGAGTTGAGGTTGGACAAGGAAGACAGCATAATGAGTTATGTTTTCTTACATTCGAGATAAAGTATGTTGCCATGGAACCTCTACCATGTTGAGCTTGCCTTTCCCCCTCATGCTAGCCAAATTCTTAGCACCAAGTAGAAATACTACTTGTGCTTCCAAACACCCTTAAACCAGTTTTGCCATGAGAGCCCACCATATCTACCTACGGATTGAGTAAGATCCTTCAAGTAAGTTGTCATCGGTGCAAGCAATAAAAATTGCTCTCTAAATATGCATGACTTATTAATGTAGAGAAATAAGCTTTGTATGAACTTGTTGTGGACGCAATAAAAGCGACAGACTTCATAATAAAGGTTCACATGCAAGGGGCAATATAAAGTGACGTTCTTTGGCGTTAAGATTTTGTGCATCAACCTTAAACGCGCATGACAGTCTCTGCTTCCCTCTGCGAAGGGCCTATCTTTTATTATTGTCCTCTACCTTACAAGAGTCTCGGTGATCCTCACCATTCCTTTTTCATTTTATCCTTTGGCAAGCTCAGTATGTTGGAAAGAGTATGATATACATATCTAACTGGATGTGGGGAAGCATGAATTGTTATTGTTGACATTACCCTTGAGGTAAAAGGTTGTGGGGCAAAACTATAAGCCCCTATCTTTCTCTATGTCCGATTAAAACTCCATAACCACAAGTATCACGTGAGTGCTAGCAATTATGAAGGACTAAATGATAGTTGAGTGTGCGAACTTGCTTTTAAGCTCTGACATAGACTCTTTCCGATGTTATGATAAATTGCAATTGCTTCAATGACTGAGATTATAATTGTTAGTGCCCAATAATGTTTCTGATTCATGCTTTGGCTTTGTGAATAGATCACTACTTGAACATGAGTAATCATATGACAAAATCTATTTATGTTGCTATTATGAAATAATCATGATGCCTTCATGTCTGTATTTTATTTTTATCAACGCCTCTACCTCTAAACATGAGGACATATTTATTGTTATCGGCTTTTCGCTTGAGGACAAGCGAGGTCTAAGCTTGGGGGAGTTGATACGTCCATTTTGCACCATGCTTTTATGATAATATTTATTGCATTATGGGCTGTTATTTCACGTTATGTCACGATACTTATGGATATTCTCTCTTATTTTATAAGGTTTACATGAAGAGGGAGAATGCCGGCAACTGTAATTCTGGGCTGGAAAAGGAGCAAATATTGAAGTCCTATTCTACGCAACTCCAAAAGTCCTGAAACTCCACGGAATACCTTGAAATAAATAAAGCAAAATCGTCGTCAAAGATGAAGGCCAGGGGGCCACACCCTGCTCATGAGGGTGGGGGGCGCCCCCCCTGGGCGCGCCCCCCTACCTCGTGGGCCCCCTGGTGGCTCTTCGACGCCCATCTTCTCCTATATGAAGTCTTTTGATGATAAAAAAATCAGCGAGAACCTTTCGGGATGAGACTCCGCCGCCACGAGGCGGAACCTTGGCGGAACCAATCTAGGGCTCCTGCAGAGCTCTTCTGTCGGGGACACTTCCCTCCGGGAGGGGGAAATCATCACCATCGTCATCACCAACGCTCCTCTCATCGGGAGAGGGCAATCTCCATCAACATCTTCACCAGCACCATCTCATCTCCAAACCCTAGTTCATCTCTTGTATCCAATTCTTGTCTCCAAGTCCGGGATTGGTGCTAGTAGGTTGCTAGTAGTGTTGATTACTCTTTATAGTTGATGCTAGTTTGTTTATTTGGTGGAAGATCATATGTTCAGATCCTATATGCACATTATTACCGCTCTGATTATGAACATGAATATGCTTTGTGAGTAGTTACGTTTGTTCCTAAGGACAAGGGAGAAGTCTTGCTATTAGTAGTCATGTGAATTTGGTATTCGTTCGATATTTTGATAAGATGTATGTTGTCTAACCTCTAGTGGTGTTATGTGAACGTCGACTACATAACACTTCACCATTATTTGGGCCTAGAGGAAGGCATTGGGAAGTAATAAGTAGATGATGGGTCGCTAGAGTGACAGAAGCTTAAACCCTAGTTTATGCATTGCTTCATAAGGGCCACATGTTTCATGCTATGGTTAGGTTTACCTTAATACGTCTATTGTAGTTGCGGATGCTTGCAATAGAGGTTAATCATAAGTGGGATGCTTGTCCAAGTAAGGACAGTACCCAAGCACAGGTCCACCCACATATCAAATTATCAAAGTACTGAACGCGAATCATATGAGCGTGATGAAAACTAGCTTGACGATATTCCCATGTGTCCTTGGGAGTGCTTTTCCTATCATAAGAGTTTGTCCAGGCTAGTCCTTTGCTACAAAAAGGATTGGGCCACCTTGCTGCACCTTATTTACTTTTATCACTTGTTGCTCGTTACAATTTATCTTACCGCAAAACTATCTGTTACCACTTATTTCAGTACTTGCAGAGAATACCTTGCTAAAAACCGCTTATCATTTCCTTCTGGTCCTTGTTGGGTTTGACACTCTTACTTATTGAAAGGACTACGATAGATCCCCTATACTTGTGGGTCATCACTCGCTTCCTGGAGATCGCTGTCTCAAGTGGGTTGTTCACCGACAACTCTTTGCCTAGTGCTCCAGGAGCCATCAATGAACTGATAAACAAAAAGCAATCGAAAGGAAACCACAATCGCAATGAAAACGGGAAAAGAATAGGATGTGAGAATCGGTCGGTGCTTCGCAAAAAGAAGATTATTGGAATGAAAATATAGCAGCATAACTGATTCGCCCACCTTTCCTTCGTCAGTAGAGAAGAAAAATGGCAGAAGTGAGTAGCCTAAAGTGAGGTTTTCTTCAAGAAAGGGAAGAAAGGGCTTGAATGAGCATTCCAATGAAATGATGGTTGCTTCGTCCGGTCCAACTTGGAGGCCACCTTACCACTGCTGGTAAAGGTGTGGATTTTGTGATATGACGGGTCATGACGGCCACACCGGGGTGACAGGTGAGTCTCGAATGTAGCACCTCGCTGTTAATTGGTGGATGACACGCGGGCCCGGATGCTTTGAAATGTCATTAACTTGATTTTAGTCTCTTTAGTATTTGGATCCAAACATGGATGAGGCTAACAAGTTTTAGTCCCACTACTTTTAGTCATGAGACTAAAACGTATCAAAGCACTCTCTCAGGCTGGTCATAGTGGGGAGTAACTTAGACTAGTGTCATGCATATGACACTAGTGTAAGTTACTACCTCCATAGTGCAAAGTAACATAGTAGTAGTATCATAGATTGCTTCATTTATTATCTCATAGACTCATTTTGCCTCGGAAAGCGCTATGTTATAGTAACATATTATGTTACCACAAGCACCTCTTTCCTCATTAAATACTTGCCACATAAGCAAAATTGTCTTGGGATGTGTTAAGTTACTACCTAAGTTACTCCCACTATGGCTAGCCTCAATATTGTGCACCGCGACCAAGGCGGAGATGAAAACGAGAGAACTATGTAATTAATGCATGAGTTTAACTAGGGTAGTTTTGTAAAGTACAAGCTACATTCCTCCAATCGCAAAATCCCTTGGTTCATGAGATTTGAGATTTGAGCCCTATAAACCGGAGGGGAGGGGGTACTGCACACGGTGTAGTCTAGTCACTTGTTTTTTTTTTGAGCCGAAGTCTAGTCACTTGTTGAAATCTCTAGAAAGGCAAATACTCCTTTCCGGTTTACAGGTCTACACTACTCCCTCTGTCTAGGTGTGTAAGTCATCTTACGAAAACCAAATAGTCCCAAAACACTTAGGCGCGGTGCATTAACTTCTACCTTGTTTCTTGTTTCTTGGCATACGTATCAACCAATAAGAGATGAGAGGTGTGCATGCTTTTAATGACTTGCAATGGCTAGTTCATTGCATGGAATGCTATTAATTAGCAAATAAACAATGGTGACCCCAAGAGGAAACGGTGCTAAGCGCGTGGACCTATGCAGAATGAGTATCAGCCAATGGATAATGGAGTTTAATTGTTAAACAATAGGAATTTTGTCTCATGCAAGAGCCTGGCTAGTACTCCAAGGAACTGCACCACACGAGCATTCACAACTGCCACATTCGGTTTGCACTTGGCTCTTCGCCTCTTTGAGAAGATGAACAATGATGTTACTCCTACTTCTACAGTATCAAATCCACTGCTGCATGTCCGTCTACCTCGTGCGGGAGGGATAGCGTGTAGCGAAAGCTTCTACTTACTGCTCCTGCCTTTGCATCCATGACAGGTGGGCCCAACAGGTGGTTGGCCCACCTGTCATGCAGCCAAAGGCAGGTGCAGTTAAGGCATCGGAGCTCAGTCCGCGAGGGAGAGGGCGTCATAGTAATCAAATTTCTCGGGCTTGTACGATTTGACGCGACACATCAAAGCACTGCATTCGATATAACTCTTTTTACACATTTCAAATGGGCTACTTCGTATGTAGGAGTAGACATATTCTGCTTCGTATGTACTCCCTCCGTTCCAAAATATAAGTCTTTTTAGAGATTTCACTATGAACTGGAGTACATACGAAACAAAATGAGTGAATCTACACTCTAAAATATGTCTATATACATCCGTATGTAGTTTGTAGTGGAATCCCTAAAAAGACTTACATTTAGGAACGGAGGGAGTAGTCACTTGTTGCAATCTCTAAAAAGACTTATATTTGGAAACGGAGGGAGTACAACGCATGCATGCATGTCGTGACCTTCCTTTTGATACTTGCATGTGTTGATTTGATCCACCTTGCCAAATTTTGACTATAAATTTAACTAATCAAATTTTCATGCATGTCACAAAAAATCACGGGGATGTTTGGATTGTGACTATGTTTGTCTTATGTTGCCACATTTTTTTTCTCACAGTTGCCACACTTGCCTAACCTGAGTTGCTCAAATTGTTAGACACACTTTGGCTTGCCTAAGGGAATCTTGCCACAATTTTTGTGTATATGACATGTGGGGTTCACTTCTAATAAAAAAATTCTTGTCTTAGGTGTGGCTAATAAAAAAGACTTATATTTAGGAAAGGATGGAGTAGAAAATATAAATAATAATGCATGTTGGGGCAACCCATGTTTCCGCTAATTTTAGCTGTGGGCTTGTTCACAATTTTTACGAGGGGGTGGTTGTTCATTTAATGGAGGGACTTGTAGTACTACCAGACTTGAACGATACAAAGTGTGACCTGGCACACCGTAACACCACTTGGAACAAGCGGGTAGCTATCTCAAAAAACGATCAACAACTAGAAAAAACCACGACCTGGCATGTAGTATAGTACACAATTTTAAACGATTGTTTTGATGGAGTGAAAAAGGAATACTACCCCACTACTTATATATAGGCCGGAGCCTCCGCGCTTGCTTGCTAGGGATGCTCTATTCACACACTCTCATCCTCTCCAGATCTAAATAAGATAGGGGTAGTAACCCTGTCTTTCTCCCTTCAAAAAACACTGGCTTTCTATCCTCACCGCTGGTTATAGATCCGGAAGTATCCCCCTCCGCCGGTGAAGGGGAGGAGGGGCAGCGTTTAGGCCGTCGTCGACAGCGAGGGAGGAGACCCACTGCCGGCCGCACCGTTATCTCTGGCCGAGCGCCGGCGCGGGAGGTCCTCCGATCCCTTTGTCGTTGCCTATGGGCGGATACTGCCTCTTGCCGCCCACCTATCCACATCCCGACGACCTTCAGGTATATCTTCGTTTGAAACCACCTTAGCTCTACTTCCCCAGCTCGCTACGTCGCTGCATGTGCATCATTTTCTACCTCTCAGCCCCTCTTGATCGGATGGTCCAACGTCACCTTTTTTCTTCTTCTATTGTTAGAGGTAAAGCTACTTCATGAATTCGAATCTTGTACTCCCTCCATCCGAAAATACTTTTCATTGAAATAAAGTGGGGGTGGGGGAATTTAGTATGTACATCAGACTTGGTACAAACAGGAAGGAAAGGGGATGAAAGTAGTACAGACTAGTCATCCAACCGGTCTCTTGGTCGAAAAGGGAAATATAGGGGTAACGCTGTACACAGTGGTATGACCAGGACTAGATTTGCTATCCACACATAGGAGTAGGTGGTAGAGTGAACAAAAATGGGACCAACCCAGATATGTTTCTTGGATGTTTATTTCTCGGGGCAACAAACTATGGATCACCACTTTATGCCCCTGTTTATGTACATGGTACTGTACTGCTGGTGCACCCATTGTCCCATGCCCTTATACCAAATATTTAGGCTCCAGTCGGAATAAAGGGGCATAAAACATAGGTCTTGATGAAAATAGAGGAATAGGAAAGGAATGTAGGTATAAAACTATGGAACAGTGAACCGGAGGAAGCTCTCAAGAGAATGTGTTCGGATGGACTACGAAATGTACAGATTTGTTTTTTTAGAGTAGCATGCTTGGTAGTATGAGATGCTATTTGTTTATTCGGCTGCACAGTAACTACTCTTGTCCTCACCTCACGTACCACACATAGGTTGATTTTTTATTCTGGCAAACACAGCACAGCAACCTGTCTAACGCATGGCAGCGGGCGCCTGCCTCGGGCTTCCGCCCAAAAAATGAGCAGCGTGTGGATGTTTCTAATCCGATGGAATCAGTACTACCAGACCAGCATTCCTATGAAACACTATTCACCTTTCCCGTGTTCCGAACGGTTGGAAGGGAAAGAATACGGTAGGAATTGTGTTCCTATGAAAATCCTGCACCAAACCTGTGAACCGAACACAGCCTTAGCTGTTCTTAATATAATGTCCCTGGTAAAAATGAAGTCATGCCACTGTTTTTGCCTGTAATTGTTTGAGACTGTGACAAGTTTAGCCAAATGTTTTTGCCTGTATTGTTTGAGACTCTGACTGTTTCCTCTGTGCCTTTTTGTGCAAACAGGGATATCCAATTCACCTGGTTGCAGTTGTGACCTTTTGGTGCACTACACAAAACTCTTCTTAAAAGAAGTGACTTTTGTGCTGTTTAACTGGAATGTCAGATGGAACAGTTGGTTCATTTTGGTGTAACTGCACAAAGGGAGATCTGTGTTCCAATCCTCATCATCCATATTGGCGCCATAACCTTCCTTTAGGTAAAAATAATATTTAATGCATGTGTTCATCTCTATTTTCCGACTGCCATGAGAAAATAATGTTGTTTTTTACTAGTACACTTGTACTCCCTCACTGACAAAACCAATTCTGAATTAGAAGGCCAATCATGTACTTGGTTTCACCAATTGGTGAGGAGAAAGAGGAACATAGCATGAAGAGGAAGAAGAAGAAGAAGAAGAAACAGTGCCAAGGCGATCTTGCTGAAGCCAGAGGCCTTAGTCGAGGCTATTCAAGGGCTCCGGCAACGACTACCTTACATGTGAGACGATCCTCCAGGGAGCCCTTCCACTTCTGCTATCTCACTTAATTAATTAGGAGCACTTAAGTACCACTAATTTATTACTGCCTAATTTTCCTATTGGAGTTAAACAAATCTTTAGTAGGACCCTATGCTGAATCATGTACGTGTGAATGTTTGTCTATGGAGGTGAATCATGTGGTGGAGCAGGGAGGGAATATTATTAGTGTCATGACATAATAGTGCTATTGTTTTGCATGTCAATTTATTGACATTGGTTCAATGAGGCAATGTTTTGCGTATTATCCATCATGAATTTGATGCTATTGTTTGAGTAATATGCTAATGTCTTCATATCCTTTCTCACTAAGCTAATGAAGGTTTCACCTTCTTCCTACTTGTGCAAACAGGGATCATGTTGTGCCAATCATACATTTTAGTGGAACTACACAAGACAATACAATGAACTGTATCCCAGCCAGTGCTTTAACTCTGCTGGAAGTTCTTGATAATCTTTCGATATAATCTCAGCACTGGTAAACAAGAGTGATTTCAACCATACATTTGAAGTGCACAAAAATATATACTATTGTGTGATTCCAGTGAGTGCTTTATCATCTCTTATGGGACTACATGAATAAGCTTTTTTTCTCAGGTTGGTATGGGCCTAAGGCCTTCATCCATATTAGTTTGCTGTCATCTCTATTTGTATCGTGCTACTGTCATGAGAAACTCCTTTATCTTTGCACTTTTAAGTTTTGCAACCTATGATAAATGGCAATGCTTTGAGTGTTGAGTTGAGCTAATTGGCACTGATTAAATAAACTAATACCTCTCTTTAAGCAAGACTACTATGTTCCTAACTTTAACCATTAAGATAATGAGGGTGCTTCTATTTGTTAGTGTATGTTTCATCAACTAGTCCCACTATTACAGTAATCTCATCTCTCAATATATGTGCCAACAGGGATGCTCGATTTTGGTGGAACTGCACAAAAACTTTGGGTGCTTCATTGCCTCGACAGCTTCCATCCTTTCCTGTCAGTCGCTAATCTCTGCTTGCTTTCTTCCTTTGCTGTCAGTCGCTTGGCTTATCTCGGCTTCCAGTCAAAGGAAATAGTAATTGATATGCTACCTCACACATGTTGGTACTGGTCTTTATCCTGATTATTGTGCCTGTCATATGTATTGGTAATTTGGTATTGTGCTATTGTTTGCCGATTTCATAAAGGAGTAATTTGGAGCCTGAACTCGTAGGCAAATCATTACATCGGGTGATTTTAGTAGAACTGCACAAAATGATCAGATGGACAGGTACTTATGCTGCTGCTATGTACTCCAAAGTTCACTCAGACAAGCATCGATGTTGACAAGAAGTGCCTATATTCATTCGAGTATCAACCGGCGTCAACCAATTGTCAAACTCCAAGTATTAGGAGAGTGAACGCCAAAAATATTGCTTGGTGCATAGCCCAGAAAAACGCAGTCCAGTCTTTGGTCCCAACTTGTGCCTTTTGGTTATCGGCACATATGGTAGCGAACTATATGGCATGGATTCTAAAGATTCCAGACAAGTTGGTTGACGCGTATATTCATCTGGGACTTAATCAGTCTGCACGCCAAGGATGCTCCATTTCAGTTGAACTACACAAAAATTTGGATGGTTCATTTTCTCAACCGCCTCCTTTCTCGTCTGCAATGTAGAATTTTGGCGAGATACAGGACCAAGATGAGCCAGTAAACTAGTTGGATGAAAGTAGTGGCCAAGTTGCTCAAACCTCCGTCGGCACGAGGCCACTATTTGAGGATAAACCTACAAGCAAAGTTCAGATTGTTTGTGCTGCCTCTTATGTACTCGAAAGTTTACTCATACAAGAACCAATTTTAGCAAGAAGTACCTCTGATTGAACACCATTTACCAGTCTATACCCTAGGTAATTAAAGTTCGTCCATGGATCATATTGGCTGTGATCTCAATCATTTGGATGCATAAACATACTGAACATGTGTATATCTGAATCTTTTTGTGAATTATGTATGAATATTGTCGTGTGATCTATCAATCATTTGGATGCATAGATATGCTGAGCTTGTGTATATATGAATCTTTTGAGTTGTTGATAGTGCATGTTGGCTATGAATATGAACGTGTCCTGTGAACCTGAGTTTGATATGAATTGCAACAGAACCAGTTATAACCCTTCTCCTCCTCTCAATCTGCGACTCCACTACCGTGTTTTCCCATCTCCGAGTCGTTCCCGTCCGGGGCCTCGCCATCGTCCACCGCCTCGCTTTGTTCGGTGCGGCGTGGTCAACAAACGAGAGTCATCGGAAGAGGACTATACGTGGAGAGCCTGACGGCTAGGACCCACGAGGTCCATGGTCGCACGCAAGGAAAGTTCCTCCTTATTAAGCTAAAAAAAATGTTTCCTCCACCTGACAGCTGGGACCCACTGGTTGTATCTTTGCACGGAAGGAAGTGCCTCCTTGTTTTGCGAAAAAAATTATTCATCCCGTTGACAGCTGGGACCCGTCAGATTTGGTAACTGACTTGTGGGCCTGCTAAGCGGACATGTACACACGGATTTGTCAACTTAATCAACAAATGATTCTAGCAGCTGGACTGTTGGATGTTAATCCAACAGCCGTGCTCCTTCTTCAACCTCTGTTCTTGTTCCTGCCTCCGGTGGGCGGCACTGCGGCTGTGCTGCCGCGCACCCGAACCAGTGAAGTTTCCCACTCCTCTCCATCTGCGACTCCACTGCCCCGTCTTCCCCATCTCCGGGTCGTTCCAGTCTGGGTGCGCTCGGCATGGTGTGGTCAACGTGGTCAACAACTAAGAGTCATCAGAAGATGACTGTACATGAGAGGCTGACAGTGGGGACGCACCACACCCATGGACGGATGCATGCAACGGAACGCGGCGAGGTCAACGTGGTCAAGGAACGACTTCCATCGGAAGTATACTGTACGTGGAGAGTCTCGGCTGGGTCCACGGTCGCAGCAAGTAAGTGCCTCCTTATTACGCGGAAAATAATGATTCCTCCAACTAACAACAGGGACCCACTGGACGGGCCACCGTATTTTGCGGAAAAAAACATTTGCCCCCTGACTGATGGGACCCACCTGACGGGCCACCGTACTTCGCAAAAAAAACGTCCCCCCCCCTCGTTGTCCGCTCGGACCCACCGGAAGTGCCTCCTTATTACGCACAAAAAAATGAATACTCCCCCTGCTAGCTGGGACCCACCTTGGTGGGAGGCTGACTTGTGGGCCTACTAAGTTGACGGGGACGAAGGGCTTTGTCAACTTAGTCAATATGAACGATTCTAGATCTAGTGACCATACGATGTCCATCCAACGGCCCTAGTGCTTCTTCAACCTCTGGTCTTCTTGCTCCAGCCGCCCAAACCAGCGCCGGTCGTGCCTCATGCTCCTGCCTCCCGTGGCCGGCTGTGCTGCCGCGAAGGACTCACCGCCCCCTACTATTCCCACTGCTGGCCAGGCCCTGCGGTGACGGTAGCCTCACACCGCAGCCGAACCAGTGAACCCTCGTACTCCTCTTGCGCGGGCTTCCACTGCCGTGTCTTCCCCGGCTCCGCGTTGTCCCCTTCCTAGGCCACGCCGTCGTCCACCGTCGTGGTGCTCTCCGCGCGGCGTGGTTAACATGGTCAAGGAACGACTTCCATCGGAAGAGTACTGTACGTGGAGAGGCTGACAGCTGGGTCCACGGCCACAGCCCGGTTTTTTTGTGATTTGCCAAGTAAGTCGCTTTGTCAGGCCTGTTGGGCTGCAAATCTTTCAAGACGAGGAGAGCTTTCATTCGGCTGGCCGAGAAAATGGCCCATCAGTAATGAGAAATGGGCTGTACATTTTTAAAACACATCAAAGCGGCAATTAGGTTCAAATATCTTTTTTTTCATTTTGAGATTTTAAATTACATTATTTTTTATGCGTCGAGAATTTGTTGGATTTTATATTGATATACATTTAGTTTTAAATTCAGTTTGAATGTGAGTCGAAATTTCGGGATTAAAAACAGTTCGGACCGCACCGAAATATGCAAAAATTCGTATAATTTTTTAACCGTGGCCACAATATGGGCTGTAATGCTAACAAAAAGAATATGGGCTCCAAACAAAACCTTAAGAATTAGCAAATGGGCTGTAAATTATTAGAAATAATGGCAGATGGGTTGTATGCTATTTTTCACAGATTTGAGGCTTTCCTAAAAAAAGTTGACGCACAAGCAGTGACTGTTGGATGGCCATCCAACGGCCGTCGTGCTTCTTCAATCTCTGCTCTTCCTGCTCCAGCCGCTCAGACAAGCGCCGGTGGGACTTCCTGCTCCCTCCTCCCCACGGTCGGCTATGCTACCGCGCAGGCCTCACCGCCCCACCATACTCCCATCGCTGGCCTAGCCATCCCTCTACTCACCACACCTGTTGTTATTCTCCGGCGACGGCAGACGAACCAGTAAACCCTCGTTCAGTCGTACTCCCCTCCGCGTGGGAAACAACTGATGAGTCTTCCCTGCCTCTATGTTGTTCCCTTCCTAGGCCTCGCCGTCGTCCATCGCCCTGGTGCTCTCGGCGCGGCCTAGTCAACATGGTCAACGACCGACATGCATCTGAAGTGGACTGTATGTGGAGAGGCCGACAGTTGGGTCCACGGCCGCACGCAAGGAAATGCCTCCTTATTACACACAAAATAATGATTCCTCTACCTGACATCGGGGACCCACCGAAAGGGCCTCAGTATTTCGTGAAAAAAACGTTACCGCCACTGACAGCTCGGACCCACCAGCTATATTTTCGCACGCAAGGAAGTGCCTCCTTATTACGCACAAAGAAAATGAATACTCCCCCTGTTAGCTGGGACCCAGTATAGTGGCAGGCTGACTTGTGGGCCTACTAAGTTAACGGGGACGGAGGGCTTTGTCAACTTAGTCAATATGCACGATTCTAGCTCCAGTGACCGTACGATGTCCATCCAACAGCCGTAGTGCTTCTTCAACCTCTGGTCTTCTTGCTCCAGCCGCCCAAACCAGCGCCGGTCGTGCCTCGTGCTCCTGCCTCCCGTGGCCGGCTGCGATGCGGCGGAGGCCTCACCACCCCCTACTACTCCCACTGCTGGCCAGGCCATCCCTCTACTCACCCACACCCCTTGTTATTCTGCGGCGACGGCAGCCTCACACCGCAATGAACCAGTGAACCCTCGTACTCCTCTATGTGTGGGCATCCACTGCCGCATCTTCCCCGGCTTCGCATCGTCCCCTTCCTAGGCCTCGCCATCGTCCACCGCCCTGGTGCTCTCGGCGCGGCGTGGTCAACGTGGTCAAGGAACAGCTTCCATCGGACGTGGACTGTACGTGGAGAGGCTGACAGCTGGGTCCACGGTCGCAGCAAGGAAGTGCCTCCTTATTACGTGCAAAATAATTATTCCTCCACCTGACAGCAGGGACCCACTGGACGGGCCACCATATTTTGCAAAAAGAACGTTTCTCCCCTGACTGCTGGGACCCACCAGCTACACCTTCGCACACAAGGAAGTGCATCCGGCCAAAAAAAACGATTCGCCCTCGTGACTGCTGGGACCCACCAGCTACATCTTCGCATGCAAGGAAGTGCCTGACAGTCGTGTTGGAAATATGCCCTAGAGGCAATAATAAATAAGTTATTATTATATTTCTTTGTTCATGATAATAGTCTTTTATTCATGCTATAACTGTATTATCCGGAAATCATAATACACGTGTGAATACATAGACCACAATATGTCCCTAGTGAGCCTCTAGTTGACTAGCTCGTTGTGATCAACAGATAGTCATGGTTTCCTGGCTATGGACATTGGATGTCGTTGATAACGGGATCACATCATTAGGAGAATGATGTGATGGACAAGACCCAATCCTAAGACTAGCACAAAAGATCATGTAGTTCATTTGCTAGAGCTTTGCCAATGTCAAGTATCTCTTCCTTTGACCATGAGATCGTGTAATTCCTGGATACCGTAGGAGTGCTTTGGGTGTATCAAACGTCACAACGTAACTGGGTGACTATAAAGGTGCACTACAGGTATCTCCGAAAGTATCTATTGTTTTATGCGGATCGAGACTGGGATTTGTCACTCCGTGTAAACGGAGAGGTATCTCTGGGCCCACTCGGTAGGACATCATCATATGCGCAATGTGACCAAGGAGTTGATCACGGGATGATGTGTTACGGAACGAGTAAAGTGACTTGCCGGTAACGAGATTGAACAAGGTATTGGATACCGACGATCGAATCTCGGGCAAGTAACATACCGATAGACAAAGGGAATTGAATACGGGATCGATTGAGTCCTTGACATCGTGGTTCATCCGATGAGATCATCGTGGAACATGTGGGAGCCAACATGGGTATCCAGATCCCGCTGTTGGTTATTGACTGGAGAACGTCTCGGTCATGTCTGCATGTCTCCCGAACCCGTAGGGTCTACACACTTAAGGTTCGATGACGCTAGGGTTATAAAGAAAGCTTGTATGTGGTTACCGAATGTTGTTCGGAGTCCCGGATGAGATCCCGGACGTCACGAGGAGTTCCGGAATGGTCCGGAGGTAAAGATTTATATATAGGAAGTCCTGTTTCGGCCATCGGGACAAGTTTCGGGGTCATCGGTATTGTACTGGGACCACCGGAAGGGTCCCGGGGGCCCACCGGGTGGGGCCACATGGGCTGTAGGGGGTGCGCCTTGGCCTACATGGGCCAAGGGCACCAGCCCCAAGAGGCCCATGCGCCTGGGGAAACCCTAAAGGAAGAGTCCCAGCAGGGGAAGGCACCTCCTAGGTGCCTTGGGGGGGGAGGACTCCTCCCCTGGCCGCCTCCCCCTTGGAGATTGGATCTCCTAGGGGCTGGCGCACCCCCCCCCCCCTTGGGATCCCTATATATAGTGGGGTAGGAGGGCCTCCCAAACACACCTTATGCCTTTGGTGCAGCCCCTCCCTCTCTCCCAAGTTCCTCCTCCTCTCCCATGGTGCTTGGCGAAGCCCTGCTGGATTGCCACGCTCCTCCATCACCACCACGCCGTTGTGCTGCTGTTGGATGGAGTCTTCCTCAACCTCTCCCTCTCCCCTTGCTGGATCAAGGCGTGGGAGACGTCACCGGGCTGTACGTGTGTTGAACGCGGAGGTGCCGTCCGTTCGGCACTTGATCATCGGTGATTTGAATCACGACGAGTACGACTCCATCAACCCCGTTCACTTGAACGCTTCCGCTTAGCGATCTACAAGGGTATGTAGATGCACTCTTCTTTCTACTCGTTGCTGGTCTCTCCATAGATAGATCTTGGTGACACGTAGGAAAATTTTGAATTTCTGCTACGTTCCCCAACAGTGGCATCATGAGCTAGGTCTATTGCGTAGATTCTTTGCACGAGTAGAACACAAAGTAGTTGTGGGCGTTGATATTGTTCAATATGCTTACCGTTACTAGTCCAATCTTGTTTCGACGGTATTGTGGGATGAAGCGGCCCGGACCGACCTTACACGTACTCTTACGTGAGACAGGTTCCACCGATTGACATGCACTTGGTGCATAAGGTGGCTAGCGGGTGCCAGTCTCTCCCACTTTAGTCGGAACGGATTCGATGAAAAGGGTCCTTATGAAGGGTAAATAGCAATTGGCATATCACGTTGTGGTCTTGCGTAGGTAAGAAACGTTCTTGCTAGAAACCCATAGCAGCCACGTAAAACATGCAACAACAATTAGAGGACGTCTAACTTGTTTTTGCAGGGTATGCTATGTGATATGATATGGCCAAAAAATATGTGATGAATGAGATTGATCATGTTCTTGTAATAGGATTCACGACTTGCATGTCGATGAGTATGACAACCGGCAGGAGCCATAGGAGTTGTCTTTATTTTTTGTATGACATGCGTGTCATTGAAGAACGCCATGTAACTTACTTTACTTTATTGCTAAACGCGTTAGTCATAGAAGTAGAAGTAGTCGTTGGCGTGACAACTTCATGAAGACACGATGATGGAGATCATGATGATGGAGATCATGGTGTCATGTCGGTGACAAGATGATCATGGAGCCCCGAAGATGGAGATCAATGGAGCTATATGATATTGGCCATATCATGTCACAACTATTTGATTGCATGTGATGTTTATCATGTTTATGCATCTTGTTTGCTTAGGACGACGGTAGTAAATAAGATGATCCCTTACAAAATTTCAAGAAGTGTTCTCCCCTAACTATGCACCGTTGCTACAGTTCGTCGCTTCTAAGCACCACGTGATGATCGGGTGTGATGGATTCTTACGTTCACATACAACGGGTGTAAGACAGTTTTACACAGCGAAAACACTTAGGGTTAACTTGACGAGCCTAGCATGTGCAGACATGGCCTCGGAACACGGAGACCGAAAGGTCGAGCATGAGTCGTATGGTAGATACGATCAACATGAAGATGTTCACCGATGTTAACTAGTCCGTCTCACGTGATGATCGGACACGGGCTAGTTGACTCGGTTCATGTGATCACTTAGATGACCAGAGGGATGTCTATCTAAGTGGGAGTTCATAAGATGAACTTAATTATCTTGAACATAGTCAAAAGACCTTTTGCAAATTATGTCGTAAGCTCGCGCTTTAGTTCTACTGTTTTAGATATGTTCCTAGAGAAAATATAGTTGAAAGTTGAAAGTAGCAATTATGCGGACAGTAGAAAGCTTATGTCCTTAATGCACTGCTCAGTGTGCTGAACCCCAAACGTCGTTTGTGGATGTTTCGAACATCGAACATACACGTTTTGATAACTACGTGATAGTTCAGTTAAATGGTTTAAGTAGAGGCACCAAAGATGTTTTCGAAACGTCGCGGAACATATGAGATGTTTCGAGGGCTGAAATTGGGATTTCAGGCTCGTGCCCACGTCAAGAGGTATGAGACCTCCGGCGATTTTCTTAGCCTGCAAACTAAGGGAGAAAAGCTCAATCGTTGAGCTTGTGCTCAGATTGTCTGAGTGCAACAATCACTTGAATCAAGTGGGAGTTAATCTTCCAGATGAGATAGTGATGTTTCCCCAAAGTCATTGCCATCGAGCTGCTAGAGCTTCGTGATGAACTATAACATATCAGGGATAAATAAGATGATCCTTGAGGTATTCACGATGTTTGACACCGCGAAAGTAGAAATCAAGAAGGAGAATCAATTGTTGATGGTTGGTGAAACCACTAGTTTCAAGAAGGGCAAGGGCAAGAAGGGATACTTCATGAAACGGCAAATCAGCTGCTGCTCCAGTGAAGAAACCCAAGGTTGAACCCAAACCCGAGACTAAGTGCTTCTGTAATAAGGGGAACAGTCACTAGAGCATAATTACCCTAGATACTTGGTAGATGAGAAGGCTGGCAAGGTCGATAGAAGTATATTGGATATACATTATGTTAATGTGTACTTTACTAGTACTCCTAGTAGCACCAGGGTATTGGATACCGGTTCGGTTGCTAAGTGTTAGTAACTCGAAATAAAAGCTACGGAATAAACGGAGACTAGCTAAAGGTGAGCTGACGATATATGTTGGAAGTGTTTCCAAGGTTGATATGATCAAGCATCGCACGCTCCCTCTACCACCGAGATTGGTGTTTGCGTTGAGCATAGACATGATTGGATTATGTCTATCGCAATACGGTTATTCATTTAAGGAGAATAATGGTTACTCTATTTTTGAATAATACCTTCAATGGTCTTGCACCTAAAGGAATGGTTTATTGAATCTCGGTCGTAGTGATACACATTTTCATGCCAAAAGATATAAGATAGTAATGATAGTACCACTTACTTGTGGCACTGCCATGTAAGTCATAATGGTATAAAACGCATGAAGAAGCTCCATGTTGATGGATATTTGGACTCACTCGTTTTTGAAAAGTTTGAGACATGCGAACCATGTCTATTGGTGTATATGCATGAAGAAACTCCATGCAAATGGATCGTTCGGACTCACTTGATTTTGAATCACTTGAGATATGCAAATCATACCACATGGGCAAGATGACTGAAAAGCCTCATTTTCAGTAAGATGGAACAAGACAGCAACTTGTTGGAAGTAACACATTTTGATGTGTGCAGTCGAATGAGTGCTGAGGCATGCAGTGAATATCATTATGTTCTTACTTCACAGATGATTCGAGTAAATGTTGAGTATATTTACTTGATGAAACACAAGTCTGAATTATTGAATGGTTCAAGTAATTTCAGAGTGAAGTAGCAGATCATTGTGACAAGAGGATAAAATGTCTATGATATGATCATAGAGATGAATATCTGAGTTACGAGTTTTGGCACACAATTAAGACATTGTGGAAATTGTTTCACAATTAATACCGCCTGGAACACCATAGTGTGATGGTGTGTCCGAACATCATAGTTGCACCCTATTGGATATGGTGCGTACCATGATGTCTCTTATCGAATTACCACTATCGTCCATGGGTTAGGCATTAGAGACAACCACATTCACTTTAAATAGGGCACCACGTAATTCCGATGAGGTGACACCGTATGAATTATGGTTTAGAGAAACCTAAGTTGTCGTTTCTTAAAGGTTTGGGGCTGCGACGCTTATGTGAAAAAGTTTCAGGATTAAGCTCGAACCCAAAGCGGATAAAATGCATCTTCATAGGACACCCAAAACAGTTGGGTATACCTCCTAATTCAGATCCGAAAGCAATATGGATTGTTTCTTGAATCGGGTCCTTTCTCGAGGAAAGGTTTCTCTCGAAAGAGTTGAGTGGGAGGATGGTGGAGACTTGATGAGGTTATTGAACCGTCTCTTCAACTAGTGTGTGGCAGGGCACAGGAAGTTGTTCCTGTGGCACCTACACCAATTGAAGTGGAAGCTTATGATATTGATCATGAAACTTCGGATCAAGTCACTACCAAACCTCGTAGGACGACAAGGACACGTACTACTTCGGAGTGGTAAGGTGATCCTGTCTTGAAGGTCATGTTGCTAGACAACAATGAACCTACGAGCTATGGAGAAGCGATGGTGGGCCCGGATTCCGATAAATGGCTTGAGGCCATAAAATCCGAGAACGGATCCATGGACTTTGGTGGACTTGCCCGATGATCGGCAAGCCATTAAGATAAATGGATCTTTAAGAAGAAGACGGACGTGGATGGTAATGTCACCGTCCATGAAGCTCGACTTGTGGCGAAAAGTTTTTCACAAGTTCAAGGAGTTGACTACGATGAGATTTTCTCATCCGTAGCGATGCTTAAGTCCGTCGGAATCATGTTAGCATTAGCTGCATTTATGAAATCTGGCAGACGGATGTCAAAACGAGTTTCCTTACCAGTTTTCATAAGGAAAGGTTGTATGTAATACAATCAGAAAGTTTTTGTCGATCCTAAGGATGCTAAAAGGTATGCAAAGCTCCAGCAATCCTTCTAAGGACTGGAGTGAGCATCTCGGAGTTGGAATGTTTGCTTTGATGATGATCAAAATTTTGGGTTTGTACAAAGTTTATGAGAAACTTGTATTTCCAAAGAAGTGAGTGGGAGCACTATAGAATTTCTGATGAGTATATGTTGTTGACATATTGATGATCAGAGATGATGTAGAATTTATAGAAAGCATATAGGGTTATTTGAAAGGTGTTTTTCAATGGAAAGCCTGGATTAAGCTACTTGAACATTGAGCATCAAGATCTATAAGGATAGATCAAAATGCTTAATAATACTTTCAAATGAGCACATACCTTGACATGATCTTGAAGGTGTTCAAGATGGATCAGTCAAAGAAGAAGTTCTTGCCTGAATTGTAAGGTACGAAGTTAAGACTTAAAGCTCGACCACGGCAGAATAGAGAGAAAGGACGAAGGTCGTCCCCTATGCTTAAGACGTAGGCTCTTCAGTATGCTATGCTGTGTACCGCACCTGAAGTGTGCCTTGCCATGAGTCAGTCAAGGGGTACAAGAGTGATCCAAGAATGGATCATAGGACAGCGGTCAAAGTTATCCTTAGTAACTAGTGGACTAAGGAATTTTCTCAATTATGGAGGTGGTAAAAGAGTTCGTCGTAAAGGGTTACGTCGATGCAAGCTTAACACCTATCCGGATAGCTCTGAGTAGAGATACCGGATACGTATAATGGAGCAACAATTTAGAATAGCTCAAGGTAGAACAGTTATTTGGAATAGCTCCAAGTAGAGCGTGGTAGCTGCATCTAGGAGATGACATAGAGATTTGTAAAACACACACGGATCTGAAAGGTTCAGACCCATTGACTGAAACCTCTCTCACAAGCAACATGATCAAACTTAAAACTCATTGAGTATTGATCACATAGTGATGTGAACTAGACTACTGATTCTAGTAAACTCTTGGGTGTTAGTCACATGGCGATGTGACCTGTGAGTGTTAATCACATGGCGATGTGAACTAGATTATTGACTCTAGTGCAAGTGGGAGACTGTTGGAAATATGCCCTAGAGGCAATAATAAATAAGTTATTATTATATTTCTTTGTTCATGATAATAGTCTTTTATTCATGCTATAACTGTATTATCCGGAAATCATAATACACATGTGAATACATAGACCACAATATGTCCCTAGTGAGCCTCTAGTTGACTAGCTCGTTGTGATCAACAGATAGTCATGGTTTCCTGGCTATGGACATTGGATGTCGTTGATAACGGGATCACATCATTAGGAGAATGATGTGATGGACAAGACCCAATCCTAAGACTAGCACAAAAGATCGTGTAGTTCATTTGCTAGAGCTTTGCCAATGTCAAGTATCTCTTCCTTTGACCATGAGATCGTGTAATTCCTGGATACCGTAGGAGTGCTTTGGGTGTATCAAACGTCACAACGTAACTGGGTGACTATAAAGGTGCACTACAGGTATCTCCGAAAGTATCTATTGTTTTACGCGGATCGAGACTGGGATTTGTCACTCTGTGTAAACGGAGAGGTATCTCTGGGCCCACTCGGTAGGACATCATCATATGCGCAATGTGACCAAGGAGTTGATCACAGGATGATGTGTTACGGAACGAGTAAAGTGACTTGCCGGTAACGAGATTGAATAAGGTATTGGATACCGACGATCGAATCTCGGGCAAGTAACATACCGATAGACAAAGGGAATTGAATACGGGATCGATTGAGTCCTTGACATCGTGGTTCATCCGATGAGATCATCGTGGAACATGTGGGAGCCAACATGGGTATCCAGATCCCGCTGTTGGTTATTGACTGGAGAACGTCTCGGTCATGTCTGCATGTCTCCCGAACCCGTAGGGTCTACACACTTAAGGTTCGATGACGCTAGGGTTATAAAGAAAGCTTGTATGTGGTTACCGAATGTTGTTCGGAGTCCCGGATGAGATCCCGGACGTCACGAGGAGTTCCGGAATGGTCTGGAGGTAAAGATTTATATATAGGAAGTCCTATTTCGGCCATCGGGACAAGTTTCGGGGTCATCGGTATTGTACCGGGACCACCGGAAGGGTCCCGGGGGCCCACCGGGTGGGTCCACCTGCCCCGGGGGGCCACATGGGCTGTAGGGGGTGCGCCTTGGCCTACATGGGCCAAGGGCACCAGCCCCAAGAGGCCCATGCGCCTGGGGAAACCCTAAAGGAAGAGTCCCAGCAGGGGAAGGCACCTCCTAGGTGCCTTGGGGGGGAGGACTCCTCCCCTGGCCGCCGCCCCCTTGGAGATTGGATCTCCTAGGGGCTGGCGCACCCCCCCCCCTTGGGATCCCTATATATAGTGGGGTAGGAGGTCCTCCCAAACACACCTTATGCCTTTGGTGCAGCCCCTCCCTCTCTCCCAAGTTCCTCCTCCTCTCCCATGGTGCTTGGCGAAGCCCTGCTGGATTGCCACGCTCCTCCATCACCACCACGCCGTTGTGCTGCTATTGGATGGAGTCTTCCTCAACCTCTCCCTCTCCCCTTGCTGGATCAAGGCGTGGGAGACGTCACCGGGTTGTACGTGTGTTGAACGCGGAGGTGCCGTCCGTTCGGCACTTGATCATCGGTGATTTGAATCACGACGAGTACGACTCCATCAACCCCGTTCACTTGAACGCTTCCGCTTAGCGATCTACAAGGGTATGTAGATGCACTCTCCTTTCCACTCGTTGCTGGTCTCTCCATAGATAGATCTTGGTGTTACGTAGGAAATTTTTTAAATTTCTGCTATGTTCCCCAACAAGTCGGGACCCACCTGGTCGAAGCGTACGTAGCGTTGTCATTCTGGTTGCGAACGTGTACCTACATACTGGTCGATGTAGAGGAGCGCACCTGTCGTAGATGTAGAGGCGCGCACGTGTCGTAGTAGAGGCGTGCACGTAGCATGTACACGTACGTACAGCGGCGAGGGTGCAAGAAAGAAAATACAGCCACGTACGTACATACGGGCAGGGTCTCGAACGCCTACTCGCGCATACGTACATGGCTGGGTCGGAACGGGGAAACAGCGTCGTCGTCGTGTTCATGGGGAGCCAACCGGCTGGGTCAGAATGGAATGCGTGGTCGTGTTCATCGGGAGGGCTTGGACGGAACAGGCGATGGAAACGAGGCCTGGCGTACCGCACAACGGAGGAAACAGCCTTGTGTTCGACCGACCATGTTTGAAACGGGGTCCTGTTGATCGGGAGAGGCCTGGCGTACCGCAAAACGGATGAAATGGACCTCCTACGGTCGAAACGGGGGTCCTGTTGATCAGGAGGGGTGTAGCGTACCGCAAAACGGACGAAATGGACCTCCTACGGTCGAAACGGGGGTCCTGTTGATCGGGAGGGGTGTGGCGTACCGCAAAACGGACGAAACAGACTTGTGTTGGAGCGCTACGGTCGAAACGGGGGGAGGGGTGTGGCGTACCGCAAAATGGGACTCCACGGAATACTGTTCATCTCCACCGTCGACCTCCTCCAGCCTCCACGGGCTCCTGTTCATCCAGCCTCCACCGCGCGCTACTCCATCGGCTACTATTCAACCAACCCTCCATGGGCACCCCTCCACCGTCTACTATTCATCCAGCCCTCCACACCATGGGGTCCTGTTCAACCACCCCTCCACGGCTACCCCTCCACCGTCTACTGTTCATCCAGCCCTCCACACCACGGGTTCCTGTTCATCCAGAGGCAACATCGATCGGCTTCAGTTAGCAGCAGTAGCGAAGGAATCGCTCCATCGGGTTCTGTTAACAGCCATCGATCGATTGCTCGGGTTCAGTAACGCGTAGCCTGCAGTGCAATCGCTCGGGTTCAGTTAGAGCCCAACGCCTCGCTCGGCTTCAGTTAGAGCCAACGCCTCGCACACACGCGCGTACATGCGAGAGAAACGCGCATCGCTCCGCCCCCGACCTCCCACCGTAACCGGCAACTCCCCGAAATTTTCCTCCCCCTCACTTCTACCACGGTTTTTCCCGCCATGGACGACCCAAAGAATGTCATGCAGCTGCATCTCCGGCCCGCCCAGGACAAAAACCCCATTTTCTGTCATGATTTTTTGTCATAGAAGTAGGAGCCCACCACATCTATGATGATACCGGATTTTGTCACAATTATCGTCATAGAAGTGTCATATGTATGACAGAAAAAATTTCGTTCGGCCCAAAATTTCACGGATGTGTCTTTTTTTGTAGTGGCATATGGTACACTTCCGAGGAAACAATCTCAAGTTCATAGCATCAATTCTATTGAAAAAGTTCCAACTATCATTTTTGGAGGTTTTGAATTTCCTCTCCCTACTGTCAAGAAAAAGTATGATATTCTTATTGTTGGGGATTTTCATATCCCCGTTGAGGTAACTTAGTGTTATTCGAAATTTCTCCGGTTCCGTGTTATTCGGAATGAGTTTGTTAACAAGACTTGATCAACCTTGTTAGTGGATTCATTTTGATGATCACGAGATGGATGAAACTAGAAGGCACAACCTTCTGTACCCTCCTTTTACTTTCTGTTATTTAGAATAAATAAAGAAAAAATAGTATTATCTGTCTGTTTTCTGATTTATCCGTGCAATAAAAAAATAGTCCGAAAATAAAAGTGCTCCAAATGCCCTGCAAATTTAGTATGATTTTTTCTGGAATATTTGAGGATTTTAGGCACTGAAAACACTACAGGAGGGCCAAGCACCAGGCCACGAGAGAGGAGGGCGCGCCCCCCTGTAGGGTGCGCCCCCCTGTCTCGTGGGCCCCTGGTGACTCCCCTCCACTTATGCCAGCACCCACACACTTCATCTTCTACCCAAAAAAATTTCCATCCAACTCAAGCCCGAGTTCTAGCTCATTTTGCTGCGATTTTCGATCTCTTAGCTCAAAGATCCATTCGCAAAACTGCTTTGGGAGATTGTTGCTTGGTATGTGACTCCTCCATTGGTCCAATTAGTTTTTGTTCTAGTGCTTTATTCATTGCAAATCCTTGCTGCCTTGGTGACCCTGTTCTTGAGCTTGCATGTTAAATTTTTGAGGTCCCAAGCAATTCCAATGCATGATATAGGCTCTAGGCACTTGTAGGAGTAGTTGCTATCAATCTTGTTTAGTTTTGTGCACTTTTATTTTGAAGTTACTAAATTTTCAGAATTTTTCAGAAAATGTTAAGGAGGTTCTTTAAAGGCTCTTCTAGCCAAAGCTCTAAGGAAAAACAAGACAAAGAGAAGGAAAAACCCAAGTATAATCTTCCTCGCTTAGTGGAAGTACGGTCATGTGAATGGCCATGTGAGGATTTCTTGAAGGAAGCCGGAATTCATGAAGACTTTTATGCTTTAATCGAGACTGCAGGCCTCACCGGTTTCATGAACGACCGAATTGATCAGTATCTCTTACTTACCAATACTTTCGTGCAAAACTTTTATTATTATCCTAAGAAGTCACCGCCTGCAGTATCATTTCATTTATATGACGAGTTCAAAGAAATGTCTTTACGTCATTTTTGCGCGGTATGTAGGATACCTTATGAGGGAGAATTAGAGGAACCCCGTCGTGAAGATGTGGCTGGCTTTGTTGATATTATCGCTGTAGAGGAGCCAAAGAAGGGTTCCGAAGCGAAAGTCTCTAGCATACACTTTCTTGTTTTATGCTACTTTGCCATATTCGCTAGTAGATGCTTGATTGGTCGTGGGAATAGTGGAAACTTGAGTGTTCCTGATATTATCATGCTTCAACATGCTTTTCTTGGAGAAAATAGTTTTAATATGGATGATGTCGTTGTTAAATGGCTAGCCCTGAATCGTACAAAAGGCCCCATATTTGGAGGTATCTATGTTGCACGTCTTGCTAGACATTTCGGATACCCATTAGGCACCATGAGGAAAAGGAGACAATATTGCCTCCTCACATTCTAGATTACAAGAGCATGGTAGCACATAAGTTTATTGTTGACAACGAAGATAGGATGCTCTTGTATAAACTTAGATTCAATAAGAAACACTTTGAGATTATTATTTTGCCTACGCCTCTATTGTTTGATTTTCTTGCAGAAAAATTTCTCGTTACACCGGAGGCGTTAAACAATCATCTAGCTCAAGATTTTACTCCAGAACCTGAACCTCAACTGGAACCTGGACTGGACCCTTATCGCGCATCATCTGTCCAGTGGGATCCGGAGATGACCAGCCAGTATTATCCTGATTATACCTCTCCTTACACCGGAGAGAGTAGCGGCGGTCCTTGGTATTAAACCAACTTAGGCCAAAAGCCTAAGCTTGGGGGAGTATGTATTTCTCACCGACTTTACATTCATGTTCACACACTAGTCGTCAGTGCTCATACTCTTTCATTGTATTATCCATGTTAGTGTAAATCTCTTTTTCTAGTTTTCTTCTTGTGTGTTTGATAAACCTTAAGAAAAACCAAAAAAATTAGTTAGTTTAATTTCCTTGCTTGTAGTAGAAATTATAATGAAAACCCAAAAATATTTCTCGTTCTTCTTTTACTTGTTGGGAGCTTTCCCGTGTAAATAGTTTTATTTTCTTTTCTTTCTTCTGGGGGTCGAGAAAACCATATTGAAAATTCTTAGTGGATATCATATGCATGATTGATTATTTATATTTAGAGCCCATATTACTTGTCTTCTCTCTTGAGTTGAATGCTTGCAGATTCCAGCCTAGTCCAATGCACGTGCACTCCTATTATTATACACTTCGTTCGGTCGTGCGAGTGAAAGGCAATAATGACGATATATGATGGACTTATTGGGATGAGAAAAGCTGGTATGAACTCGACCTCTCTTGTTTTTGTAAATATGATGATTCATCGTTCCTGAGTCAGCTATTATGAAGTAAACATATTTGCAATGACACTTAGAGATTATAGTTGCTTGTACCATGCTTGATTAGCTATGAGTTATAATGGTCTACCTTGTGTGCCAACATGCTATTAGAATGATTATGATATGATATGATGGGATGGTATCCTCCTTTGAATGAATTGAGTGACTCGACTTGGCACATGTTCATGCATGTAGTTGAATCAAATCAACATAACCTTCACGATATTTATGTTCATGGTGGATTATATCCTACTCATGATTGTATCCGGTGTGAATTAATTTTAGTGCATGCTTACGACTGTTGTCGCTCTCTCAGTTGGTCGCTTCCCAATCTTTTGCTAGCCTTCACCTGTACTAAGCGGGAATACTGCTTGTGCATCCAAACTCCTTAAACCCAAAAGTTGTTCCATATGAGTCCACTATACCTTCCTATATGCGGTATCTACCTGCCGTTCCAAGTAAATTTGTATGTGCCAACTCCAAACCTTGAAACGAAATTCTGTTTTGTATGCTCGAGCAGCTCATGTTACAACTAGGGCTGCCTATATCTTCCATGCTAGGTGGGTTATTCTCAGAGGAGTGGACTCCGCTCCTCATTCACGAGAAAAGTCCGGTAACCGGGATGCCCAGTCCCATGATCCAAAAAGATCAAAGCAAATCAAAATAATTAAACAAAACTCCGCCGGGGCCGTTGTATGTTGGAGGCACTCATTGTTTCGAGCAAGCCATGGATTGATGCTTGTTGGTGGTTGGGGGAGTATAAACCTTTACCATTATGTTTGGGAACTGCCTATAATGCATGTAGTATGGAAGATACAGCCATCTCATAGTTGTTGCATTGACAGCGAAAGTATGCCGCTCAAAATGTTATTCAATCTCTATTTTAAAATCGAGCTCTGGCACCTCTACAAATCCCTGCTTCCCTCTGCGAAGGGCCTATCTATTTACTTTTATGTTGAGTCATCATCCTTCTTATTAAAAGCACCCGCTCGAGAGCACACTATCATTTGCATTCATTATTATTGGTTTATATTGGGTATGGCTTGACTAGATCTCTTTTACCATGAATTACAATGTTTAGTCAGTCCTTGATCTTTAAAGGTGCTCTGCATTTATGTTTTGCGGTCTCAGAAAGGGCTAGTGAGATACCATTTTGTTATATCATGTTATGATTATTTTGACAAAGTGTTGTCATCCGAGTTCTATTATTATGACTCGCTAGCTGATTATGCTATTGATATGAGTAATTGTGAGACCTATGTGTTATTGTGAGTATGGTTAGTTCATAATATTTGCTGAAACTTGAATGCTGGCTTTTCATGTTTACAACAAGAGCAAACAGAGTTTGTAAAAGTTTTCTTTATCACTTTCAGTTTGTCAACTGAATTGCTTGAGGACAAGCAAAGGTTTGAGCTTGGGGGAGCTGATACGTCTCCAACGTATCTACTTTTCCAAACACTTTTGCCCTTGTTTTGGACTCTAACTTGCATGATTTGAATGAAACTAACCCGGACTGACGCTGTTTTCAGCAGAACTACCATGATGTTGTTTTATGTGTAGAAAAGAAAAGTTCTCGGAATGTCCTGGAAATCCACGGAGGCACTTTTCAGATTTAATCAGAATTTTTGGCGAAAGAATCAAGGCCAGGGGGCCCACGGGCTGTCCACGAGACAGGGGGGCGCCCCCCTCCCCCCCTAGGGGCGCGCCCTCCTATCTCGTGGCCCCCGGACCTCCTCCGACCTCAACTCCAACTCCATATATACCGTCTCGGGGAGAAAAGAATCAAGGAGAAAGTTTCATCGCATTTCACGACATGGAGCCGCCGCCAAGCCCTAATCTCTCTTGGGAGGGCTGATCTGGAGTCCGTTCGGGGCTCCGGAAAGGGAGATTCGTCGTCGTCGTCATCATCAACCATCCTCCATCACCAATTTCATGATGCCCGCCGTCGTGCGTGAGTAATTCCATCGTAGGCTTGCTGGACGGTGATGGGTTGGATGAGATTTACCATGTAATCAAGTTAGTTTTGTTAGGGTTTGATCCCTAGTATCCACTATGTTCTGAGATTGATGTTGCTATGACTTTGCTATGCTTAATGCTTGTCACTAGGGCCCGAGTGCCATGATTTCAGATCTGAACCTATTATGTTTTCATGAATATATGTGTGTTCTTGATCCTATCTTGCAAGTCTATAGTCACCTATTATGTGTTATGATCCAACGACCCCGAAGTGACAATAATCGGGATACTTCTCAGTGATGACCGTAGTTTGAGGAGTTCATGTATTCACTATGTGTTAATGCTTTGGTCCGGTTCTCTATTAAAAGGAGGCCTTAATATCCCTTAGTTTCCACTAGGATCCCGCTGCCACGGGAGGGTAGGACAAAAGATGTCATGCAAGTTCTTTTCCATAAGCACGTATGACTATTTACGGAATACATGCCTACATTACATTGATGAATTGGAGCTAGTTCTATATCACCCTATGTTATAACTATTGCATGAGGAATCGCATCCGGCATAATTATCCATCACTGATCCATTGCCTACGAGCTTTTCACATATTGTTCTTCGCTTATTTACTTTTCTGTTGCTACTATTACAACTAATACAAAAACCCAAAAACATTTACCTTTTCTGTTGCCACTGTTACCATTACTATCATACCACTCTTGCTACTAAATACTTTGCTGCAGATAATAAGTTATCCAGGTGTGGTTGAATTGACAACTCAACTGCTAATACTCAAGAATATTCTTTGCTCCCCTTGTGTCGAATCAATAAATTTGGGTTGTACTTCACCCTCAAAAGTTGTTGCGATCCCCTACACTTGTGGGTTATCAATTTTATATGTGTTCGATATTTTGATAGTATGTATGTTGTGATTCCCTTAGTGGTGTCATGTGAACGTCGACTACATGACACTTCACCATACTTGTGTTGGGGATCGTTGCAGAAATTAAAAAAATTGTATGCATCACCAAGATCAATCTATGGAGAGACTAGCAACAACAGAGAGGGGAGTGCATCTTCATACCCTTGAAGATCGCGATACGGAAGCATTGCAAGAACGCAGTTGGAGGAGTCGTGCACGCAGTGATCCAGATCGCAGTCGATTCCGATCTTCGCGCCGAACAATGGCGCCTCCGCGTTCAACACACGTGTAGCCCGGTGAAGTCTCCCGTGCCTTGATCCAGCAAGGAGGAGGGAGAGGTTGGGGAAGACAACTCCAGCAGCAGCACGACGGCGTGGTGGTGGTGGAGCAGTGGTTCTCCGGCAGGGCTTCGCCAAGCTCAAACAGAGGAGGAGGGGAGTTGGAGAAGGGGAGGGCTGCGCCTTGGATGAGGTACGGCTACCCTCCCTCCTCCCCTCTATTTATAAGGTGAAGGGGAAAGGGGGACGGCCCCTCTAGATGAGATCTCGAGGGGGGTGGTGGCCAAGGGGAGGGGGCTTGCCCCCCAAGCCAAGGGAGGGGGCCTTTAGGTTTCCCCCAACCCTACGCGCATGGGCCCTAGGGGCGATGGCACCCAGCCCACTTAGGGGCTGGTTCCCTTCCACATACAACCCATAGAGCCCTCCGGGGCAGGTGGACCCTCCCGGTGGACCCCCGGAACCCGGTACAATACCGGCAAACCCCCGAATACTTTCGGTGACCATATGATGACTTCCCATATATAAATCTTCATCTCCGGACCATTCCAGAACTCCTCATGATGTCTGGTATCTCATATGGGACCCAAAAAACATTCGGTAACCACATACAAATCTTCCCTATAACCCTAGCGTCATCGAACCGTAAGTGTGTAGACCCTACGGGTTCGGGAATCATGCAGACATGACCGAGACATCTCTCCGGCCAATAACCAGCAGCGGGATCTGGATACCCATGTTGGCTCCTACATGTTCCACGATGATCTCATCGGATGAACAATGATGTCGAGGATTCAAGCAATCCCGTATACAATTCCCCTTGTCAATCGGTACATTACTTGCCCGAGATTCGATCGTCGGTATCCCAATACCTCGTTCAATCTCGTTACCGGCAAGTCACTTTACTCGTTCTGTAATGCATGATCACGTGACCAACTACTCAGTCACATTGAGCTCATTATGATGATGCATTACCGAGAGGGCCCAGAGATACCTCTCCGTCATACGGAGTGACAAATCCCAGTCTCGATTCGTGCCAACCCAACAGACACTTTCGGAGATACCTGTAGTGCACCTTTATAGCCACCCAGTTACATTGTGACGTTTGGTACACCCAAAGCATTCCTACGGTATCCGCGAGTTACACAATCTCATGGTCTAAGGAAATGATACTTGACATTAGAAAAGCTTTAGCAAACGAACTACACGATCTTGTGCTATGCTTAGGATTGGGTCTTGTCCATCACATCATTCTCCTAATGATGTGATCTCGTTATCAATGACATCCAATGTCCATAGTCAGGAAACCATGACCATCTGTTGATCAATGAGCTAGTCAACTAGAGGCTCACTAGGGACATGTTGTGGTCTATGTATTCACACATGTATTACGGTTTCCGGTCATTACAATTATAGCATGAACAATAGACAATTATCATGAACAAGGAAATATAATAATAACCATTTTATTATTGCCTCTAGGGCATATTTCCAACAATCTCCCACTTGCAGTAGAGTCAATAATCTGGTTACATTGTGATGAATCGAACACCCATAGGGTTCTGGTGTTGATCATGTTTTTCTCGGGGAAGAGGTTTAGTCAATGGATCTGCGACATTCAGATCCGTATACACTTTACAAATATCTATGTCTCCATCTTGAACATTTTCACGAATGGAGTTGAAGCGACGCTTGATGTGCCTGGTCTTCTTGTGAAACCTGGGCACCTTGGCAAGGGCAATAGCTCCAGTGTTGTCACAGAAGAGAGTCATCGGGCTCGACGCATTGGGAATAACTCCTAGGTCGGTAATGAACTCCTTCATCCAGATTGCTTCATGCACTGCCACCGAGGCTGCCATGTACTCTGCTTCACATATAGATCACGCCACGATGCTTTGCTTGCAACTGCACCAGCTTACTACCCCACCATTCAAAATATACACGTATCCATTTTGTGACTTGGAGTCATCCTGATCTGTGTCGAAGCTAGCATCGATGTAACCCTTTACGACGAGCTCTTTGTCACCTCCATAAACGAGAAACATATCCTTAGTCCTTTTCAGGTACTTCAGGATATTCTTGACCGCTATCCAGTGTTCCATGCCGGGATTACTTTGGTACCTCCCTACCAAACTTACCGCAACATTTACATCAGGTCTGGTACACAGCATGGCATACATAATAGACCCTATGGTTGAGGCATAGGGGATGACACTCATCTTTTCTCTATCTTCTGCCGTGGTCGGGCTTTGAGCCGAGCTCAATTTCACACCTTACAATACAGGCAAGAACCCCTTCTTGGACTGATCCATATTGAACTTCTTCAATATCTTATCAAGTTATGTGCTTTGTGAAAGACCTATGAGGCCTCTCGATCTATCTCTATAGATCTTGATGCCTAATATGTAAGCAGCTTCTCCAAGGACCTTCATTGAAAAACACTTATTCAAGTAGGCCTTTATGCTTTCCAAAAGTTCTATATCATTTCCCATCAGTAGTATGTCATCCACATATAATATGGGAAATGCTACAGAGCTCCCACTCACTTTATTGTAAACGCATGCTTCTCCATAAGTCTGCATAAACCCAAACACTTTGATCATTTCATCAAAGTGAATGTTCCAACTCCGAGATGCTTGCACCAGCCCATATATGGAGTGTTGGAGCTTGCATACCTTGTTAGCATTCTTAGGATCGACAAAACCTTCCGGCTGCATCATATACAATTCTTCCTTAAGGAAGCCGTTAAGGAATGCCGTTTTGACGTCCATTTGCCATATTTCATAATCATAGAATGCGGCAATTGCTAACATGATTCGGACGGACTTCAGCTTCGCTACGGGTGAGAAGGTCTCATCATAGTCAACCCCTTGAACTTGTCAATAACCTTTAGCGACAAGCCGAGCTTTATAGATGGTAACATTACCATCCGCGTCCGTCTTCTTCTTAAAGATCCATTTATTTTCTATCGCTCGCCGATCATCGGGCAAGTCTATCAAAGTCCATACTTTGTTTTCATACATGGATCCTATCTCGGATTGCATGGCTTCAAGCCATTTGTTGGAATCTCGGCCCTCCATCGCTTCTTCATAGTTCGAAGGTTCACCGTTGTCTAACAACATGATTTCCAGGACAGGGTTACCATACCATTCTGGTGTGGAAGGGGTCCTTGTGGACCTACGGAGTTCAGTAGCAACTTGATCTGAAGTACCTTGATCATCATCATTAACTTCCTCTCTAGTCGGTGCAGGCACCACAGAAACATCTTCCTGAGCTGAGCTACTTTCTGATTCAAGAGGCAGTACTTCATCAAGTTATACTTTCCTCCCACTTACTTCTTTCGAGAGAAACTCTTTCTCTAGAAAGGACCCGTTCTTGGCAACAAAGATCTTGCCTTTGGATCTGAGGTAGAAGGTATACCCAATGGTTTCCTTAGGGTATCCTATGAAGACGCATTTTTCCAACTTGGGTTCGAGCTTTTCAGGTTGAAGTTTCTTGACATAATCATCGCATCCCCAAACTTTTAAAAACGACAGCTTAGGTTTCTTCCCAGACCATAATTCATATGGTGTCGTCTCAACGGATTTAGATGGTGCCCTATTTAAAGTGAATGTGGTTGTCTCTAAAGCATATCCCCAAAATGATAGCGGCAAATCAGTAAGAGACATCATAGATCGCACCATATCCAATAGATTGTGATTACGATGTTCGGACACACCATTACATTGAGGTGTTCCAGGCAGCATGAGTTGTGAAACAATTCCACATTTCCTTAAGTGCGTACCAAATTCGTGAGTCAAACATTCTCCCCCACGATCTGATCGTAAGAACTTCATTTTTCTATCACGTTGATTCTCTACCTCACTCTGAAATTCCTTAAACTTTTCAAAGGTCTCAGACTTGTGTTTCATTAAGTAGACATACCCATATCTACTTAAGTCATCAGTGAGGGTGAGAACATAACGATAGCCACCGCGAGCCTCAACGCTCATTGGCCCGCACACATCAGTATGTATGATTTCCAACAAGTTGGTTGTTTTCTCCATTGTTCCGTAGAACGGAGTCTTGGTCATATTTCCCATGAGGCATGGTTCGCATGTGTCAAATGATTCATAATCAAGAGACTCCAAAAGTCCATCTGCATGGAGCTTCTTCATGCGTTTGACACCAATGTGACCAAGGCGGTAGTGCCACAAGTATGTGGGACTATCATTATCAACCTTACATCTTTTGGTATTCACACTATGAATATGTGTAACATCACGTTCGAGATTCATTAAGAATAAACCATTGACCAGCGGGGCATGACCATAAAACATATCTCTCATATAAATAGAACAACCATTATTCTCATATTTAAATGAGTAGCCATCTCGCATTAAACGAGATCCAGATACAATGTGCATGCTCAAAGCTGGCACTAAATAACAATTATTGAGGTTTAAAACTAATCCCGTAGGTAAATGTAGAGGTAGTGTGCCGACGGCGATCACATCGACCTTGGAACCATTCCCGACGCGCATCGTCACCTCGTCCTTCGTCAGTCTCGCTTATTTCGCAGCTCCTGTTTTGAGTTACAAATATGAGCAACCGCACCAGTATCAAATACCCAGGAGCTACTACGAGTACTGGTAAGGTACACATCAATAACATGTATATCACATATACCTTTGGTGTTGCCGGCCTTCTTGTCCGCTAAGTACTTGGGGCAGTTCCGCTTCCAGTGACCATTTCCCTTGCAAGAAAAGCACTTAGTCTCAGGTTTGGGTCCATGCTTTGGCTTCTTGCCTGCAACTGGCTTACCGGGAGCGGCAACTTCCTTGCCGTCCTTCTTGAAGTTCTTATTACCCTTGCCTTTCTTGAAACTAGTGGTTTTATTGACCATCAACACTTGATGTTCCTTTTTGATCTCCACCTCCACTGATTTCAGCATTGAAAATACCTCAGGAATGGTTTTCACCATCCCCTGCATATTGAAACTCATCACAAAGCTCTTGTAGCTAGGTGGAAGCGACTGAAGGATTATGTCAATGACCACGTCATCCGGGAGATTAAATCCCAGCTGAGACAAGCGGTTGTGCAACCCAGACATTTTGAGTATGTGCTCGCTGACAAAACTATTCTCCTCCATCTTACAACTGTAGAACTTGTCGGAGACTTCATATCTCTCGACTCGGGCATGAGCTTGGAAAACCATTTTCAGCTCTTGGAACATCTCATATGCTCTATGCTGCTCAAAACGCTTTTGGAGCCCCGATTCTAAGATGTAAAGCATGCCGCACTGAATCAGGGAGTAATCATCACTACACGACTCCCAGGCATTCATAACGTCTTGAGTTGCTGGGAAAACAGGTGCTTCACCTAGCGGTGCATCAAGGACATATGATTTCTTAGAAGCTATAAGGATAATCCTCAAGTTCCAGGCCCATTCCGTATGGTTGCTACCATCGTCTTTTAGCTTGGTTTTCTCTAGGAACGCGTTGAAGTTGAGGGCAACATTAGCGTGGGACATTTGATCTACAAGACATATTGCAAAGATTTTAGACTAAGTTCATGATAATTAAGTTCATCTAATCAAATTATTTAATGAACTCCCACTCGGATAGACATCCCTCTAGTCATCTAAGTGATACATGATCCGAGTCAACTAGGTCGTGTCCGATCATCACGTGAGACGGACTAGTCATCATCGGTGAACATCTTCATGTTGATCGTATCTACTATACGACTCATGTTAGACCTTTCGGTCTCTTGTGTTCCGAGGCCATGTCTGTACATGCTAGGCTTGTCAAGTCAACCTAAGTGTTTTGCATGTGTAAATCTGGCTTACAACCGTTGTATGCGAACGTTAGAATCTAACACACCCGATCATCACGTGGTGCTTCGAAACAATGAACCTTCGCAACGGTGCACAGTTAGGGGGAACACTTTATTGAAATTTTATGAGGGATCATCTTATTTGTGCTACCATCGTTCTAAACAAATAAGATACAAAAACATGATAAACATCACATGCAATCAAATAGTGACATGATATGGCCAATATCATTTTGCTCCTTTTGATCTCCATCTTCGGGGCGCCATGATCATCATCGTCACCGGCATGACACCATGATCTCCATCATCGTGTCTTCATGAAGTTGTCTCGCCAACTATTATTTCTACTACTATGGCTAACGAATAGCAATAAAGTAAAGTAATTACATGGCGTTTTCATTGACACGCAGGTCATACAATAAATTAAGACAACTCCTATGGCTCCTGCCGGTTGTCATGCTCATCGACATGCAAGTCGCGATTCCTTTACAAGAACATGATCAATCTCATACATCACATATATATCATTCATCACATCCTTTTGGCTATATCACATCACACGACATATGCTGCAAGAACAAGTTAGACGTCTTCTAATTGTTGTTGCAAGTTTTTACGTGGATGCTATAGGTTTCTAGCAAGAACCTTTCTTACCTACTCCAAAACCACAATGTGATATTGTAGGACCTTGAAGTATGTCTAGAGGGGGGTGATTAGACTACTTGACCAATAAAAACTTAAACTTTTCCCAATTTTAGAGTTTGGCAGATTTTAGCTATTTTAGGACAAGTCAAGCAATCATCACACAATTCAAGCAAGCATGCAAAGAGTGTATAGGCAGCGGAAATTAAAGCATGCAACTTGCAAGAAAGTAAAGGGAAGGGTTTGGAGGATTCAAACGCAATTGGAGACACGGATGTTTTTGGCATGGTTCCGATAGGTGGTGCTATCATACATCCACGTTGATGGAGACTTCAACCCACGAAGGGTAACGGCTACGCGAGTCCACGGAGGGCTCCACCCACGAAGGGTCCACGAAGTAGCAACCTTGTCTATCCCACCATGGCCGTCGCCCACGAAGGACTTGCCTCACTAGCGGTAGATCTTCACGAAGTAGGCGATCTCCTTGCCCTTACAAACTCCTTGGTTCAACTCCACAATCTTGTCGGAGGCTCCCAAGTGACACCTAGCCAATCTAGGAGACACCACTCTCCAAGAAGTAACAAATGGTGCGTTGATGATGAACTCCTTGCTCTTGTGCTTCAAATGATAGTCTCCCCAACACTCAACTCTCTCTCATAGGATTTGGATCTGGTGGAAAGATGATTTGAGTGGAAAGCAACTTGGGGAAGGCTAGAGATCAAGATTCATATGGTAGGAATGGAATATCTTGGCCTCAACACATGAGTAGGTGGTTCTCTCTCAGAAATGGTAAGTTGGAAGTGTAGGTTCATTCTGATGGCTCTCTCCACAAATGAAGAGGAGGTGGAGGGGTATATATAGCCTCCACACAAAATCTAACCGTTACACACAATTTACCAAACTCGGTGGGACCGAATCATTAAACTCGGTCGGACCGATTTAGTAAACCTAGTGACCGTTAGTGATTTTCGGTGGGACTGACATGCATCTCGGTGAGGCTGATTCGGTTAGGGTTAGAGCATAACGTAATCTTGGTGAGACCGATTACATAAACTCGATGAGACCGATTTGGTAATAAGCTTTCCAGAGAGTTGGTCAGGTAAACTCGGTGGGACCAATTTGCTCTTTTCGGTTAGACCAAAATGTTACAAAAAGGAAACAGAGAGTTTACATTGCAATCTCGGTGGGACCGATCGCTCACTTCGGTTAGACCAAAACGTTACGAAGGGAAACAAAGAGATTGCAACCCCATCTCGGTGAGACCGAGATCCCTATCGGTAAGACCGGTTTGCTTAGGGTTTGTGGCAGTGGCTATGACTTTTGGAATCGGTGGCGCCGGATAGAAAGAATCGGTGTGACCGATTTTGGCTTTAGATTTAGGTCATTTGTGGATGTGGGAAAGTAGTTGAGGGTTTTGGAGCATATCACTAAGCACATGAAGCAAGAGGCTCATTAAGAAACACCTCATCCCTTCTTGATAGTATTGGCTTTTCCTATAGACTCAATGTGATCTTGGATCACTAAAATGTAAAATGAAGAGTCTTGAGCTTATGAGCTTGAGCCAATCCTTTGTCCTTAGTATTTTGAGGGATCCACTTTCATCATCCATGCCATGCCATTCATTGAGCTTTCCTGAAATAATAGTCTTGGAATAGCATTAGCTCAATGAGCTATATGTTGTTATGAATTACCAAAACCACCTAGGGATAGTTGCACTTTCAATCTCCCCCTTTTTGGTAATTGATGACAACATATAGATCAAAGCTTTGACAAATGATAATAAAATTTAAATAACATCGTCGCTTTGAGAAGTATGTGATAAGCAAGAGCTCCCCCTAAATTTGTGCATAGTTTTAGATTTGCTTTGGACTGCAAATGCACAATGAATTAGGCTCATGGGTTACTCTTCCATGTCACATACATCTTGGTGGAGCGCTCAAAATAATAAATAATGAATACATGCACTCATCACCAAGCATAGTGAGTGATCACATAAGATAGATAGGATAATATCAAGCATGCATAAGTGTAGCTTATGATCAAACACATGATCATCAATGTCTCACAAACATAGTATCTCAACCAAAAGCAAACAAAGATTGAAAAACCACCAAATAAAGCAAGAGAGAACAAAAGCAACACTCTCTCTCTCGAAGCCTATGATCTATACATTTTTCTCCCCCTTTGGCAACAAGTTACCAAAAAGTTCATAGAAAATGCATAGTGCTAGATCGACTCTCGGGCTTGATCTTCTGGTGGTGGTGTAGAGATGGCTCCTTGGATGAAGGCTTCAGTTGAAGTGGATGGAGCTGGAGGAGTTGGTGATGGAGCTGGTTGCACTGGAACTGTAGGGGCAGTGGCTGGTGCTGAAGTTGTTGCTCTAGTGTCTGTCACTGGCACTGCAACTGACCTCTGGGCTCTGGGCTCTCTGGCAAACACATTGGTGGTAGTCTTGCCCTTCCTCTCCTGCATGTCATCCTGCAGCTACTCCACAACTGACTGAATCTCAGTTACCTTGACATCTAGATCATAGAATTTTTGTTCCATGATTCTTTCCAGGCTCTCCTGGTTTTGAGTTAGGGTGGCCAACCCCTTCTCAATCCTTAGAGATGATGCTATCAATTAACCAAGCTGCTCCTGTTTGGTTTTCAAGAAATATTCAGATGCCTCCTCTTGAGTTGGCATCTTGGCAGCCTTCTCCCTCTTTGACTTCTCCTTCTTCTCCTGAGCTTGAACTGATTGTGGATCATCTTCATTCATGACAACCTCATTGTCCTCAAAGTCTGGATAAATTGGAAGGTGTTCCTTATCCAACTGATATTTTCCTGTGCCCATCTTTGAGTTTATCAATTCTTGAATCTGAGGTGCATATCCACATCTCCTCTTCTGATCTGCTGCAGTCCTCTTGATTGTTTCAATGATCAGGCTCATGACTTTGAACTTCTGTGGCACATCAAACACATGCAACATATTGATGGCATGCCCTCTGATCATGTTATGGTCACCAGACTTGGGCAACAAAGTGTGCCTCAGAATCCAATTTATGGTTGGCAACCCTGACAGCAGAAAGTGAACTGATCCAAACTTGTGAGTCTCTAATGCCTTGTCTGGAATTTCCTTGTACATGTGAGCCATTGAATTGTGACCCAACTTCTTCTTTGCATAAATGTCTAGGTCATCCTCATTCTCCTTGGGGGCCTTGATCAGACTTGCCCATTCTTCAATAGTGGACTGGTACCTTGTACCTTCAGACATCCAAACTATTCGTCCATCTGGGTAAAAGTGTGCTGTGGAGTAGAACTGCATGATAAGCTCATCATTCTAGTTGGTGAACTTCTGTCCAACAAAATCTGCAACTCCACAAGCAACAAAGCTGTCTTGCACTCCAGGATAGTGCTGTTCATTTTCCTTGATGAATTTCCAGGCAACCCACCTCATGTCATAGACTATGGGCTTATTGTCCAACAGAATTGTTTCATAGAAGTCCTGTTGTTCCTTTGTATGGAACATGTAATCAACAGCAGTTCTTCTCCTTGCGGCATATGGATCTGCCATCCATATCCTCAACCCTGAATTCTTCCTGATTCTCATGTCCTCAGCCACAGGATGGGCATCATTGTGGTCTGGTATCTTTGGCTTGAGCTTCCTTAGAACCGGTCCTTCTTCTTCTGAATCTTCAGCAACATTGGGTACTGGGGCCTTGTTCTTCTCAGTAGTTGGAATACTCCTGGTATTCCTCTTTGGTGCAGACTTGGCCTTGGGGGCAGCTTTGGGTGCTTTCTTGGGCTTAGATGGTGCAGCCCCAGATTTAATAGCATCACCCATAAGCTTTGGTGCCTTTGGTGCTGGTGTAGAAAGCTCTTCCTCTTCCATCATGGAAGGTTGCCCAACAACTCTGGCCATGGTCTTCTTGACCCTTTCCTTCCTCTTCTTGCTTTCATCAGCTGGCTCTTTGGGATCAGGATTTTCAGGCAGTTGAGTTGATGCTCTGGCCTTGGTCATAGGTTGCCTTCTTGCAGGCCTTTTAATCTTCATGCCTGGCTTTATATCCTTTGCTGAGACATATTCCTTCTTGAGCACCACTTTCTTGGAAGTAGCCTCATCTTCCTCAGCTTTGTAATCTTCATCCTCTGAATCTGAAGTTCTTTTCCTCCTTTGCCTAGTTGCAGCCTTAGGCAAATTGCTAGGAGTACTTCTGCTCCCTTCATCTGAAGTTGAGGGACTAGTGCCCTCACTCAAGTCCATCTGCTCTTCTAACCTGCTCTGGCTGTCACTTTGATCAGACATACTACAAAAGCTGACTGCTGACCCTGTGAAGAGTTATAGATGAGATAGAAAAGATGAGCATCACAAAATGCAGAGGTTTTTGCAAAAGAATGACTCAAAAGTTCAGTCTTAGTTTTCCTCAGAAAGCATTTCGGATCCACCGATTTTCAAACTCGGTGATATCGAAGCAGTTTTGGAACCTAAACTGATGATCTCGGTTGGACCGAGTTTCAGTTCGGTGGTACCGAGGCTGCTAGGGTTTCACAGAATCCTCAAATCAGTTGCACCGATTAGTAATTCTCGGTCGGACCGAGAGTCACTATTGCAATGGCATAAGCCAAATCGATGAGACCGAGTTTTTCAACTCGGTGGGTCCGAGATGGTTTCGGCGGAAACCTAACCCTAAAAATTTGAATCACATCTAATCTATGAACTACTTTGGCTAGATAGAAGAGTTTCAATCGTGGCAAGAATCAATATGAAAACAATGTGCCAGGAATCAGACGTGGATAGCACAAATATTAAGTCCATACCCTAACTTGGCGGTGGACTTGCTATGGCGGCAACGGTGGGGACAAAATCCATTGACGGCGGCAGAGACCAGCGACAGGAGGCTGCTGGCGACGAGGAGACGATCCGGAGACCACGATGGCAGAGCGAGCTGTTGCGCGGGCGAAGGGTTTCGGAGAAATTTCCAAAAAAAATGCCCGTGGCTATTTATATAGCTTGACCCTGTTGGTGTGACCGAGTGGAACAACTCGGTGGCACCGAGATGCATAACTGTGTTCAGTTACAGCAAATCGGTGAGACCGAAAAGTTCAAATTGGTTGCACCGAGATTGAAAACTCAGATCAACTTGATGATCTCGGTAGGACCGAAATGGAAGGATCGGTCAGACCGAGAATCACTAAGAGGTTTTGGAAGTTTAAGTCTATGATGAATCGGGGACTCCGAGTGCTCCTCACACAGAGTGGTTCAAATCTGACTTGATAAAATTTTGTGATGTAGCATGAATAGAGTTTGAGACGAGAAAAGCATAGATAGCTAAAGAAGGTTCTTAGGCATTCTTGTCCATCCACTTGGCCAAAAGAAGAAAGAACCAAACAATCAAAACAACAAGTGGATGTCCTTGAATGAGTAAAATATGCACCAACATGCTCACACAATAAAATGGCAAATGAAATATGTGGCAAAGCATGCACAACCAATTCTAGCATCTATCAAACAATTGGCGATGACTAGGTCATCTATATATGAGTATATTGACTTAGGAGTCAAATGAGAACATTTGATCATAGGTCATACTCATCGTTTAAGCTCAAGTGGGGTTACCACTTTTACATAATGCATTAATGTGTTCACACCATTAGAGTTGCTTTGACTCAATTCTTAGAGTTAAGCTCCCCCTAGATGTGAGATCCCCCTTAGAGGGATGAACTAACCTTGGGTTTTGTCGATGATGACTTCATGTAGGTGTTGAAGATGTAGATGCTCAATGTTGAAGTAGATCATTTGGAGCAATCCTTTGGAATGAGTTGCACTTTCAACTTGCCTACATGGGTTAGTCCCACAAGGAACAAACAAGAATATCCATAGACATAGAGTGATGCACACACAAGATGATGTCCATGAAAACATTAGGTTACCTTGTCCCTTGCCTTACCAACAAGAGGGTTTGTGACTCCTTGAGCTAGTGCAAGATGTGAAAGTTGATTGCACTTATTCTTGCCAAAATGATATGAGTGAAGAATGTTGGTGGAGTCACCCTCAAGAACTCTCTAGTTCTTCTTCTTCAGGATCCACATCATCTTGATGGGAATCCTTGGAGTTGTAGTTGTACTTGATGAAGTAGAACTTGACGTAGTCTTGGGGACCCACTTGAATGAGGCTTTAGGTGCTTCTTCAAATGCATCAATCTCTTCTTGAAGCTTGTCCTTGCCTTTGTTCTTGTGGTCTTGTGGTGGAAGATCATCTTGAGCTTGTGTCCCCTTGAAGGAAGTAGGATCATACTTATCTTGTTGAGGAACAAACTTTGTCTTGGGGTATTGATCTTCTTCCCATTCAACTCCATTGGCATTGAACTTTCGTTCAAAACCAACACCTTGATTCTTCTGGTGTCTTCCTTGCTTGCGTACAATTTCCTCGAATTGCTTACTCCCGGCAAGGCTCTTGTAAACACCTGTCTCTATAATTCCCTTCAATAAACTATTTTCTTGCTCAAGTGTAACTTGGCTAAGAGAATCATTAGTGTAATCAAGAGAACTACTAGAAGCAACAACATTGGATTTAACATTATTATTGTTACTACTAGAGGAAGTATCTTTCTTGTACTTGTTACTAGACTTGACTTGAGGCATGTAAGTAGATAAGAGTAAACGCTTGGCAATGTAAGAAGAACTTTTCTTGCAGAGATCATCATTGATTGCCTTTAAGAACTCATGCTCTTGCTCAAGATTGAGCTTTTCAAAGCGTAACTTCTCATGAGCCCTTAAAAGTTCTCGATGATCTTCGAAGATACTTTCATGAGCCAACTTAAGAGTGTTTAGTTCTTTAGTTAGAAGCTCAATTTTCTCCTTATCATTGTCATTCATTTGATTAGCATGATTAATTGACGTTTCATCATAGTATTCATCACTAGAGTTGTCAACAAGTAAATCATCATCCACAAGCAAGTCATCTTCATCACTATTGAAATCAACATACTCGGGATGTGTTACCTTTGGACCTTTGGCCATGAAGCATCTTCCAACACCTTCATGTGGTGAATCAAATATGGCGTAGGAGTTGGTTGACACAAGTGCTAGACCGGCAACACCTTCATCTTGAGTATGTTCGGAGTCGGAGTGATAGCTTCTCTCGGAGTGATTGTCAGAGTCGGAGCCGGATATCCATTCACCAACATGAGCTTGATTTTGTTTTGTGTAGCTCCTTGATGACTTGTCCTTTCTTTCCGAATCCTTGCTTCTCCGTGAGGGTCTTCGTTCATAACGATCATCTCTACTCCTCCTCTCTCTTGGTGGTGATTCTTCTCTTTTGCTTCTTCTTTTTGGAGAATCTTCTCTTCTTTTGTAGGGTGTCGTACACTCATTGGAATAGTGTCCAGGCTTCCCACAATTGTAGCAATTGCGCTCTCGACTAGAAGACCTCTTGTCATGATAAGACCTTGACTTGGAGCTTCTTTCTTTGCTTCTACTCTTGTAGAATTTTTGAAGTTCTTCACCATTAAGCTCAATTCTTCATTGAGGGTTTGTTTCTCACTTGATGATGTGGGGGCTTCACTTGAGGCTTTGTAAGCACCACTTGACTTGTTGTGAAGTTCCTCCTTATCCTTGAGTGACATCTCATGAGCAACAATTCTTCCAATGACTTCGGTTGGCTTGAGATTTTTGTAGTTTGGCATCATTTGGATCAATGTGCACATGGTATCATACTTTCCATCCAATGCTCTTAGGATCTTCTTGATGATGAATCTGTCGGTCATCTCTTCACTCCCTAAGCCGGCAATCTCATTTGTGATAAGTGCAAGCCTAGAGTACATTTCAGCGACACCTTCACCATCCTTCATTTTGAACTTGTCAAGCTGACTTTGGAGCACATCCAACTTGGATTCCTTGACGGATTCGGTACCTTCGTGCATATCAATCAAAGTATCCCAAATTTCCTTTGCATTCTCAAGACGGCTGATTTTATTGAATTCTTCGGGGCACAATCCGTTGAAGATGATATCACAGGCTTGAGCGTTGTATTGCAGCATCTTCAATTCTTCCGCATTCGCTTCACGGTTCGGTTCTCTCCCATCAAAGAATTCACCTTGCAAGCCAATACAAATAATTGCCCAAACGTCGGGGTTATGTCCGAGAATATGCATTTTCATCTTATGCTTCCAACTAGCAAAATTAGTACCATCAAAGTAAGGACCTCTACGGTGATAATTTCCCTCGCTAGACGCCATACTCTCCTAGGTTGTGAAACCAAGGCTATGACCACCAAAAGCTATGGAAATCAAAGCAAATGGAGACCAAAGCTCCGATACCACTTGTAGGACCTTGAAGTATGTCTAGAGGGGGGTGATTAGACTACTTGACCAATAAAAACTTAATATTTTCCCAATTTTAGAGTTTGGCAGATTTTAGCTATTTTAGGACAAGTCAAGCAATCATCACACAATTCAAGCAAGCATGCAAAGAGTGTATAGGCAGCAGAAATTAAAGCATGCAACTTGCAAGAAAGTAAAGGGAAGGGTTTGGAGGATTCAAACGCAATTGGAGACACGGATGTATTTGGCGTGGTTCCCATAGGTGGTGCTATCGTACATCCACGTTGATGGAGACTTCAACCCACGAAGGGTAACGGCTGCGCGAGTCCACGGAGGGCTCCACCCATGAAGGGTCCATGAAGTAGCAACCTTGTCTATCCCACCATGGTCGTCGCCCACGAAGGACTTGCCTCACTAGCGGTAGATCTTCACGAAGTAGGCGATCTCCTTGCCCTTACAAACTCCTTGGTTCAACTCCACAATCTTGTCGGAGGCTCCCAAGTGACACCTAGCCAATCTAGGAGACACCACTCTCTAAGAAGTAACAAATGGTGCGTTGATGATGAACTCCTTGCTCTTGTGCTTCAAATGATAGTCTCCCCAACACTCAACTCTCTCTCATAGGATTTGGATCTGGTGGAAAGATGATTTGAGTGGAAAGCAACTTGGGAAAGGCTAGAGATCAAGATTCATATGGTAGGAATGGAATATCTTGGCCTCAACACATGAGTAGGTGGTTCTCTCTCAGAAATGGTAAGTTGGAAGTGTAGGTTCATTCTGAGGGCTCTCTCCACGAATGAAGAGGAGGTGGAGGGGTATATATAGCCTCCACACAAAATCTAACCGTTACACACAATTTACCAAACTCGGTGGGACCGAATCGTTAAACTCGGTCGGACCGATTTAGTAAACCTAGTGACCGTTAGTGATTTTTGGTGGGACTGACATGCATCTTGGTGAGGCCGATTCGGTTACGGTTAGGGCATAACGTAATCTCGGTGAGACCGATTACACAAACTCGGTGAGACCGATTTGGTAATAAGCTTTCCAGAGAGTTGGTCAGGTAAACTCAATGGGACCGATTTGCTCTTTTCGGTGAGACCAAAATGTTACAAAAAGGAAATAGAGAGTTTACATTGCAATCTCGGTGGGACCGATCGCTCACTTCGGTTAGACCGAAACGTTACGAAGGGAAACAGAGAGATTGCAACCCCATCTCGGTGAGACCGAGATCCCTATCAGTAAGACCGATTTGCTTAAGGTTTGTGGCAGTGGCTATGACTTTTGGAATCGGTGGCGCCGGATAGAAAGAATCGGTGTGACCGATTTTGGCTTTAGGTTTAGGTCATTTGTGGATGTGGGAAAGTAGTTGAGGGTTTTGGAGCATATCACTAAGCACATGAAGCAAGAGGCTCATTAAGCAACACCTCATCCCTTCTTGATAGTATTGGCTTTTCCTATAGACTCAATGTGATCTTGGATCACTAAAATGTAAAATGAAGAGTCTTGAGCTTTTGAGCTTGAGCCAATCCTTTGTCCTTAGTATTTTGAGGGATCCACTTTCATCATCCATGCCATGCCATTCATTGAGCTTTCCTGAAATAATAGTCTTGGAATAGCATTAGCTCAATGAGCTATATGTTGTTATGAATTACCAAAACCACCTAGCGATGGTTGCACTTTCAGATATGCCAATTGCTATTTACCCTTCATAAGGACCCTTTTCATCGAATCCGATCCGACTAAAGTGGGAGAGACAGACACCCGCTAGCCACCTTATGCATCTAGTGCATGTCAGTCGGTGGAACGTGTCTCACGTAAGCGTACGTGTAAGGTCGGTCTGGGCCGCTTCATCCCACGATGCCGCCGAATCAAGATAAGACTGGTAACGGCAAGTAAATTGACAAAATCGACGCCCACAACAACTTGTGTTCTACTCATGCATAGAAACTATGCATAGACCTAGCTCATGATGCCACTGTTCGGGATTGTTGCAGAAATTAAAAAATTTCTACGCATCACCAAGATCAATCTATGGAGAGACTAGCAACGAGAGAGAGGGGAGTGCATCTTCATACGCTCGAAGATCGCGATACAGAAGCGTTGCAAGAACGCGGTTGGAGGAGTCGTACATGCAGTGATTCAGATCGCGGTCGATTCTGATCTTAGCGCTGAACAACGGCGCCTCCGCGTTCAACACACGTGCAGCCCGGTGACGTCTCCCATGCCTTGATCTAGCAAGGAGGAGGGAGAGGTTGGGGAAGATAACTCCAGCAGCAGCACAACGGTGTGGTGGTGGTGGAGCAGTGGTTCTCCGGCAGGGCTTCGCCAAGCTCAAACGGAGGAGGAAGGGTGTTGGAGAGGGGGAGGGCTGCGCCTTGGATGAGGTACGGCTGCCCTCCCTCCTCCCCTCTATTTATAGGGTGAAGGGGAAAGGGGGCCGGCCCCTCTAGATGAGATCTAGAGGGGGTTGGAGGCCAAGGGGAGGGGGCTTGCCCCCCAAGCCAAGGGGGCCCCCTTTAGGGTTTCCCCCAACCCTAGGCGCATGGGCCCAAGGGGGGATGGTGCCCAGCCCACTTACGGTCTGGTTCCCTTCCGCATACAGCCCATAGAGCCCTCCGGGGCAGGTGGACCCCCGGAACCCGGTACAATACCGGCAAACCCCCGAATAATTCCGATGACCATATGATGACTTCCCATATATAAATCTTCATCTCCGGACCATTCTAGAACTCCTCGTGAAGTACGGGATCTCATATGGGACCCGAACAACATTCAGTAACCACATACAAACCTTCCCTATAACCCTAGCATCATTGAACCTTAAGTGTGTAGACCCTACGGGTTCGGGAATCATGCAGACATGACCGAGACATCTCTCCGGACAATGACCAACAGCGGGATCTGGATACCCATGTTGGCTCCTACATGTTCCACGATGATCTCATCGGATGAACCACAATGTCGAGGATTCAAGCAATCCCGTATACAATTCCCTTTGTCAATCGGTACATTACTTACCCGAGATTCGATCGTCAGTATCCCAATACCTCGTTCAATCTCGTTACCGGCAAGTCACTTTACTCGTTCTGTAATGCATGATCCCGTGACCAACTACTTAGTCACATTGAGCTCATTATGATGATGCATTATCGAGAGGTCCCAGAGATACCTCTCCGTCATACGGAGTGACAAATCCCAGTCTCGATTCGTGCCAACCCAACAGACACTTTCGGAGATACCTGTAGTGCACCTTTATAGCCACCCAGTTACGTTGTGACGTTTGGTACACCCAAAGCATTCCTACGGTATCCGGGAGTTACACAATCTCATGGTCTAAGGAAATGGTACTTGACATTAGAAAACTTTAGCAAACGAACTACACGATTTAGTGCTATGCTTAGGATTGGGTCTTGTCCATCACATCATTCTCCTAATGATGTGATCCCGTTATCAATGACATCCAATGTCCATAGTCAGGAAACCATGACCATTTGTTGATCAACGAGCTAGTCAACTAGAGGCTCACTAGGGACATGTTGTGGTCTATGTATTCACACATGTATTACGGTTTCCGGTCAATACAATTATAGCATGAACAATAGACAATTATCATGAACAAGGAAATATAATAATAACCATTTTATTATTGCCTCTAGGGCATATTTCAAACAACTTGAGCCTAAGGGAATGCATTGTGGAGTAGTTATTAGATGATGGGTTGCGAGAGTGGCAGAAGCTTAAACCTTAGTTATTAGATGATGGTTGGAATTTATTCTTAATACTTCTCTCGTAGTTGCAGATGCTTGCGAGGAGGTTAATCATAAGTAGGAGGTTCGTTAAAGTAAGAACAAAACCTAAGCACCGGTCCACCCACATATTAAATTATCAAAGTAGCGAACACAAATCAAACTAACATGATGAAAGTGACTAGATGAAATTCCCGTGTGCCCTCAAGAACACTTTGCTTATCATAAGAGACCGTTTGGCCTGTCCTTTGCCTCAAAAGGATTGGGCTACCTTGCTGCACTTTTACTACCGTTACTTGCCCGTTACAAATTACCTTGCTATCAAACTACTCGTTGCTTATAATTTTAGTGCTTGCAGACATTACCTTGCTGAAAACCACTTGTCATTTCCTTCTGCTCCTCATTGGGTTCGACATTCTTACTTATTGAAAGGACTACGATTGATCCCCTATACTTGTGGGTCATCAGCACTGCAGTTGCCTTACAAACTGCTCGTGTGGGGGTACTCTATCGTGGACATGGTGTTGTGTCAACTAGAAGTGGGTTACTATCTGCTGGGGTTGGGGTTAGATGGGGTGTAGCTGGTTCTCTGTCTGGTCTCTTAAGACAAGGAAGACCCCATGATGAAGACGAGCTCTGATGATACCGGACCGGAGCCCGCGCCTATGCATGCCGACTTCACCATGGAGCAAGCGCACTTCAACGCCGCCACAGCGGAGGAGCAGCCTACGTTGGTGCCTATGTCGGCGTTCCAGTAGGCACAGGAGGGACAATGGTACAACTTGTTCCTCCTCGAGCAGCACTGGCTGGTGGAGGGCCAAATCAATGGCGAGCGCGTGGGAGAGGAGGTCGTAGCAAGCATGGCCGCATTGAACCCCAGGTTTGTCACGGAGCAGCATGCGATCTACGAGCCATCCGTGCTCAAGCCGCCGCTCGCCATGAAGTGGCCGCCACAAAGGAGCATATGTAGGCGATCGCGAACGAGAACAACGTCAGCTGCACCTTCAACGCGCAAGATGAACTATCAGGCGACCCGATGGGACGACGAGAGCGCCGATGCCTCCATTTCCATCGTGGACCTCACATCCACCAGCGACCGATAGGTCAGAGACTCCTCCAAGGATGAGTAGGACATGGGAGGTGGCAGGGTCTTGTGTCCCATGTGGGTCGGGCCATCTCCTGTGTTCTACTCTTTATCGCCGGAGACAGCACCTTCACTTCATCGGTCTTATCATCGATGCTCATGAAGACGACAGATGGAGGACGCGGTCCTAGAACTTGGACGCTGGATGCTGGCCGCCGCCGTAGGATAGGTAGGATAGTTTTTTTGTTTGAAATGCAATGAAAATCCGTCGTGTTTGCATGAATGTCGTCCGGTTTGTATGAAATTCATTGTGTTTTCATGAATTTTGTCCGGTTAGTTAAAAAAGTTGTGGAAATGTATGTGGGTAGCATTGGATGGCGGTCTCCGGCATCCGTGTCCGTGGACTGGTCCCCCTGCCCGCGAGCGGATACGGTAGGAAATTTGCGGATCGCCGTTGGAGATGCCCTTATGCCATTGCATACTTCTTGCATCAGTAGATAAAAATAGTATAACTCCATTCCCCTTTGATGAAGAGGGGTTCAATGTTGCCAGAGAAGGGTGGGGGAAGCGGGCTATCAAAATTTGCCTCTATACTCATTTTGCAGGTACCAACGCACATGCTCCTTAGGGCATCTCCAAGGGAGGCCCGCAAAACTCTGGTATATGTTCGATCGGACACTTTTGTTCACTTTTGCAATCCAACATGGTCTTGCATCGGTCCGCGAAGTGGTCCGGATGTCTGTTTTCCGGTAAAGTGAAGACAAAAGTGGGGGAAGATATATCGGAGTCCGAACATCCACTTGACCAACCAAAAGGCTTCGTGTGGTCCTCCTCTCTTCTCTCTCTCTCTCTCTGCACATTCATGGTCCCCTCTTCTCTCTCCTCACAACTGGGTTGGTGAGAATAGGCAATGTAGCGTACATCTAAGTGATAAGAGAGGGGTAGGAAAGTGTTATGCTCATGGTCAGAGACTCAGAGGGGTGATTTCATGATGGTACGCTTTAGACTCGTTTCAACTGTATGGATTTGGGATGCATCATTAAGTCACTCTACACCAGATGAGTCCACTAAGTTGGAGGCAGGCAAGTCCACCACTCCAAATGCATCTGAGACCCCTGTGCTTCATATAGTTTTTGACCTTGAAATGACGCTTTCCTCCAAAAAATGCATGTTGTTAGTTATACCATGTTTCAAAGGGTTTCCCTTCTCTTGTTCTGGGTTAGCAGCAGCAATACGAGTTGTAAGAGCATCTCCAGCCGTTTGGCCCCCCAGCGCACCCGGCGAAGTGTTTTTGGAGTTTGCGCTGGTAGTTTTTTCGGCCCGGTGGCGATCGAGTTTCCAGCCACACCCCCAGGTCGGTCCCTAAACGCATTAAAATTCAAAGTTCACTTTTTTGCTATCAAAAAATGACACAGTTCGGCGATCGTCATGCCACAGGTCGGTGGCCATCATGCCACAAGTTGGCGATCGAACTTAACCAAAGTCCGGCGATCGAACACAGGTCGGCGATCGAACATAGCCAAAGTCCGACGATCAAAAGGGTAGCAACAATAGACATGGAGCTCATCAAACGACATGCTCCTCTGCCGTAGGGCTGGCCGAGGTCGGCGACGGCGGCGACGTGGGCACAACTTCAGTGCTCGGGCTAGGCGTCGGCGTGGGCACAGCTTCAGTGCTCGGGCTCGACATCGACGACGGCACAACTTTAGTGCTCGGGCTCGGCATCGCTGAGGGTACATCTTCAGTGCTCAGGCTCGGCATCAACGTTGGCGTAGTCATGGGCGTAGGGGCCGTGGTCACCGCTGGTCCCGACATCTGGTTCAAGATGAGGCCGCGCTCAGCTAGGTACCATGTCTTCACCTGCTCGTCCATTGTCGACATGTCTGGCCCCATCAAGAATGCCAGGTCAGTGTTCCTCTTCTTCGCGGCGATGTTGGTCCTGAGAAGGTCGAGCTTGACGTCCTGCTTCGTCGTCAACGCCGGCCACCTCGCATCAAATTTCTCCTCTCTCTTGGCGGCGTTGCTCTTGGCATCGACGATGCACTGCTCGATCAATGATTGCAGCCGTTCGGTAGCGTGTGTCACGTCCCTCGCCGCCTTGGCTCTTTTGTTGCCATCCGGGCGCCCTTCTGCCGCCGCCAGGGCAGGCGCGTTCGGGTTGTAGGCATCCTTGGCCTTGGCGAGAGCGAGCCGACACTCCGTCCATTTCTCGCACGACTCGATCCTGGTAAACACATGAAGGAACTTGAAGTCTTGGTCATTATTGTCCTGGCGAAACATGTTGAACGTTCGAACCATATGCACAGGCGAAGACAATAGTGTCGGTGAAGTACACGGCGAAGAACTGAACCAGTGACCGATTGCCATACCTGACCCTCGATGTTGGCGCCGCTTTTCAGGCGAGCCGCGACCTCCTTTGAATCTCACGCCACTTGTTGCAGGCCGTCTGGATGGTCGCCAATGGTTTGTCGTGGCCTTCTCGCCGCGATCCATGTGGATGTTGGCGAAGTTGGGGTCGACCAACTTGCGCTCGTCGAACGCCGTCTTGATCCTTCTCCAGTACGTCTTGGCGTTTTGATTCGAGCCGGTGTTCGGGTCGATGATGATGGTCTTGCATTCTTTGGCGAGGCACTCGTCTTCCTTGGACGTCTACTTGATGCGAGGCTCGCCCGGCCTGGCGTTGGCCGCCTGTTTCTTCTTTCTCCCTTTGGGCGTCGGCTCTGCCTCCGTCGTTTATTCCTCCTCCATCTCCTCCTTGACGTCGTCGAGCTCGTCCTCCATGTCGACGGTGGTGTCCAGCGTTTCGTCTTGCGTGTGGAACCCAGGGCACGAGGCGGCGGCGACCGAGCCACTCGTGATGATCTCGTCCATCTCGGCGTCGGTGGTGCTGAACTGTGCCACCGAGCCGTGTGCGAAGGGCAGGGCGCCACGATGCAGAGGCGGCGCAAGTGAGCCTGAGTGGGTCGGCGGGAGTAGATGCACTGGGTGTTGAGGCCGACGGCGAACGCGAGGGAGGTAGTGCACGGGTCGGGGTTGAAGCCGGAGGGGGACGCTCGCGGGGCCGTGCCATGCGGGAAGGTGATGTTGGGGTTGAAGTCGCCATGCGCGTCTCCGTCGACGTAGCCAGGCGAGGACGTGTACCCCCAGAGTGGCGGCGAGAAGTTGGCCGGCGACGCGACGCTCTGCTAGCTCCCTCATGCGGCTTATGGGCACTGATGAGGCCGAAGGTTCACCATCCCCGCGCAAGACGCCTCCTCCTGCTCTGCCGCCGCCGCGTCCCTGGCCTTCTTCATGATGAGCATGTTCCGTCGATCGGCAGTGACCGCCTCCCAGCGATCAATATCGGCCTTCCACTGGGCGTTCGACATGCCCGGGGGCCTTGCCATCGGCGCCCTCGATTTCCTTTGTTTTGGCTGGACGGAGTTGGTGACTAAGCGAGGGGGCGCATACTTCTTCGGCGGCATGGCGGGCGGATCTGGGGAGAGAATGGCAGGAGCAACGGGGGAGAAGGGGGCGGCACTGGGGAAATGGAGGGAAAGGGAGAAAACGGTAGGAAATCGGCTGTGTCGCCGA
>NC_041381.1:434468067-434490372 GCF_002162155.2 Triticum dicoccoides
TTTTTCTCCGCCGGCGCTAAAAAAGGCGCCCCGGGGGGCCTGTTGGGGGGCGAGTCACCTTTTGGCTTCAGCCAGCGCCCCCCAGTGCGTTGGGTTCGGCTTGGGTTCGCCGGTCGTAATTTCGGCCCAGACCGGTGATAAACGAGGATCTGGGTGGGCGGCTGGGCCGTTTTTTCTTCGCCGGCGCTAAAAAGGGCGCCCTGGGGCCTGTTGGGGGGCGAGTGGAGATGCTCTAAGACATTGTCTCAAGACTCCAAGTTTTTCTTTGCTCCCCAAAGGGGCCTAAATTGAGAACAAATCCATATTCTTTGCAAAGGCGTTTAACATGTAAAAATGGGTTTTAGCTCCTAAAACCTCATCTTTTGTTTACATGAAGAACATTTCAAACTTGTATGATTGCATAATAAGCCACACTTCACTCGTTGTACCAAGTAGAGACATCAAGCTTCAAAATTTTCACCATCTACATGGAACATAACGTAGATCAGATAAAGTGGCTCAGCAAAAAATAGCTGGCCTGGCCGTTTTTGTGGAGAATATCTTGCAGAAAGCTATGACTATTGCTACGGTGGAATATTCAGCTAGTGGAAAAAATAGCAAAAACTTGGCTACAAATAACTAGAGTCAATGCCACTGCTATCTGTTTGATTTCCGACTTCGACGGCGGCAGTCAAAGCACTCGGAGCATGGATAGTAGGTCTTCACTCCACTTGTCCGATCCGGTTGTAATTTAGCTGGTGAAATCTTAAGTTCCTCTATGAGCACCTGACGCAGCTTTTCATTCTCGTCTCGTAATTCTTCAATAACTCTTTGGTGCTTCAGCACCTGGACAAGCAAGAAATGCAGAACTAGTTAGTAGTGAGCTATGAAATGAAAGACAGAAATTGTAAACCATTCCGTACAAGAAAACGATTTGCAACAATAGCCGCGCTGGCAATTCTACTACTGTCAGTTCAGACGCGAGTAATATTGTACTCCCTCCGTCCGGAAATACTTGTCCTTGAAATGATTATATCTAGACTTATTTTAATTATAGATACATTCATTTTATTCGTTTCTAGGACAAGTATTCCCGGACGGAGGGAGTACTCGTTAAATAGGTAAGACACATCATTTTAAGGCCACACTGGGTGCAAATGAGTAAAACCCATCTGACAGAAAGGACAAGGATAGAACTACCGAGCCATTGAGTAAAGTCAAGAAGTATGCATGAGGAGCATTAGATGTGATTGAACTCACCAACTGAAGTACATTATCCGTCCCATGCAAATTTACAGCCTGTACAAATAATAAAGAAAAAGAGTGTTCATAATGACCATTACACAACAATGTATGCACAAGCAAATTGAGCAACAGAAGACATAACTGCAAAATATAATAGTGCATCAATATGTATGATACATGTTAGCAAGAACATAGAAGTGAGATTTTAGCGCATACTGCATCCCTGATGTCCGTTTTTGTATCGTTCTGGAACAGGGGACTCTGCAGAAAGTTGGCAATGACCTTTTCAGTTCGACCACCTGTTATCATCTCTTGCTGCATCCCATTCTGGCCACGCAATTCATGAGTCGGCTGTACTTGTGATATTTCATTGCTTGAAGTATGCTGGAAATTGCTTTTGAATGCCTTAGCCTCTAGATCCATGGACATACCATTGGGTGTTTGTCCACTGGTAGGCAACGAACCAGAGGTAAGATCTGCTGTAGCTGTCTCCCCACTGGAATCCCTCAGCTTTGAAGTTAACTTGGACAAAACTTCCTAGAAAAAGTTGTTCTGTTAATGTTCATACAACAAGAAAGGAAACAGAGAAGAAATCAGGACAAATTAAAGTTAAGGTCTGTACTGCAATCGATGATTGAATTCCATGAATTGCTCGTGGTTTCAAGGCAATTCCTGAAAATTGAAGAGATACTTTATTGATTTAGCTTCAAGACCACGGCAAACAAGATGACATGCTTGTGCAGAAAGGCAGTTCACAATGTAACATTGATGGTTCTAAACTAGTTTGAGATGCATATGATGTATGTAAAGGAACACGGTAAGAATCATAAGTTGTGGTAAAAAGAAAACACTGAGCAGGAAGCATTGCAGGAATTTAAGAAATTGCCCATGCACACTACTTAGGGAGAGTTCTAGTCTGCTAGATATGGAAGGTTCTATCAAGATGAATGTCCTCCATTGTCACTTCATATTACAAATTAGTGAGAGATCTTTGAAGCAATGTTCAGATGCGTGTTCACATGCGCTGAAAACTCCACACAGCAGTGAACAAAAAGGGAAAACACTAAGAATAATAGAAGTACGGTAATGATAACTCCCGAACGTTCGGGAGTTAAGCATGGCAACCCAAACGATTTAGATGGCAAGTTTAGTTTGCGTGAGATTAGGGAAACACGGTAATTTTCTGACAAAAAAATGAAAAAGGACAAAGTTGCCATCCCCTATCAACTAAAGTTGCCATCCCCTATGAACTAAAGTTGCCATGTAAAAACATTCGGGACGAAATGCTCAAAATCCGAACGTTCGGGGGTTATTAGATTCCTAGAAGTATTGGTGCATCGCAGTGTCATCCTAATCTTAGTCTGATTTCTATTCAGGCAACAAGACTCACTATTATGTGGCCATCAAGAGAAGAACAGATACACTGAGCGTGTAAGAGATTAAAGATGTTTTTACTTGATGAGCCACTATAATTGAAAATAACCACGACCAGTCTTTCTAGGACAACATCAACAGAAAGTTTACATGGCTAAATAGATGGAATAGCTGCAATGTGTACCTATCCCAAAACCATGTCCTATACCAACTCCGCATCCAATGCCCGCTTCAATGTTCTTTAACCCTGCTTTCCTTAGCTAGAGCACAAGGAATTAAAACGCAATATCAGATCCAGAAAATCACTAAATACAAAATCAATTTAATCATGCATACGCTCATGGGAGAGTGACTTACAGCAGAATTAACATGTCTCGTGACACCAGAAAAAGAATCGGTTGCACCTCTTGTGGCACTCATAACTTGCTGAAGGCCCGGTATCATACCTGACCAGCAGAACAAGAGCCATTTGCTTAAACAACAGCCACTCACTGAAATTTAGTCGATTTCTTCCTAGCACGGAGCACAGTCAGTACAGCATGGATGTGCACGGTGCCACTGTCAGCAAGCTTGAACTAACTAGCTGACACTACTTCCCTGTGCTTCCCAATCATCAAATTTTGATCTTGATCTGGTGTATGCCTTGAATGCTTTAAATTAAAATACAATCCCGCACGGTTACAACTACACACGGCAGTACGGCACTACCTGTTCGACAGGGTGGGTGCCTCGTTTCATCACCCTCCTCAGCTGTTCGACAAAATGCCGAACCCGCCGACTCGTGATGAACTCGACCGATGCCCATCCTGATTATCCTAAGAATAAAAGGAACAGCAGCGCGCGGAAGGTTTGATTCTTATTACCTAGGTAGATGGGGCGGCCGACGCCGATTCCGACGCCGCAGCCGACGCCGGCGCCGGTGAAGACCTGAAGAACCTTCACGCTGAAGGGGTTCTCCATCTGGAAAGCGGGTGCGGGCGGAAGCCTCCGTTCCCGCCGACTCGCCATCGGCGTCGGCCTCCGTCGACGGGAGGGGGAGGGGGTTGGTCGCGGACAACTACCTTTCAAGCCGCGTCGTCGCCGTCACAGCTATTGCAATGAAGAAACACAGGAGTGATAGCACCGGTGGCTGGCCGTCGAGGAGATGGGCCTACTCGTGGAACGCATGGCGGCTGGGCTAAACTGAAGGAGCCTACGTACGGGCCATGTGCGAGCAAGCCCATTTCTCAAAAAAAAAAAAGAAGTATAGTTTTCACCCCCAAATCCCTCTCAAAGTCTTCATAACCCCCCAAAGTCCAATTTGGTCTGATTTACACCCTGAAACTGTCAAAACCGGTTTAATCATACCCTGAGTGGTTTCATGGCACATCTCAAGCGGTTTGTACATGACCTGGCGTTGAGGTGGTAGTAGGCAGGCTCATAACAAGGGCTGATCGTCTTCATCCCCTCGCACACGAAAGAAAAAGAGAGAGAACCTCCATCGGCGGCATTGCTAGGGCGAGTCGACCGTCGCAGACGCCGGCGTCGCCGGCGTGTCCACCCGTCGTCGTCGTGTCTTCACCCCCTCGCGGGCGGAAGAAGAGTAAGGATGGACAGCAAGCGGCGGCATCGCTAGGGCTTGGCCACCATCACAGACGCCGGCGTCACCGCCTAGTTCGCCTCGTCGTCGGGTCCGCCGTCGACCTCCATCTCCGCTGTCAGCCGCCGTCGCAATCATCGCCGCCCAGTTCGCCGTCGCCGTCGGGTCCGCCGTCGACCTCCATCTCCGCTGTCAGCCGCCGTCGCAATCGTCTCCGCCAGAATCCGCCATGGAAGCAGGTCAGCCACCCTCCCTGTTTTTGTAAGCGCCTCTGTCTCCGCCGTTGGCCGCTGTTTGGCCTGCATCATAGGTGTTCTGTTCACCTGATCAGAAGGTGGTGCGGGGGGGAGGGGAAAGGGAACAATTTTGTGGGGGAACAAACAAGGGAGGAAAGGGGGACAATTTTGTTGATTTAGTATAGAAAAATTCTTATTTTGACAAATAATGAATAGAAATTTTTCTGCTTTTATAGATGATCCACCTGATCCACTTGATCATTTTGGAGTTAGATTGCATTACTATGGGATATTTGACAGGAGCAGAGGGAAGCTTGATTACACTGGAGAACTAGAGGTTGAGCTCTACATACCAAGGGACAATCTTTGTTATGCTGAAGTTTGTGCTTATGCAGAGGATATGTATCAAGTAGAAAGGGGCCATTGCAGAGGAAATTTCACATACAAACTGTACTGGTTAGCTCCAGGTAAAAGCTTTACTGATGGCCTTATGTTCCTCCATGATGATGCTTCAGTTCAGCGGATGGACAGTGGCATGATGAATGTGAGCTTTGCAGATATTTATGTTGAGGAGAGAGAAGTTGACATACTTGATGCCATACGTGATGTACAAATACATGATGCCATAACTGATGTGCACTTTGAGAGAGAAGTTGAGAAAACTGAAGATTGTACTGCATGTTTGGTATCTGTCTATGTTGAAGAAACATATTCTAGTCATAGAGGCACCAGATTACCTTTGATAAGTGTGCAGGCTGTGCAAACAGAGCAAGTGGATGAAATGATCTTGTCACATATGGCTAGTGCTACTGAAGAAGAGGTTTTGAGAAGTGAGCCTTTTCTGCTAATACAAATGCAATAGATAATGAAGGTAGTAGCAGACCTGAGAAGCTACAAGTGAGGAAAAGGTCTTCTGTGCATAATATGCCAGCTGTAAATGAAGTGGAAAGTGCTACAAGTGAAGCACTGCTTGCTGCTACAACTACAGTACCGGAAGAATTGTTTGCTGCTACAACTGCTACTGCAAGTGAAACAAAACCACCTACTGCAATTGAAACACCACCTGCTGCAACTAAGTCACAATCACTTTCTACACCTAAGAGAGTCAATATAGAAAGAAGAGCTCCTATGGAAAATGCAGATGAGGAGAGTGAGCATGAGAGTGACTTGGACTATGAACCTAGCTCTGAGTGCAGCTCTGCTGAAGAATCAGAAGCGGAGCAGGTGAGGAAAGTAGCAAGAGAAATTAGGAGGCAAAAAGGGATAAGAAACTGGGGAAGGGAGTTGGTCCTGTGGTGAAAGATGACAATGTCATTGAAGGTGTATCTGGTGATGAAGATTTGGATGGAGGGGATGATGTGGATGAATTTGAATCAGATGATGATTGCTCATATGACGAGGAGAGTGATGGGAAGGGAGGGACAAACCTACTGAGGAAACAAAGTCGATGGAAAAGGTTTGATAGCAAGGCAGAAATTCCTTCATTTTAGCTTGGAATGGTTTTTAGAGGGAGAGCTCAAATGAAGAAAGCCTTGATAAACTATGGAATCAAAACACATAGGCATATAGGCTTTACAAAAGATGAAACCAACAAAGTGAGGGCACATTGTACTTGGCCTGGATGCAAGTGGATAATATATGCCTCTAAGACAACTAGAAACAAATGGATGCAACTGTCCACATTTGTAGATGAGCATAACTGCATTCCTAGAAGGGACAATAAACTGATTACATCTAGTGTGATTGCGAAAAGATATGGCAGGCTAATCAAATCAAATCCAAGTTGGAAGTTGGAGGAAATAAAGAAAACCGTGCTAATTGAAATGTTTGCAGATGTGACAATTGCACAATGCAAAAGGGCTAAGAGGATGGTCCTTTCAAAGTTTCTTGATTCCTCAAAAGGAGAATATTCCAAGGTTTTCGACTATCAGCTAGAGTTACTCAGGTCAAACCCAGGAAGCACAGTAGCCGTTGAAAGGACATGTGGTGCCCCCATGTGTGGTTTTGGTAATTGATGACAATCTCTATGGACTAATGGTTTCCTTGAGTTATATTTGAAGGGTTTGCCCATAGGCTTTTCTTGGAGTCCATTTGTTGGTTTCAATGAGAGTTTGTGATGACCAAGGTGCTATTAAGGAATTATCCAAAGATTGGTCATATGAGTGTTGAGCTTATTGCAAGCATGTCTTGAAGAAGAAGGTTGTGTGATCATTCATGTTTACCTTCAAGACATCATCCAAATGAAGAGAGTTGCAAAGATTCAAGGTTGATCAAGACTAAGTCAAGAGTGAATCAAGTTGATCAACTCACAAAGCATAGAAGATGTACCGAGAGGGATCAATTGATCCCATGGTATGGTAAGCATTGTACATTGCACTTTTTATACTAACCCATGGTCTATGTGAGAGTTGTATGTGGGGTTATGTACGTATCCATGGGCTTGCGTCAAGAGGAAGATATCATACAACCCATGGAAAGGATGACATCAAGTGGTGATCGTCATCAAGCTTGCCGTGTGCAAGTTCAAGTGGAGCATCACGAAGAGATCAAGTGCTTGAATCTTGCCATCCATTGTGGTGTCAATGGATTTGTGAAGATGTGCCGAAGAGTGGCTCACCCATAGTGAACTATAGGGGAGCAATCATCTAGTCTTCATCGAGCCAACGCAATCAAGAAAGGTGGTCCAACTTGAGGGAGTCAAGATCGTCTTTATCTAGCTCAAGTGGACCATGTGCAAGGCAAAGGTTTTCCCTTGATAGGTTTTCTATTTTACCAGTCTTGTGGTGGTAGTTGGGAGACCGAGTTATAGGATCGTTTGCCGTACTATCAAGGGGGGCTCTCAAGTTGGTAGCTTGATCGTATCGTTAGTAGGGAGCTCAAACCATTGCATCCTTGCATCATGTTTCTTGGTTATTGTTTGGTTATCTTTGTGAGTCTTAGATCTTATTGTCATCTTGATGACAAGCTTGAGTTCATCGAAAACGGAGTTCGCATGCGTCTTCTATGATGTTTTCGGTGTTGGAGGTTTTACCGGTCTTATCCGATGAAGGGTTCTCACCATTTTCTTATGGGACATTTCTCATTTGCTTATTCTTGCTATTTCTATCAATATTGTGTTAGCCCATGTCGTTAGCTTTCCAACAAACTTGGTTTCGTTGAATTCGGAGTCCGTTTGCAAAAGTTGTGGCTGTTTTGGTAAAGGCTGCAGCGGTACTACCGCGACTAGAGCGGATGTAATTTTTTACTACCGCTCCAGAGCGGTACTACCGTGGCTCCTGAGCGGTAGTAACGCTCCAGAGTAGTACTACGGTGGCTCCTAAGCGGTAGTACCGCTCGGGACCAAAAACTCATGTTTTCTCTCTCGTTGGGCTATTTTGACCGTGCTAAGCGGTAGTACCGCTCCTTTAAGCGGTAGTACCGCTTGTGCACGACCTGAGCACATAACGGTTGGATTCGGGAGGTCCTGTAAAAGGGGGTCTTCTTCCCCAATGAACCTAATCCTTTGAGCTCATGTTCTTCCCCCATTGTTGACCTTCTTCGAGCTTGCTAACTCTCAATCCCTCCAATGATTCTTGCTAGTTCTTGAGGGAAAAGAGAGAGGAGATCTAGATCCACGTTTCCACCAATCACTTTCTCCTCTAAGTGAGGGGAACCTCTTGGATCTAGATCTTGGAGTTCTTCGTGTTCTTCTTTCGTTCTTCCTCTCATTTTCCTCCCTAGCATTAGTTGCTTTGGTGGGATTTGGGAGAGAAGGACTTGGGCACTCCGTGTGCCCTTGCCCTTGCATTTGGTGCATCGGTTTGAGTTCTCCACGGTGATACGTGGAAGTGAAGTTTGAGAAGCTTATTACTCTTGGGTGTTTGGGCACCCTAGAGCTTGTTCCTCTTGGGTGCCTTGGTGCCCTAGACGGTTGGTGGTGTTCGGAGCTCAATCATTGTGGTGTAAAGCTCCGGGCAAGCGTCGGGGTCTCCAATTAGGTTGTGGAGATCGCCCCGAGCAATTTGACGGGTACCGGTGACCGCCCCCAAGGGTTGCCAAAGTGTACGGGTTCGGTGACCGCCCCCAAGGGTTGCCATTTGTACGGGTTCGGTGACCGCACTCAAGGGTCCCTTAGTGGGATCACGGCATCTTGCATTGCGCGAGGGAGTGAGGAGATTACGGTGGCCCTAGTGGCTTCTTGGGGAGCATTGTGCCTCCACACCACTCCAAACGGAGATTAGCATCTGCAAGGGTGTGAACTTCGGGATACATCGTCGTCTCCGTGTGCCTCGGTTATCTCTTACCCGAGCCCCTTTGCTTATGCACTTTACTTTGTGATAGCCATATTGTTCTTTGTCATATATCTTGCTATCACATAGTTGCTTATCTTGCTTAGCATAAGTTGTTGGTGCACATAGGTCAGCCTAGTTGTTGTAGGTTTTGTGCTTGACAAATTAACCACTAGGTTTATTCCGCATTTGTTCAAGCCTAAACCGTAATTATTTTAAAGCGCATATTCACCCCCCCCTCTAGGTGACATCCACGATCTTTCAATTGGTATCAGAGCCTCGTCTCTCTTTGTTAGGCTTAACCACCTAGAGAGTAAAGATGTTGACTAGGGGATTAGGATTCTCTGACACTCTTAGTTTCGATGGCACAAATTTTGATGTTTGGGTAATTCGCATGCTTAATCTCTTTAGGGTCATGGACCCAAATTTAGAGCGAATTGTAGATATGGGTTTTTCTCCTCCAAAGGATCCCCAAAGATTATCTTTAGAGGATGAGAAAAACTCCTATCTCAATGCTCAAGCTTCTAATGTGCTTTTTGATGCTTTGAGCAATGTAGTTATTTTTCAACTCATGCCGTTCCGGGATGCTCATGAGTTGTGGACAAAACTTCAAGATAAATATAGTGTGTCCAATATTTGTGGGGATGATTGTTCCCCCTCCACCTCCAGTCGTATAGTCTTCTCAACTTATTCTACTTCACCTACATGTGGTTTGCCACAAGGTAATGATATGGTGAGTAGTGTTGGTCATTGCAATGGTGATAGTATGCTTATTGTGGATGATCCTTCATCACTATATTATTGCAATGCTCCTTCTTTGGGCTTTAACACTTCGAGCACTCCAAATGTTTCACATGCTTGTGTTGATAGTCCTTGCATATCATGTAGAAATTGCTTGACTAAATCGCATGATGATATGCTTGCTATGTCTTGTTGCCATGATAAAAATGCATCTATTTCCTCGAATTATTGTGCTAACAATGTAGAGGAAACCGAACACTCCATGGAACAAGATGTGGTGTTTAATGGTGCCTCAAGGGATCCTACATCATCATCTATTGCTTTTTGCCTTATGGCTAAGGCATCAAAGGTATCTCCTACTTTGTACCCCAATATGTCTCTTGATGATGATGTTGATGCTAATGATGATGAGGATAATGATGAAGAGAATGATAATGTTGCCTCCTTAAAAACTAAGGGGGAGATGATTTTTAAAGCTCTTCATAAAAATAAATTTGCTCGTTCCAACTTCATGGAAATTATGTCCATTGCCATTCAGGGCAAGAAATATATTGAGGAGTTGGAATCTCATCTCGAGCAGCATGAGGTCACCATTGAGAAAATGGAAGCTCATGGGCATGATTACGCAAATGAGATCGCGGAGCTATCTCAAGCTCTTGAACATGAACAAACCACCTCCGAATCTCTTGAGGAGACTTTTGCTCTAGAATTATCTAGAGTGAGGGAATCTCATGATAGAGCTCTTGAGGTGGCCAACGATTTCAAAACTAAAAATGTTAAGCTTGAAGTTTCTCATGCTAGACTCCTTGAGGATTTTGAGCACCTCGAAAATGGCTCAAGGGTCATCAAGGGTGAGCTCATCAAACTCACCGAGTCTCATGCCCAACTTGAAGCTTCTTATTTAAAAGAGCTTGCCAAGTTGCCTTCTCCTCTTGTTATTAATGATGATGCTTGTGCTACTAATTCTATTACTTGTGAAGCATCCATTTTGAAGGAGAATGTTGAGCTACGGGCTCAACTTGAGGTGCTATCTAGCAATTATGGGAAATTGGAAGAAAGTCATGAAAAGCTCTCAAGCTCTCATGATGATCTTCTAGTATCCCATAGTGTGCTAAAGATAGCTCATGAGGCCATGATTGCTAAGGTAACATCTATTGAGCCTCATGTGGATACTAGCACTACTTCTAGTCAAAATAGTATATTGCCATGTGCTAGTCCTTGTAATTCATCTACTCACAATGTTGGTACATCTTGTGATGAATTGCTTTCCTTGCCTTGTTGCTCTAACGATGAAGCTTATACTTCCTCTAGTACTTGTGTTGAGACTAACCATGTAGAGGAAATCAAAGAGCTCAAGGCCCAAGTCACTTCTTTGAAGAAAGACTTGGAAAAGTGTCATGAAGGGAAGGCAACACTCAACAATATCTTGAGTGTGCAAAAATCCCCCAATGACAAAGGTGGACTTGTATTAAACTCCAACAAGAAGAAGAAGTCCAAGTTGAACAAGAAGAAAGGCCAAGAACAAGTCAAGAATTTGGCCAAGATTGTTTGCTTCAAGTGCAAAGTCAAAGGGCATCATGTTAGATCTTGCCCATTGAAGAAGAAGGCCATTAGTGTCAAGCAACAAGGGAAGAGGGCACAAGTTCAATCTCATGCTCAACATCAAGTTGAAGAAAGGCCTCTTCCCAAGAAGACTCAAGTTAATGCTTCTCAAATTGAGAAATCAAGTGAGAAGAAAGTGAAGAGTAGACGTTGCTACTTATGTCGTGAGAAAGGTCACATCGCTTCTTCATGCACTAGTGGTAACTTATTCAACCCAATTATTATTGATGATATCTATTCTCTTGGTAAGGATAAGGTTGGCAATGTGTTTGCCAAGTTTGTTGGTACTCAAAGTGGTGTCAAGCAAAGAACTATTTGGGTAGCCAAACCTATTGTGACTAACCTCTTAGGACCCAACTTGGTTGGGGACCAACAAGCTCAAACTTGATCAATAGGTGTTGTTTGAGGGCATTGGAGACTTGGCTACATTATGAAGAATTAAGGGGACTTCATCATTCTCTTTGTCTCAAGCCAAGTCAATTGGATTATCAAGTTTCTATCTTATATCCAATGTGCCTCCTTGCGGTAACTTGTACTTAAATTGTTTACCTTGAAAGTTACTTGCCCCCTTGCATGTTTTGGTTTTGTTCCTTGCATGTGTTTGTATATGTCGCGCTTCCAACTTGCTTATCTTGAGCAATCAAGTATGTGTGTGTTGGTTTGCACATCATGTACGTGTGCGTCGTGCGTTGAACCTTTTTGCTTCCTGTTTGTATCCTAGTTGGCTCGTGTGAGAGATCAATGGAACATCCCATTTTTGGGGAGTGATGTGCTTTGTGCACCTCACAATCCTATAAATGTGTGTATATGAGGAATACCATCTAGTATTGATATTACAAGATTATCTAGTCGCTAGGTGGTATATCTCTCATGAGAAATTCAAATTCTAAATAGTCCATTAATTATCTCTTGTTTGTTCCTCTTATTGCCTCTTGTTAAGTTCTTGTTGGTATCACATTATGGGGGAGTAATATGCTAAGTGCATATTACAAGCCTAGAAAATGTGTACATTTGAGATATTGTCACCTAGAATTGATATTGTAGATTATCTTGTTCCTAGGTGGCATGTTAGCTCTACAAGTTGCAATTTGCTTGTGTTTGTTGTGAAGATGATGTTGGATGTCCTTGTTATCTACCACCGGGAATTATTTCCAAATACTTCTTGTCTTTTGACAATTGGTAGTCACTTATGTGTGGTAGAATTTGTTGATCATCTTTACTTTGGCTTTTGTTTTTCCTTTTCTCTTGCCAAGGTTTGTGTCAACTCCCGGTGTCTTCCCTACCACTTGTGGATCTTTTTTATTTCTTGTTCTTGTCTAGTGTTTTCTAGATATAGTGAAAGTAGTGATCCCACCTTGTGCATTTTGTATTCAAATGCAAATCCTATATAATGCACAACTCGTGGGGGAGCTATCCTATTTTCTTTAGAACACTCTTCTTGTGATCCTTATCAAGTGTGTTTTGGTGGAAGGCAAGCCATTTCTTTTTGGTACTTTGTGCCATCATGAAACTTTGTTGAGAGCTTGGTTTGTTTGGAACCATCCTCTCTTTGGGAGTTTGACATCTTTAGTTTAGTGTGTATCAATGGATATCTCATTCCTTGATGTATCTTTAATGATACCTTCCAAGTGATGATTTCTCCATTTGGTATCCTTTTCACTTGGCATTTCTTTCTCTTTAGGTTTCAGGTTTTGAAAGTCTTGAGCATGCATGTTTACTTCATGTATTTTATTTTGCATGCTTTCTTTCTTTGACTCAATATATAGGGGGATCTCCACCAAGTCTCAAATCGGATGAGATGTGTATGAAATTCATTTTCGTAACTATATGCACATATTTATGTGGAGTTTGTCCTATGTATTGGTTTTTCTAACTATTTGGTCCCAATGAGTTTGGGTACCGTTTAGTTTGTGTTGTTCTTCTAGGAACATTTGGAGATGCATTGGATGCTCGGCTCACTCACAAGGAAGGTGTTGTCACCATGTGCATATTGGAGTCAAGCTAGGATGATCAATGAACTACTATCTACCTTCAATTGGTATCTACTATATCCTTCCAATGATATCTCGGTAACAAGTATCTATTCATGCTTTCTCCTCTTGCATTCAACCTTGTGTAGGTTGCATCTTGGCATGATATTCATTTCATATCTTGTGATACTTGTTTCCTTTCTCAAAGCATCCCAACGATGATCTCTTGTTGCTAGTTGTGATGCCTTTGATGGATGCGTGTTTGGACTTCATTTATATACAATAAGACCATATCTAGCCAAGTGCTATGCTTTCAAGCAAATATCTTATTGGTATATTTATGACTTCCTTGTGGATATCTTGTTCCTTCGTGTTGTAACTATTTCGGGTGTACATCCTTCTTTGTAGATATATATATCATCATGATTTCGTCTACATAGAACCTTATACACTTGAGAGAAATTACATCTCTAGTTGATATCTTTTCTTTCACGTCCACCTTGTCTTTCTTATGTTATTTCTTTGGTGGCTCCGTGAAAGCTTTTTCCTTGAGTGCGTGTCCTCTATCGTTGCATCTTGTTGCACTCTTGTGTGGTGAAGATTATTTTCCTCTTGCTTATCTTTACGAGGTTTTTGCCATCTTAATTGGTATCCCTCGTCTTGATGAGCCTCCCCTCGTCTATCTTCACCACGGGTTGTCACAAGCATAGGTTCTCTTTTGCTTATTAGTAAGCTTGTGAACCCATTTGCCAGTTGTGTGTGGGAATGATAGGCCTTGCACCATGTGCCTCATTCTTTCAAGACTATGTTGATGCTTAATGCTCATCCTAATCTTAGTCTTCTCAAGTGCTTCGCCATGACTCACACACATCATTTTGGTTGAGCCTATTCTTAAGTTGCCTCTTTTACATGTTGCTCAACCATGTGCATGTTGCAAGCGCTAGGCTTTGTTTCCTATATGCTCACTTGCATTGGATGTGAGTTTCTGTTGATTTTGGGGGAGCTATGATCCTATTTTGTGCACTTTGTATTCAAATACAAAAATTCTTATGTGTGCACAAATCATGGGGAGCTTCTCTAGTTTCTTTAGAACACTCCTTTGTGCTTTTCATAATATATTTATTCTTGTGGCATGTAGGATCATTGGTCTAGTTGGTTCAATTGATATCCGTTGATTGCTTACTTCAATTGGTATCTTCTGATTGCTTGTGTCTCTCTTTGTTATGTCTTTGTGGCATATCTTTCTGTTGCAATCTTTGGGCATCAATATAGTTTGTCTTCCTCCAAGTATTGGCAGTTGGATATGTGTATTGCATTCCACTCTCTTGTTGAGAAATACACAATTTATGAAGGACCACAATTTATATTGGCCTTCTAAGATTTTCGCCCATTTTGGCAATCGATGCCAATTGGGGAGAAGTTTTAGAGAGTTTTATGGAGTACCTTTGGTTTTTCTTTCCTTAGCATTTGCATCTCATGCGCATGCATTATTGGTTGGTGCATTGAATGGTGATGCATAATTCCTTGTATAAACTCTCTTGAAAGTGATTGTCATCAATTATCAAAATGGGGGAGATTGAAAGGACATGTGGTGCCCCCATGTGTGGTTTTGGTAATTGATGACAATCTCTATGGACTAATGGTTGCCTTGAGTTATATTTGAAGGGTTTGCCCATAGGCTTTTCTTGGAGTCCATTTGTTGGTTTCAATGAGAGTTTGTGATGACCAAGGTGCTATTAAGGAATTATCCAAAGATTGGTCATATGAGTGTTGAGCTTATTGCAAGCATGTCTTGAAGAAGAAGGTTGTGTGATCATTCATGTTTACCTTCAAGACATCATCCAAATGAAGAGAGTTGCAAAGATTCAAGGTTGATCAAGACTAAATCAAGAGTGAATCAAGTTGATCAACTCACAAAGCATAGAAGATGTACCGAGAGGGATCAAGTGATCCCATGGTATGGTAAGCATTGTACATTGCACTTTTTGTACTAACCCATGGTCTATGTGAGAGTTGTATGTGGGGTTAGGTACGTATCCATGGGCTTGCGTCAAGAGGAAGATATCATACAACCCATGGAAAGGATGACATCAAGTGGTGATCGTCATCAAGCTTGCCGTGTGAAAGTTCAAGTGGAGCATCACGAAGAGATCAAGTGCTTGAATCTTGCCATCCATTGTGGTGTCAATGGACTTGTGAAGATGTGCCGAAGAGTGGTTCACCCATAGTGAACTATGGGGGAGCAATCATCTAGTCTTCATCGAGCCAACGCAATCAAGAAAGGTGGTCCAACTTGAGGGAGTCAAGATCGTCTTCATCTAGCTCAAGTGGAACATGTGCAAGGCAAAGGTTTTCCCTTGATAGGTTTTCTATTTTACCGGTCTTGTGGTGGTAGTTGGGAGACCGAGTTATAGGATCGTTTGCCGTACTATCAAGGGGGGCTCTCAAGTTGGTAGCTTGATCGTATCGTTAGTAGAGAGCTCAAACCATTGCATCCTTGCATCATGTTTCTTGGTTCTTGTTTGGTTATCTTTGTGAGTCTTAGAGCTTATGGTCATCTTGATGACAAGCTTGAGTTCATCGAAAACGGAGTTCGCATGCGTCTTCTATCATGTTTTCGGTGTTGGAGGTTTTACCGGTCTTATCTGATGAAGGGTTCTCACCATTTTCTTATGGGACTTTTCTCATTTGCTTATTCTTGCTATTTCTATCAATATTTTGTTAGCCCATGTCGTTAGCTTTCCAACAAACTTGGTTTCGTTGAATTAGGAGTCCGTTTGCAAAAGTTGTGGCTGTTTTGGTAAAGGCTGCAGCGGTACTACCGCGACTAGAGTGGATGTAATTTTTTTACTACCACTCCAGAGCGGTACTACCGCGGCTCCTGAGCGGTAGTACCGCTCCAGAGCAGTACTACCGTGGCTCCTAAGCGGTAGTACCGCTCCGGACCAAAAACTCGTGTTTTCTCTCTCGTTGGGCTGTTTTGACCGTGCTAAGCGGTAGTACCACTCCTCCAAGCGGTAGTACCGCTTGTGCACGACCTGAGCACATAACAGTTGGATTCGGGAGGTCCTATAAAAGGGGGTCTTCTTCCCCAACGAACCTAATCCTTTGAGCTCGTGTTCTTCCCCCATTGTTGACCTTCTTCGAGCTTGCTAACTCTCAATCCCTCCAATGATTCTTGCTAGTTCTTGAGGGAAAAGAGAGAGGAGATCTAGATCCACGTTTCCACCAATCACTTTCTCCTCTAAGTGAGGGGAACCCCTTGGATCTAGATCTTGGAGTTCTTCGTGTTCTTCTTTCGTTCTTCCTCTCATTTTCCTCCCTAGCATTAGTTGCTTTGGTGGGATTTGGGAGAGAAGGACTTGGGCACTCCGTGTGCCCTTGCCATTGCATTTGGTGCATCGGTTTGAGTTCTCCACGGTGATACGTGGAAGTGAAGTTTGAGAAGCTTATTACTCTTGGGTGTTTGGGCACCCTAGAGCTTGTTCCTCTTGGGTGCCTTGGTGCCCTAGACGGTTGGTGGTGTTCGGAGCTCAATCATTGTGGTGTAAAGCTCCGGGCAAGCGTCGGGGTCTCCAATTAGGTTGTGGAGATCGCCCCGAGCAATTTGACGGGTACCGGTGACCGCCCCCAAGGGTTGCCAAAGTGTACGGGTTCGGTGACCGCTCCCAAGGGTTGTCATTTGTACGGGTTCGGTGACCGCCCTAAGGGTCCCTTAGTGGAATCACGGCATCTTGCATTGTGCGAGGGAGTGAGGAGATTACGGTGGCCCTAGTGGCTTCTTGGGGAGCATTGTGCCTCCACACCGCTCCAAACGGAGATTAGCATCCGCAAGAGTGTGAACTTCGGGATACATCATCGTCTCCGCGTGCCTCGGTTATCTCTTACCCGAGCCCCTTTACTTATGCACTTTACTTTGCGATAGCCATATTGTTCTTTGTCATATATCTTGCTATCACATAGTTGCTTATCTTGCTTAGCATAAGTTGTTGGTGCACATAGGTGATCCTAGTTGTTGTAGGTTTTATGCTTGACAAATTAACCGCTAGGTTTATTCCGCATTTGTTCAAGCCTAAACCGTAATTATTTTAAAGCGCCTATTCACCCCCCCCCCCCTCTAGGCGACATCCACGATCTTTCAGCCGTGAAATTGGACCAAGATGAGAAGGATGACACACATGTGTTCCAAAGATTCTACATATGTTTTGATGCATGTAAAAAGGGTTTTCTCGGCCTGCTGGGCATGTAGCCGGGAACGCCGTTCGGCCTGCTGGATTGCTACGGCCGGGAATGGCATGGTCGCCGTTTGGCCTGCTGGGCATGGGGCCCAGGGCAGGGAGGGGAGGGGAGGGGAAGGGAAGAGGGTAGGCGCGGGGGCGGTGGGGGTAGGGGAGGTCGCCGGTAGTCGGTGGGGTTGGGGGAGGTCGCCGGTGGGCGGTGGATTGGGCGGCGGTGGCCATGTCGAAGGCAGGGGAGCGAGAGGACTGAATAGGGGGAGAAATAAAGTGATGGCCTAATTAAGACACCACGCCAAGTCAACACCTAGTCAGATGCGCCTAATTACAATACCACCAGCAAAACCGCTTCAGATGTGACATGAAATCACTCGGGGCTTGATTAAACCGGATTTGACAGTTTTAGGGTGTAAATCAGACCAAAATTGAGTTTAGGGGGTTATGGAGACTTTGAGAGGGATTTGGGGGTGAAAACTATACTTCTTTCAAAAAAGAATTGTGCGAGCAAGCCCATCACGCCTTGCAATTTCCAAACCCCAGCTTCATTTCTTGGTTTTCGAATTCTCAAAAAGAAAAATCTTTGTTTTCGAACCTCTATCTCTTTTAGAACCGTTCAAAATGAGGAAAAATATAGGAAATTTTTCTTTGCGGGGACTAGGAATGTTTTTTTAGAGAGGGGGGGGGGGGCTAGGAATGTTAGATGGTAGGATGTATACATAAGAAAAAACGTTAGTGCCATTTGAAACAAAAGAATTGATATCTTACGTTCCTTTGAAATATATATGGATCGGGATGCTTCGTATAAAATTTGGAGGAAACCTAACATTAGGTCCCACCTCATATTTTCCTCTATTCACGTCTATAATTCCTGCGCTTTTCTGACATCCAAATGATAGTTTTGAAGTTTTTCCATATAAATTCAAAATAGACAACATCTTTAATTCATGTGTTTTTTTCTTTTCTATTCCTACATTTTAAGGTCCTACGTTTCAAGCAGCACATATATCCTACTATATGTCCCATTGGGTACTACTCTGCGATCCGTGTGTGGGCTTTTATGAGCTAGTCCGAATAATGTTATAATACGTACTTCCTCTGTTCAAATATTTAGGGCCTAATATGTCTTTTGAACTTGCCTTTCACCATTGATAATATTATTAAAATATGAGTTGCATGATATAAAAAAATATACCGTTACAAACTCTTTCACATACGAATTTAACAGTATATTGCTTTCACCAAAATTCTCTATGTTATTAACTTATAATCAGGGTACATCATACAGTAGCAGAGGAACGAGCTGAAAGGGAGCATCATCAAACCACTCTTTGGAAGAGCCTCTCCTAGGGAACTCATAGGCAACAACATTATGCTCTCTAAAACAATGCTCAAAAGGAATTAAGGGAATTCACATGCTGAGTGGTAGCAGTCGCTGAAGATTGCTATCTCCCTCCCTCCTTTATAATCTCAACAACTTATGCACACACTGTCAAAGTTGATAACTAACTCGCTGCAACCTGTTGTCTGTGCTAAAGAAAGACAAAAGCGAAGCGCCACAGCTTCAGTTGTTAAAACCTCGACACGTATATCAATCATGTTGGTTGCCCCATAAAATTTCCCGAAGAGTCACAAAGTACTGCCCCAACAACACCCAAGAGGAGATCATGACCAAAGGAGCCATCAAATATTTTATTTTACCTGTAGCCTAGACAGTTTCTCCCATCCTCTCGGCCTCAATATTGCTTTTGGAGCCAACGCAACTACATAGTTTGCAGCTAGAGCACGTACAAAATAAGACTATCTAACTTGCATCATGCGTCTTTTCACCACGAGCGAACTTGACCCTCTCCCACCACATATACCACGGGTGTCACTGCTATTTAGCAGAAGATGGTGGACGTCATAGATCCCCTCTCACAACAAGGGCACTGTGGTGACACTTTGATATGCCTATTGGTAAGATTCACACGACATCCGAGAGTTCTATGCAAGTGTGCCACATAAAAAATCACCTTACTTCTAAACTTCAGGCTTCATATCATATCCCAAATTCCATTCACACTAGGCCATCACATACCATTTGTACGTTTAAGCTTCCTTGTGTGTTGATCCTCCCATTTGGCAAAGTATGTGAAGCGTACATAGAACATACCATTCTTAGTTAAACTCCATCCAACAAAATCATCCATATCATATGTAGGTAGTGGGATTACAAGGATACAACATCCATAAATTTAGAAAAAGGTTTGGTTAATCAATTCGTCATCCCATTGTCCCATGGTTGGATTGATTAGGTCTCCAACTTTGGATGTGAGATTGCTTTTTTATAACATGTACACTATATATTATTGGTTTACCTGGTGATCAAAGGCAACCTCAAACAAATGTTTTAGGCCCTATCCTAGCTATTTATGTATATGTATTTGTGTATATGTGTGTCTACTTTCACTTGCAAATCATTAAGAGTTAACTTTCGACCACACATTCTTAGGAAGTTTGTTTGGGTACAACCTAAAAAGACTTATTTCGTCTCATGATTAATTAGCCAAAAATAATTGAAATTTGGGGCAAGTAGGCTCTACCTTTGCACACCTAACTAACAATTGATCAACCAAATTAACTAAAACTAGACGGGTGATTAGACTCTACAACTATCCATGTATAGGACTGTATAGAAGACGCCACTTCATGGCTGACAGAATATGGGGATCATTGATAGAATCTGTTGAAGTGTCGTCGTTGTGCTCAAGATTTCAATATTTTAGGAAGCTAAATAACTTGTATTCTTTTAGACCAAAAACCTAATCCAATTTAGTAATCAACTGATTTCATTCGCCTTGATACATATGCATTTTTGTGAAATATCCACCGATCTAGTGATAATGAGTAAAAGTAGTACAACGATCCTCAATAGTATCAATTACAACTAGGTCCATAGACCATCTAGTTTATCTGTTGGAAGAAGATATGTACTATTAGGTGGATCAAAGTGGGTGAGGATAACACGAGGTTCTTTCAGGCAGTGGCCGCTGAGAGATCCAGAAGGAATTCTATCGCTAGACTGTGGTTGGAAGATGGCTCCTCCACCTCAAAGCATGCAATGACGGAAAGAATTGTGTGGGCCTGTTTTAAAAATAGAATGTCCCTTGTGAGTGGAATATCCATGGGGTTTGATTTGGCATCCTTGTTGGTGCATGTTAGTGGGATCGGTTACCTCCCCGAGCCTTTTGAGAAAAACGAGTTGGATATGATTGTCAAATGCATGCCCACTGGTAAAGTTTCCAGCCCAATATGGTTTAAATGTTTTATTCCTTAAGAAGTGTCGTGCAGTTGTTTGTGATAATTCTTATTGTATGGCTCAGGGTTTTCATGTAGGCCAGGCGAGAGTGGAAAACATCAATGGATGTTTTATCACCCTAGCACCTAAAAATGCCTCTCCTAAATGTATTGGGGATTTTAGCCCAACCTCCTTAGTTGGGGTCCATTTAAAATTTCTTACTAAAATTTCTGCTAGTAGATTCCAAGGGGAAATCTTACAATGAATACATAAGAACCAATATGGTTCTATTAACTCAAGGGCCATCCAAGACTATATTGCATGGACATTGTAGTACTCGCATCGGTGTCACTAGCCCAAAAGGTCAATCCTCATACTCAAATTGGATTTTGAAAATGAATTTGATTCCATTGAACATGAGGCCATCATTCAGATTGTAAAATTCTAGGGATTTTATGAGAAGTGGATTTCTTGGATTAAAGAGCTTTTATTTTCAGGTTCTTCCTTTGTTCTGTTAAATGAGTGTTTGGGGAAAAATCTTAGTAGAAGTGTAAGGCAAGGTGATCCATTGTCCCCACTTCTTTTTGTGCTTGTTACTTATTTGATGCAATTTGTGGTTAATGGTCCGCTTGCAAGATGCGTCATTCATTTGCCATACATTCTAATGACCCTGAATTCCCCATTATACAGTATGTAGATGACACTCTCTTGATTTTTCCTACTATGGATAACGAGTTGGTGGCCCTTAAGAGCATGCTCTCCATTTTCTCTCAATAAACTGGCCTGGATGTTAACTGACATAAATCTTATTTGATTTCTATAGATGATGACCCTTCTAAAGTTGAGAGGTTAGCTGTTGTCTTTGGATGTCAACTTGGCAAGCTGCCCTTAACATATTTAGGTTTACCTGCTGGGACTGCCACCTAGGATTATTCAGCTAATGCCACTAGTTGATAATATGGAATTGCTAGGTCATCCCTTCCTCGCGGTGGTAGATTGTAGCTGCTAAATTATGCTTTATCTTTAATGCCCATTTCCTTTCATCTTTTTTTTTCTTGCATGTAAATATTGTACAATATTTTTTCAGATGGAGGTGTGGATTCATACATGACATTTCATTGTTGGCTCATAGGATTAAGGCTAGAAACAAGGAGGAGCATATTAGGCCTCCTTTGGTTCATGGGGTAATAATAGTATAGGCATAGGAAAACCATAGGAAGTGAGATGTAAGTGAGATGTCATATGTCATACATCTCACTTCCTATAGTAAAAGACATGGCATTTGATGCATAGGATAGGAATTTTTCCATTGAGTCTAGACTAATGTTTTTTCGTTTGAAATGTGAAGGATTGAGTCCTATCCTACATACGAATAGGAATCCATTCCTACAAACCAAAGGGCTTCAAAGAATTTTTTTCTACAAAAGTTCCTATCCTTTACAATTCCTACAAAATTTCTATGAACCAAAGGAGGCCTAGATGATTTTCTTTCGTTTCCCCTCAATGGGTTTCTATTTTTTTCATCTATTTTCCTTTTTCCTGCATACAAATATTGTACATTAAGTGGTGTTTTTTAATAAAATGTGGAGTTGTGGGGTTGTTGCCCTATAGTATTTGGTCAAAAAATTGTATGTTATGGACCATGGTGTGAACATCTGTTAGCCGACGGGCATCTGAAGTCCACGACGTGGTTAGTGTGTGGGAGATGAACCACGGTATAGAAAAAGCATATGCAACACTCTTTGTCTCTCTCATCAGTTCGACCTGTGTCCCCTCTCCATCTCTCCAAATGAAGCCCC
>NC_041381.1:434490947-434496847 GCF_002162155.2 Triticum dicoccoides
GATTAGCTTGATTAGCTATACAGAGAACTATGTATGGGTAGTCGTCTTTGTTGGCTTCGACAAATGTTGACCCTTGTTGGGGAAGGGGCGCCAAAAAATACAACGAAGGATAATGACACACTTGGAAATAAGAAAAAAGAACACAATAAAAATATTATTCCCTCCGTCTTAAAATAAGCGTCTCAACTAAGCCCAAGGCACTTATTTTGAGATGGAGGGAGTACATATACTCTAAAACAAGACAAAATTCATCAACAACAAAAAATGTAGCACGGATCTCAAAGCAACGACGGACGGTGGATCCATGCATGTGCATGGTAGGAAAAACCACTCCCGTGAGTGCAAAGAACGTTGTCATTTTCACGAGGTCCGTTATAAGTTGTGTGTCCGGACCCACTGCTCAGCGGGCCACAATTAGCTTGAGTTCTCGCCCCCCGCCGGCGGCGCTGCATGGATCAAACCTCGGGCGATCCAAAATTCCCGTGCGCCCGGTCGCCCTCTGTACGCTGGCGGCGGTGGAAAGAAAAAGGGAAGAAAAGAAAACGTTCGTCACGACGCGGCCATTCACGAGGCACAAGACCAAGCAAGCAAACAAACAACTGAGCCGAAGACTCGGCAGAGCAGCAAATGGCCTGACGCTCACGGAGCTCCAGTCACGGGCGGGCCGCGGGCGCGTAGATAGGTGGTGCCGCAGCGCGGCCACCGCGGCACGCGGGCGATGGCGGCGTCGGCGCCCAAGCCGCGGCAGCGACGCCTCGCCGTGCCCATCCTCCTCGCCGTCCTCCACCTTTTCCTGGCCCCGCCGCGATGCCATGCCGCGGCAAGCGACCTTCTGCCGCGCCGGCTAGCGTGGTCGCTCATGGGCGACACCATACACAGCGCCGTCGACCTCCTCCCGACCTTCGTCGCCTTCGCGGCGCCCGGCGGCCCCGCGGCCGCCTGGCGCGGCGCGTGCTTCGCGGAGAACGAGGCGGTTCTGAGCCTCACGCCCGGTCCTCGTGGAAGCAACGGCACGGCCGCCGGCCTTGGCGGCGCCGTCCTACGCCTCAAGGTGCCCTTACATTGCCCTCCAAATTGCCTTTTGAATTATTTTTTGCGGGTTCAAATTGCCTTTTGATTAACTTCGACTTTGATGTTGTAATAACAAGTTCTGTTTGATTTCACCGTACATGCATCTCAGCTTCTTAATTTCGCATAGGATTCCCAGTATTTGGTTCGCATTACTAAAAATATTACTGGTAGCTAGCAAATTGTCTTCATGTGAATGTGATCCAAACGAGACATAGGACAAGGGCTAAAAATAGAAAAGGAAGTTGATTCGCACGAAAACTAAAAGTAATAATTCTATAAGAAGACAGAAAAACTCGCACGTTAGGGAATGCTAATAGGATACCCACGGGTTATATCATTCGTTAGTGACAAGTTGCAATTATTCCAATCAATAACAACGCCAAATTGCGAGCGAGCACCTTCATGCGAATCTGTCAATGTAATGGACAATTAGAGGCATGCATGGTTCATACAGTATGTTTTTGCTCTCATTTACTGAACCATAGTCCCTTAAATATGAAGAGTTTTGCCTGACGAAATATTTCCTGTGGGTCTATATAGACTGCTTCGGCTCAGAGCTGGACATGCATGGACCTGTATGTATTTGCCACACCGTACAGGATAGGGTGGGATTACTACACCAGAGCACATCAACACACCTTCGAGATCAAATCATGGGAAGAAGCAGGAGAAATGGAATATGTACGTCCCGTCCCTCTACGTAGGTTGTTTTCAGATTTCTCCTCCTTTACATGGCCACTTGTTAGTTTTGCTTTAATAATTCTAACAATCGGCATCTCCGGATCAACCTGTGACTAGGTGAAGCTGCATGGGGTTGCCATTTTTCTCATGCCATCCGGAATGCTCGGGACACTGTTATCTCTGATCGATGTGATTCCGCTGTTTTCGAACACCATTTGGGGACAGGACGCCAACTTGGCATTTCTTCAGAAGCACATGGGGGCTTCATTTGAGAAGCGTTCTCAGCCTTGGGCTGCCAACATACGTAAAGAGGATGTGAACTCTGGTGATTTCTTGGCTCTTTCCAAGATTCGAGGGCGATGGGGTGGGTTTCAGACATTGGAGAAATGGGTGACTGGTGCGTTTGCTGGGCATACCGCGGTTTGCTTGAAAGATGAGAATGGCACTCTCTGGGTTGCAGAATCAGGTTACGAAAATAAAAAGGTACTACATGCAATCTCTTGTTCGAAAAACTAGTCACTAGATGTGATTACAAGATTAAATTTAAAAGAGATAAAAAAATGAGGAAATTTTTTACTGCAAGATATGAACAACTTAACTTTCTCGTTTTCATCATTTCCGTTTTTTGCAATAAGAGCATAGGCGAAAAGTCATATGTTATCCACTGGAACAAAGAACTGATTTTTCCTTTCGGTATATTTGCTATTTGTCTTTTGGTTGCAGTAAGGTGCCTGTTATATATGATTTATTTTTTTGTAATCTTAGGCCTCAGCAAGTTTGAGGTTGGTTCCTTTCAAAAAAGAAATTTTGACGTTGGGTCCAGTCTATGAATTGTTTGTGAACATTGGCAAGCGTTTGCATTATTGCATACTTATGTTGGGCTTTATGTGGTACCATCATAGGGTGAAGAAGTCATTGCTATAGTTCCATGGGATGAATGGTGGGGAGTGGCACTCAAAGATGACTCAAATCCACAGATAGCATTGCTGCCTTTGCACCCTGTCGTGAGGGCCAGATTCAATGAAAGTGCTGCATGGGAATTCGCCCGAAGCATGTATGGAAAACCCTATGGCTATCATAATATGATATTTAGTTGGATTGATACAATGTCGGAAAATTATCCTCCACCACTCGATGCTAACCTGGTATATCTCCATTGCTCTCCAGTCCGTTCGCATAATTGTTTCAGTTTTTAAGTTTCTTATCAAGTTGAAAATTCTTGCTGCCTTTTGGAGCTTCTTGCTGTCTTATCTTCCTTCATGTGGGTATTTTGCACTAACATTTTCTCGAGGGACTTCACGATGTATAAGAGTAACTCTAGAAAGTAGGTATCTTGAGTCTTAAAAGTGCTATGTGCATTCTATGTTGGTTCCAGTTCTATTATGCATAACAGTAATACATAGAGGTAGATAATAAAATTTCTAAGCTTCCGAGTAACTTTGCGGCGCTGAAAATCTGACAGGGAAATAGTGAGGTGCTGTAAACAGCAGATGCTGTAAGCTACGGCTGTACAGGTCCTCCTAAACTAGTTCAGGCTAGGCTAAAATTACCTTCATAACTTTAAAAATTATCTGTATGGTTTTATATGTTTATTATACTTGGTGATAATAGTTCTGTTAGAGCAGTTGATTCCATGTGCTAGAACCATGAGTTGGTCGCGAGATCTTATGGGTTTCACCTCTAGCCTACCCCGACTTGTTTTGGACTAAAGGCTTTGTTGTTGTTGTAGAGCAGTTGATTCCATATGTTAAGGCTTCTGTCATGTTGGTTTCGTCTGTTCATCTTATACATTCTGTTTTCAGGTAATGGCTGCTATGTCGATGTGGACCAGATTACAACCACACTATGCTTCCAACATGTGGAACGAGGCTCTTAATAAGCGACTTGGGACCGAGGTTGTTATAACTATATCTTGCAATAAACTTCACTTCATATTGGAACCGAGGACTGAGAAATTGACAGCAAGTATATGATGATGATGTTCTTCATCCCGTCCGTGTAGCAACTTGACCTCCATGGCATCATCAGCGAGACGGAGCGACGGGGCATGTCTTTCAACCAGCTGCTGACCATACCGGAGCAGGACGAGTGGGAGTACAGCGACGGCAAGTCAACGACCTGCGTCGCCTTCATCCTGGCAATGTTCAAGGCGGCCGGGGTGTTCGCTCCCTTCACGGAGTCCATCCAGGTCACGGAGTTCACCGTGAGTGCCGTGCCGGCCGCTTCAGTCAAGCTGCTTGCCCTTTGTTTGCTCCTGATCTCGGCTGATCAAGTGCTTTACTTCTTCCCTTATAGATCCGGGACGCGTACATGCTGAGGATCTTCGAGGACAACCGGACGAGGCTGCCGGGGTGGTGCAACGGCGACGCGGACGGGCTCCCCTTCTGCCAGATCCTCGGGGAGTACAAGATGGAGCTCCCGGAGTACAACACCATCCAGCCGTACGCCAACATGAACGAGAACTGCCCCTCCTCGCCGCCCGCCTACGACAGGCCGCTGCGCTGTTGATCATGGATCGATCATTCTTCCGTCGAAAGGAAAGATGATTTTACATTATTGTGCCCTGTGCAATCAAATAGGACGTAAATAGACCACGTACGCTTTACTCCGCATCGTACGCTCTCATCCAGCAACATGTAAAGAAGTACTAGTACTGTAATATGTTACACACCTGCCCTAATTGTGATGGTTTTCTTTATAATTTTTAACCCGGATGGTAGTTATATGATGACCTAACCCAAAATGTGATGTTTTGTTTTTAATTTTCTCCGCCCGGACTTGGGCGCTGCTGATAGCCAGAGGCACGCAAAGCAGCCACCTCCATTCGTCTCCTTCCCCATGAATCCGGCTCTCCTGCGTGGGTAGGTGCGTCATCGGCGTCATCTTGCACTGAGGATCTCTACTCCTAACTAGTAGAATGCCCGTGCGTTGCTACGGGCCTTTTGAATTATTTGAGTATCTATACTGACAATTCAATGATTTTTAGTATAAGATAAACTCCAATGAGGCCCTGGTCATATATTGACAACGGTTTTTTAGTAAGAAGAATATTATAACCCACACATAATCAGATGATGCCACATTTGAGAATCCTCCAAAGAGTGTAATCATGCCCATGACATCACGTATGAGTTCATATTGACCAGTCCATGGTTTTTGGTATAAGATAAACTCCAATGAGGCCCCCGTCGTATATTATTCCAAGTGACAACGGTTTTTTAGCAAGAAAAATATTTATTACCCTCACATGATCAGACGCTGCAGCAATCGTCAATCCTTCAAAGAGTGCAATTAATCAAGCCCAGCCGCCGCTACCCTTGCATTGCAGGAATAAAGAAGACATTGTCAAACATTAGTTCTATTTCAGAAATGCGAGTTAATTCTCGCTCATGCTTATTTCCTCCTCGGTGGTTGTCATGTCTCTTCAAACCATCTTCTACTTGAGAATAGAAGTGACATATTTTTCTCCGCCCCTCCTTCCCCTTCATATCTGCTCTCTTCATCTGCACTTTCCTCCTTGGCAGTTGTCCTATCTCTTTAACCCTCTAATTTTGAGAAGACAAGTGACATCTTTTCCTCCACCCCTCATTTCCCTGCACATCGTCCATCTTTCTCTAGAATTGATGTCGCTTCAAAATATCTCATCTCGCTCTACAATCATAAAAGGAACATTATCTTGAAATCATAGGGAAAAAATAATCTAGCATGCTCTCTGTAATAGGAGCAGCACCGCAACCTGGAGCAAGATATTTTTCTATTTTAACAAATTTTATATAAAAAATAATTTTTATATTATCTATTAATGTGTATCTATCCGTACCATAATATTTTTAAATATTATGGAATTAGAGAAATTTACACGTTTTCTCATTCCATTCCCGTGGAGCTGGGCTGGATGAGAAGAAACTCTTATGTCCAGTTTTGCAGTAGTAATAGGACATTAAGCAGTAAAAAAATAGCATCTGATATGTGCAAGTGATGTCGAATGTACATAGGTGTAAATCGAAATCAAATTCTGATTGCAGGGCGCCTCTTGTTAGGTAGCCAAAAAGTGGAAAATTGAATAGAACTTGTTTCAAGTGCCCATTTGTTTCAAGGGAACAAAATAACAAGAAAAAAATAGAGGTTGAATGACAGCAAGTGTCTTA
>NC_041381.1:434499597-434500077 GCF_002162155.2 Triticum dicoccoides
GCCTCTCTAGCAGACATAGATTCCTTAATCAATAACAGCCTCTCAAGTCTCAAAGTGTGCATACTAATAAAATCCTTCTCGAGTGATTTCCTTGTTGCCATAATCAATCATGAACCTACTGTAGCAACATGAACAGTCAATACATATTAGTAGTCCACACAGAAATAAATATCACATACTCTTGCCGTCTCTCTCACACATGATGATCACATAATGTTGCTTCTGATAACTGATAGTCTTCTCCGCAAACAAATATATCTTTACGATTGGGCTGCATATAATTAGGAGAACCTTATGGACCTCAAGGTGGGTGCAGAAAATTTTCAGCTCAATCTACCTTCCATCACTGGCACGACAAAAGAAAAAAAACGCTTAGCTGTGAATTTCATCGAGCATCTAACATATAATTCAGAGTAAATGTTGAGGACACTACATCATGTATTCAACTCATACAGGGGACCAAGATCCAACACATGATGA
>NC_041381.1:434500087-434520016 GCF_002162155.2 Triticum dicoccoides
CACATAATGTTGCTTCTGATAAGAGACAGTCCTCTCCCTCAAACAAATACATCTTTACGATTGTGCTGCATACAATTAGGAGAACGTTATGGACCTCAAGGTGGGTGCAGAAATTTATCAGCTCAATCTACCTTCCATCACTGGGAAGACAGAAGAAAAATAATTCTGAATTTCACCGAGCATCTAACAAATAACTCAGAGTAAAGTTTGAGGACACAACATCATGTAATCAAATCGTACAGGGGCCCAAGATGACATTCATGGATAAAAAATATAGTAGTAAGGGTAATCTGTTGGATATTCCTTGTGCGTTCATCGGATCGATGCTGCTCCCAGTTCGTACATGGATCGACGTAGGAGTATGTCCTCATCGGGCACCGCAAGAATTTGCCTCTTGTCACCAATTTATTTGCAGTGTCGTTCTAATCAAACACTTGTACAGAACATTGCCTCCACCAGGTATCATTTCTCATCTACAATCTATAGATGGAAACCAACCCAAGTTACTGTTGTCGAACACAATCACTTCGCCATGGAATCGCTGGCGTTGCTGACAAAAAAAAATCCGATCAAACACCATTTGATCAAGAAACTTAAAAAGCTACGTACAATCAACACAAACCAGGACAGATTCCGATGTGCACCCATTCTCGCGGGAGCCACGCCGAGGAGCCCGGCGTCGTGGGTGTTCCAGCCGGCACCGAGTGGGTCATCCCAAAGCTTTGTATCCACCTCTAGGGAATATGATGGCGGGGGAGAGGTGATGGTCATCGATACTTCACTCCATCACAGACCACAAACAAGGGGATGGCGGGGACGCGAGCAGGCGGTTGGTGATGGTAGAAGAAGACGGTGAGGCGGCGGCGTTGCTCGCGGTCGGTCGAGGAGGAGAGCCTCGGGTACCAGTATTGATTGAGTGGGGGTGGAGGAGATCCAGCGGTGCTGCCGTCGCTCGAGGTCGCCGCCCCGCCGAGATTGGAGGCGCCATCTAGATCGGGGGCAAAGAGACGAGAGGAGGCGGGGTGGGAGGAAAGGCTTGCGGTGGCGGCGAGATTGTACGTCGTAGGTGATCCCATACGGCGGCGGCGAGATCGTACGGCGGAGGCCGCGATCGAGGGGATCGACCTAGGACAAAATGATAGTTCGAGGGGATGGAGGGGAGCGGTGTTCTATGGGATTTTTTTTCATGCGTGGTGATATGGTTTATTTTGGGAGCTAAGTATGGAAGGGGATCGGTGGGAGAAATAAATCGAAGAGGGAGTTGATCTATTTGGAAGGTGATCTCATATGTATATGATATTATTTCTGAATTCTTAATCACCAAATATTTACATGATTGAATTGAATCGACAACTAATCAAAGCAAGCACGAATAAATGGAAGGAGTATCAAACACGATTCGGTTTTAAGTGCGAAAAAGAAAAAATTAACGTGGGATGGGTGGTGGAAGGTGAGACGAAAATAAACCGGACGAAAATTAACCGGACGAAGACTATTCAACCAACTCGTCCATTAGGAGTAGAGATGTCTCAGTTGGTAAGTCGCATCCGGGTTTTATTTTCATCCCACCTCACCCGGTCTTTTTTGGTACTTCTTTGGTACTTCCTCCCACCTCCCACCCGTTTTATTTCGCTGGGTTTTTTTTGTCCCTCCCCCACCCCACCGGTTTAGTTTCGCGTCACCCTCTCACACAACGAAAAAAATCTTAACGGATCATAACTTTCCATGCTAGTGCAAGTTATTTTTAGTAATGTCTTTATGTGAAAGAATCAATCACGATCAATCTTTAAATATCAAATCTAAATTAATTAACCTTACCTTAAATTGCTCAATCACATTAATTAGGAACAAAATAATCGATTTTAAGAAAATATCTACTCTTAAAGGAGGGTATTACATATCAAACATAGGTACGTCATTAGCTCGCTTCCTTCCCTTCTCTTCCCTTCGTCCCTCAGTCCCATGCTCGTGGCGCTGAAGTGGCATCGACAGGCGATGGCGGCGAGGACAGCGCGTGGCAGCCCCTGAAGCACGAACACGACTGCACCTCGGGTCTGCCGTCTCCCAAGATATGGGTGAGTTCTCGTGATGCCCACCCTAAACCCTCACGTCTTACAAATTCCTCAACCTCTACCATCTCGATTTCGTCCATGCTCTGATCCAAATGACGATGCAGCTCTGGCCGATTGACAATGGAGGTTTGCCATCCTTCCTCTCAGCACCCACTCCTGGAGGAACGACACGCCATGCCGATCGAACCCGGTCGAGATCACTCACCAAGATTGCTATTCGGAAGTTTTTTATCAAAAAGTGAAGAGTGGGACGGGATCTGCACTTTTGTTAATATCTCTACTCCTAATGTCTCAGTTGGTAGGTCGCGTTCCGGGTTTTATTTTCGTCCCACCTCACCTGGTCTTTTTTGGTACTTCTTTGGTACTTGCTCCCATCTCCCGCTCAGCCGAGGCGGTTTATTTTCGTACTCCCTCCCACCTCCCAGGTAGTTCCCTCCACGCAAAAAAAATCGAACCAACCAATCTCTACTCCTAATGGAGCAGTTGATAGTCTTCGCCGGTCAATTTTCGTCCCACCACTTTCGTCCGGGTTTTTTTCGTAGGTTAACTGTCGTAGATTTTTTTCGTCGCCTCCCCCACTTCATCGGTTTATTTTCACTTCACCCTCTCACACAACGAAAAAAAACTGAACGGATCAGAACTTTCCATACTGACGCAAATTATTTAGTAATGTCTCTATGTAAAAGAATCAATCACAATCAATCTCTAAAGATCAAATCTAAATTAATTAATCTTCATAACGTTTGTTTCCTTTCGAATCACGTCCATAACTTTCCTTCCTTATTTGGGCAGAAACTGTTTGGTAGCAGAGATTAGGAAGCTTCCTATGAGTGTAGTAATAGGAAGTATTCTTTTTCTTGATGATTTGTTTCCATGCATGATGATAGTAAATTATGCCAACATTCACCACTATTTATCAATGTCATCAATTGTATCCATTTCTACCAGTTTTAAGGGAATCTGCTCGCTATGTCTTTTTTAAGGGGATCCGCTCGCTAAGTCGTCGTCGCATGTTATTTTCACAAACAATCTCTACTCCTAATGGAGCAGTTGGTAGCCTCGTACGGTTTATTTTTGTCCTCCTCCCACCTTCCCTGGTTTTTTTTCATCCTCTCTCCCACCTCCCAATTTTGTTGGTTTTTTTTGTCGATTTTTACTTGCCCCCTTCCACCTCCCAATTTCGTCCGGTTTTTATTCGTCCCACCTCCCACCACCCCCTCGTACTGGTTCTTTTTCTCTTCACTTTTTCCTTGCAAACCAATAATTTCCTAACATACAAAAGATCACGAATCTATCTTTCCTTACCCGAACCAATCGCGCCCTACATCAGTGCATTTCTTTATTAAGAAAACTAACACGTAAATCTTAACGCATTGCAAATAAATCCCGTTATGAACCTAATTAATTTATTATGGAATCTATACGTGGTCGCATTGGTTCTTTTTCTCTCCACTCTTTCCTTGCAAACCACTAATTTCCTAACATACAAAAGATCACGAATCTATCTTTCCTTATCCGAATCAATCGATCCCTACATCAGTGCATTTCTTTATTAAGAAAACTAACACGTAAATCTTAACGCATTGTAAAGAAATCCCGTTATGGACCTAATTAATTTATTATGGAATCTGTACGTGGTCGCATCTCTCCCCTCGTGAAAAAATCGCATCCATCTCCCGTTAAAAAGGAAAAGAGAACATGAACGATCAATCCCACACCCTGCATCTCAGTAGCAAAAAATCGCCCCCGCCTCTGCTACTGCGCCTCGCCGTGTGCCTGGCTCGACTCATGCCTCGCCTGCATGGCTGGACGCCGCCGTCTCCACCGCCACATACAAGAAAACGGTGGGCAGAACCATCCATTCAAATCGCACACCCCCACCCTCCTCTGCAATCCCTAGCCCCGCATCACCCTATCGCTTTCTCGCCTCTCTTTCCCCTCGATGTAGATGGTGCCGAGCGGCGGCCTCGAGCACCGGCAGTGCCGCCCTCTCTATCTTCGCTGCGTCGAGAGATGGGCCGAGGCTATCGTCGGTTCGCCGCCCACGATTGGGCCGCCTCCGGTTGTCGCGCACCACCGGCTCCACCTAACGTGCCCGACCCTCTCCGCTTTCGACCTTCCGGTGACCACATCCCTCCGCGCATCCATCCATCATCCACAAGGCCACTCCCTGCACCCACCCTCCTAAATTCTCCATACCGGCGGACAATCACCGAAGATCCAAGTTGGCCCGATATCAATTTTCTTACATGCTTTCTTTATCAGTTGGTGATGGGAATGGGTTCCAATTTCTCTCTCTGACTGTGGATTCGCAGGCAAGAAGCGCTTCTACATGCATCCTCCTGTCGGTCCCTAAAGTACCAAGGTAAATGGTTGATGTTGCGTTTGTCTAGGATGATATATGTTGGCTCTGTTCCGGTTCATCCGAGCAGTTTGGTGACTAATTTACTGATAATTTAATAATATTAATTAAATGAGTCGGGTGTATCGTCATGCATTTATCTTGCCAGTAATGTTCTGTGATGCTCTGATGCACTTTGGGAATTGGTTATCTTGTCTTCAGTGCAGAACATTTGTTTATTAATGCATGAGAAGAATCCTTGTTACTACCTTGAACCTGTTTTATAATCCATATTGTTATGCACTAGCGCGTGTGCGTGTGAAATAGATGGATTATGGTCCCGTACCCAATAAGATGGATATGTGTGTGTGTTAGAGAGAGAGAGAGAGGGAGAGGGGGAGAGAGAGTGAGGAGGAGGGAGGGAGAGAGTGTGTGTGAGAATTTGATGGTAAAAAGGTCGTCAATGTCACTTGATATGTATGAGAATATTAAATGTAATATTAACATAATTGATATTGAACTTTTAAAATTAATGTGGTCCCGTTGCAACGCACGGGTGTTCTTCTAGTTTATATAAGGGACGAGACAAAGTGCGCTTAGCAGCCGTCCGGGGCCCAGGCGCAGAAAGGAGCTTTCACCTAGCTTAATTAACGCCCGGCCGGGTCCCTCCATGCACCATCGCATCGTATTCTTATCTTAATATATATGTACCTCGTATGATCGCATCCGCTCTATAAAATGAGTACCTCCACAGCACTCCATCACTCACTCGAAACCAACCTGCCAATCACACATCATTCACTCGGCCACAGCCCACAGGAACCAATATCCATCAATCCATGGAGTCCACGCCGGCGCCTCCTCTCCTGACGCCGCACAAGATGGGCCAGTTCGACCTCTCGCACAGGCATTGCAACCAGCCAGCACAGTTTCCATTCATGCCATCGTAGCTCAATTTCTTTTTCTTGTTCTTCATTTTTTTGCGGGTCTTTTTCTTGTTATTCTGATGATAGATCGATCATGCACATGCGTCTGGATTTTTTTCCCTGAAAATTTCATTGAGCTTCGACGAGGATTACCAAATTGTATGTGTCTGCAAATTTCATGCAAAATTTCCTAAATTGATTTTTAATTTTTTTGACCAAATCTGCTTGAAATAATATTGATATATCAGCAAAAAAGAAAAATCCGTCAATCTTGATGGGGACATGGTTTGGATGCACCCGGCTGAAAGTCGTGCAACCTTGTTCATCCATACCGTGTTGGTGCAGGGTTGTGCTGGCACCACTGACGAGGCAACGGTCCTACGGCAACGTGCCACAGCCACACGCAAGGGTGTACTACGCGCAGCGGGCAACCAAGGGCGGGCTGCTCATCGCGGAGGCGACCGGAGTGTCGGACACGGCGCAGGGGTACAAGGACGCCCCTGGCGTATGGACGGAGGAGCAGGTCGACGCGTGGAAACCCGTGGTCGACGCCGTGCACGCCAAGGGTGCACTCTTCTTCTGCCAGATATGGCACGCCGGACGCGTCTCAAACTATAGTAATGACTCTACTATCTCCTCCTGATTTTTCAAGTATGTTTGGTTGTAATAGTATGTTTGATTTTTTTTGTTGATTGTTCGAAAATATGTAGAGTTACAACCAAATGGGCAGGCGCCGATATCGAGCACCGACAAGCAGGTTAGTCCTCAGATGAGCGCCGATGGTCGTCTCGAGGAGTTCTCGCCGCCGAGGAGTCTCGCAAAGGACGAGATACCCAATGTGGTCGATGACTTCAGAAAAGCTGCAAGAAACGCCATCGCAGCTGGTACCTATTACTTACCAATACTACTTCACTTTGTTGGTTATTCATGTACTACTACTTACTAGAGTTCATCAATCATACTCTGTCCAAGCAACCCTAGGCTGATCTGTGTGCATGCATGTAGGGTTCGACGGTGTTGGGATCCACGGCGCCTATAGCTACATCATTGATCAGTTCCTCAAGGACAGCGCGAACGACCGCACCGACGAGTACAGTGGCAGCCTCGACAACCGATGCCGCTTCGCGCTAGAGGTGGTGGACGCCGTCATCGGGGAGGTGGGCGGCCACCGCGTGGGCATCCGTCTGTCTCCCTTCACCGACTACATGGACTGCCATGACTCGGACCCTCAGGCTCTCGCCCTCCACCTCGTCAACAAGCTCAATGACTATGGCATCCTCTACTGCCACATGATCGAGCCAAGGATGGCGCATGTCGATGGCCGACGCTAGGTCCCGCATTGTCTGTTGCCCTTCAGGGAGGCCTTCAATGGCACCTTCATCGCCAACGGAGGGTACGACCGGGAGGAGGGGAACAAGGTGGTCCGCGAGGGGTACACAGACCTGGTTGCTTATGGGCGGTTGTTCCTGGCAAACCCAGACCTACCACGGAGGTTTGAGCTCAGTGCGCCGCTTAATGACTATGACAGGATGACATTCTATACCTCTGACCCTGTCGGGGGCTACACCAATTATCCATTCCTCGACTAATAAATCAGCTTCATGCAAAGATCGGATGATCGAAAAAACAAAAAAAGAAAGATCGACATCGATTATCCATTGTAGTTTTTCTGAAATTTGGTTGTGCCATAAATAAAATAAAGTGACACATCTATGATGCTCAGTTGCCATCTTGTTTCAATAAAAGAGTGACAAGAGAATTAAGACTTTATTTACATATGCGTAATTCATTTCGCTGAGAAGGGTGCTCATAGAAGTGACACATAATGCATGAGGTAAAACTTGTTTACACACGGGACAGACAAGGTCTCCGGCCTCGCTAACGTCCTTGTGGAGTTGAAGAGATTTCTAAAAGCAAGACCAATCACTATTTTCTCAAGAGTGACTACAATCATTTGTACTGTTGCATGACGAAACGATTACCTAAATGCTAAATGTGATGTGAGCATCTATCTGGAACTGTGTTACGCCTGTTGTCATGGGAACAAATCTGACAGTAGAGATAGGGGGTACGTAGGAGAGGGCAGAGTCTAGCTACGGCGAGGTTGTACACTTGGTTTTACGACTTCAGGCCCCTTTCGGAGGAGGTAACAGCTCTACGTCTCGGTGCCTCGAAGGCTTTGTTGATTGGAGTGTTGAGTTACATGGGGTGTGGACCCTTGTGCCTAAGGGGAGGGATGGCTTATATAGAGTGCGCCGGCCCCTTGCAGTCCTCAGTTACACAAGGGTTCAATAAGAGAATAATGTTACGAACGTCACTGGTAACACCCGTGTTTAATGAACTTTAAGGCTACGGAGTGAATGCCCGACCGTTACCATTCAGAGGTGACTCTAGGCCTTCTGTCCTTCGAGTAAATTCTAGTCTTCCGAGTGAATAATGACGGTCGAGTGGAATTGGGGTATAAGAGTGGATCTTCCATCGAGTGGATTGCACCCTGTGATGATTCTACTCGATATCTTCTTTCTATCTTTGTAGGCCTTGGCCTCTTGTGTAGTGTCCTTGGGTAGGGCATATAGGTCAGGTCTAGGACCCTACCCTAGGTACATGTCCTCGTCATTAGCCCCCGAACGGATCGGGGATCGAGTGCAAAAGGACTGAAGTTGATCCGGATCTGACTTAATGCTTCAGAGTCATTTTTAGTGATCCGTAGGTATCTGAGCTGTTCAGCCTTTGCCAGTCGTCTCGATCGATTCCCATTTGCTAGTCATCCAAGTGAAACAAGTAGCAGGGCATGGTCCAATGGGTATCCCTGACGCGATCGATTGGTTTGCCCGGCCCAGATTTTGCGGGATTAGAAATTTGGAGAAGCGTGCAGGCCGCCTACAGTGCGGTTAGTGGGGCGAAAGAGGAGTGACTCATCGATCCTTGCACCACCTTTTTCGCCACGTATCAGGCCGACGTCAGCTGTGGGATGCTCTATAGATTGCGCTGGCCCACAAGTCAGCCACTCGATCATTTGAATATATAAGTCGATGTGGCCGACACGTGCAACAGTGCCCACCACCTTTCCCCTTTCTTTCCCGTCTTTGTGCTCCAACCATCTCAGTGCAGCACCGCCTCGATTGCTCCCGTCGACCACCGCGGGATGGCAAAGGACAATATGAAGGCGTTGGAGCAGGCCAAGAAGGTGGCGAAGGGAAAGAAGGGGCCTAGCTTGCGTTCTGCTCTACCGCCAGGGTGGATCCAGGGCGATTGGATCCCCTCGTTGGTTACGGTGGACAACCTTGAGGGGCTCATTGCCGATGGTCTGCTGGCCCCCGGATCCTGGAGGCTGTCGGAGGGAGAATCCGAACTTCTTCTCCTTACCCATGTGGAAAGAGGTTTTTCTTTGCCTCCGCATCCGTTCTTTCGTGGATTCTTGAATTTCTTTGTGCAGAAATCCATCACTTCCCTCCGAACACTATATCGTATCTTGTTGCCTTTGTCTCTATGCGCGAAAACTTCCTGGGATGCTATCCTCATTGGGGGTTATTCAAGCACATTTTCACTTGCCGATCCCAGTCGGTCAAAAAAGCTAATCCGAGTGACGCAAAAATCCATGTGATCCAGATGTGCGGGGGTTTAGGTGTTCAAATGAGGGGTAGAAGTGCCTTTCCTCCCATGACCTTTCCCGAGTCAGTTAGAGGGTGGCAGTCGACCTGGTTCTACTACAAAGACATCCCAACTCCTGGTGCACCGACTATTTTTCCCCTTTTCTCTATGGAGAGACTCAAAGGTCCTCGCTCATTGACTGTTGATGAGGAGGAGAAGGGCGAGGTGGCGATCTTGGTCGATGCAGTCGTTGCACTGATCCATGGTGGAGTGATGGGTTTGGATCTGCTCGAGGCGTACCTCAGTCGACGCATTCAGCCTCTGCAAGCACGAGATCACCCTATGTGGTTGTATTCGGGAGCAGATGACACCTCCAGGACCCATCCGAAAGAAGTTGATGAGGATACCGTGGCCCAGAGGCTTTGGAGCATCACCGGGGCCCGCGACAACCCACGCGACGCCAAATGAATCCTGCCCTTTGATGCCGAGCATCCACCAGGAGAGGTGAGACATAACTTGTCGAGTGAATCATCTATGTTTTCAACATGCAACTATACTGGAATCCGATTGAACTTTAAATCTGCATCTTGCAGGCATTCACGAAGATGTACTCGCCTGTTCTGAATGGGGAACAATTTGTTGAAGGAGCGGAAAGCGAGGGAGGGAGCGCCGACATCGAATACGCTGACGATAGTGAAGACGACATCGATGACTCGGAAACCAACGAAGAAGTTGAGTCGCCGCCACGCACCAAACGCTGATGACCCACAAGTATAGGGGATCTATCATAGTCCTTTTGATAAGTAAGAGTGTCGAACACAACGAGGAGCATAAGGAAATGACAAGCGGTTTTCAGCAAGGTATTCTCTGCAAGCACTGAAATTATCGGTAACAGATAGTTTTGTGATAAGGTAATTCGTAACGGATAACAAGTAACAAAAGTAGCAAGGTGCAGCAAGGTGTCCCAATCCTTTTTGTAGCAAAGGTCCAGCCTGGACAAACTCTTATATAAAGCAAAGCGCTCCCGAGGATACATGGGAATTACTGTCAAGCTAGTTTTCATCATGCTCATATGATTCGTGTTTGTTACTTTGATAATTTGATATGTGGGTGGACCGGTGCTTGTGTACTGCCCTTCCTTGTACAAGCATCCCACTTATGATTAACCTCTCTTGCAAGCATCCGCAACTACGAAAGAAGAATTAAGGTAAACCTAACCATAGCATGAAACATATGGATCCAAATTAGCCCCTTACGAAGCAACGCATAAACTAGGGTTTAAGCTTTTGTCACTCTAGCAACCCATCATCTACTTATTACTTACCAATGCCTTCCTCTAGGCCCAAACAATGGTGAAGTGTCATGTAGTCAACGTTCACATAACACCACTAGAGGAAAGACAACATACATCTCATCAAAATATCGAACGAATACCAAATTCACATGACTACTTATAACAAGACTTCTCCCATGTCCTCAGGAACAAACGTAACTACTCACAAAGCATATTCATGCTCATAATCAGAGGGGTATTAATATGCATAAAGGGTCTGAACATATGATCTTCCACCGAATAAACCAACTAGCATCAACTACAAGGAGTAATCAATACTACTAGCAACCCACAGGTACCAATCTGAGGTTTTGAGACAAAGATCGGATACAAGAGATGAACTAGGGTTTGAGAGGAGATGGTGCTGGTGAAGATGTTGATGGAGATTGACCCCCTCTCGATGAGAGGATCGATTTTGTGATGACGATGGCGATGATTTCCTCCTCCAGGAGGGATGTTTCCCCGGCAGAACAGCTCCACTAGAGCCCTAGATTGGTGCTGCCCAGGTTCCGCCTTAAGACGGCAATGCTTCATCCTGAAAGCTTCTCTATGATTTTTTTCCAGGGTAAAAGACACCATATAGCAGAAGATGGGAGTCGGGGGCCTGTCAAGGGGCCCACAAGGTGGGGGCGCGCCCAGGAGGGTAGGGCATGCCCTCCACCCTCGTGGCTGACTGGTGCCCCCCTCCGGTGCTTTCTTTGCCCAATATTTTTTATAGATTCCAAAACTGATCTCCCTGAAGTTTCAGGACTTTTGGAGTTGTGCAGAATAGGTCTCTAATATTTGCTCCTTTTCTAGTCCAAAATTCCAGTTGCCGGCAGTCTCTCTCTTCATGTAAACCTTATAAAATAAGAGAGAAAAGGTATAAGTATTGTGACATAACATGTAATAACAGCCCATAATGCAATAAATATTGATGTAAAAGCATGATACAAAATGGACGTATCAACTCCCCCAAGCTTAGACCTCACTTGTCCTCAAGCGAAAGTCGATATCGAAAAATATGTCCACATGTTTAGAGAAGAGGTGTCAATAGAATAAAATACAGTCATGAGGGCATCATGATCATCTTTAGAACACCAACATATATTGTCATATGATTTCTTATGCTAAAGTAACAATCCATTCACAAGGTAAAGTATGAATCAGAAACTTCAGTGAAAACTAACAAACTATGATCTCAGTCATTGAAGCAATTGTAATTTATCATAACATCGGAAAGAGTAAATATAAGAGCTTTTCAGCAAGTCCACATACTAAACTATCATTTAGTCTTTCACAATTGCTAACACTCACGCGATACTTATGGGTACAAAGTTTCAATCGGACATAGAGAAAGATAGGGGCTTATAGTTTTGCCTCCCAACCTTTTACCTTAAGGGCAATGTCAACAATAATACTTTATGCAAACCCACATGAGTGGATATATATATCCGGATCTCTCCAACACATAGTGCTTGCCAAAGGATAGAAGTGTAAAAAGGAAAGGTGATGATCACCATAACTCCTGTATGAAGGTAAAAGGTAAAAATAAAATATATGCCCTTCGTAGAGGGAAGCAGAGGTTGTCATGCGCTTTTATGGTTGGATGCACAAAATCTTAATGCAAAAGAACGTCAATTTATATTGCCGCTTGTGATAGGGACCTTTATTATGCAATCTGTCGCTTTTATTTCTTCCATATCACAAGTTCGTATAAAGCTTATTCTCTTCACACTAATAGATCATACATATTTAGAGAGCAATTTTTATTGCTTGCACCGATGACAACTTACTTGAAGGATCTTACTCAATCCATAGGTAGGTATGGTGGACTCTCATGGCAAAACTGGGTTTAGGGATGTTTGGAAGCACAAGTAGTATCTCTACTTGGTGCAAAGAATTTGGCTATAATTAGGGGGAAAGGCAAGCTCAACATGTTGGATGATCCATGACAACATAACTTATTCGGATGGAAGAAAACATAACCCATTACTTTGTCTTCCTTGTCCAACATCAACTTTTAGCATGTCATATTTTAATGAGTGCTCACAATCACGAAAGATGTCCAAGATAGTATATTTATATGTGAAAACCTCTCTTTCTCTATTACTTCCTATTAATTGCAACGATGACCAAAACTATGTTTGTCAACTCTCAATAACTTTTATTCATCATAGTCTTTATATGTGAAGTCATTACTTTCCATAAAATCAACATATGATATTTTATTTCTTTTTATTCTTTCTTTGATTCCCTCAAGATCATAGCAAGATAGCAAAGCCCTCAACTCAAAACTACTCTTTATTATATATAACACATGGACTCGATTACATAGATAGAGATCGAAACAAAACTCAGAGCTGGATCATACTGAAACTTTATTCTACTAGATCAAGATATAACCAAAAGGATCAAACTAAGAAAAATGATAAAGATAGATGTGTGATGGTGATACAATACTGGGGCACCTCCCCCAAGCTTGGCAATTGCCAAGGGGAGTGCCCATACCCATGTATTTATGTCTCTTTCTTCAGAGGTGATGATGTGATATTCTTGGCGATGATGCCTGATACGTCTCCAACGTATCTATAATTTTTGATTGTTCCATGCTATTATATTATCTGTTTTGGATGTTTAATAGGCATTTATATGCTATTTTATATTATTTTTGGGACTAACCTATTAACCGAGGGCCCAGTGCCAGTTTCTGTTTTTTTGTGCCTATTTTAGAGTTTTGCAGAAAATGAATACCAAACGTAGTCCAAATGGAATGAAACCTTCATGATGATCTTTCTGGGACCAAAAGCAAACTAGAAGACTTGGAGATAAAGTCGGAGACGCAACAAGGAAGCCACGAGGCAGGAGGGCGTGCCCAGGGGGGTAGGCGTGCCCCCCACCCTTGTGTCCCCCTCGTGGTTCCCCTGACCTAGTTCCTTCGCCTATATATACTCTTATACCCTTAAAACTTCGGGGAGAGCCACGAAACCACATTTCCACCACCGCAACCTTCTGTACCCGTGAAATCCCATCTTGGGACCTTTTCTGGTGTCCTGCCGGAGGGGGATTCGATCACGGAGGGCTTCTACATCAACACCATTACCTCTCCGATGAAGCGTGAGTAGTTTACCACAGACCTTCGGGTCTGTAGTTATTAGCTAGATGGCTTCCTCCCTCTCTTTGATTCTCAATACCATGTTCTCCTCGATGTTCTTGGAGATCTATTCGATGTAATATTCTTTTGCGGTGTGTTTTCCGAGATCCGATGAATTGTGGATTTATGATCAAGATTATCTATGAATATTATTTGGTTTTTCTCTGAATTCTTATATGCATGATTTGATATCTTTGCAAGTCTCTTCGAATTATCGTTTTAGTTTGGCCTACTAGATTGATCTTTCTTGCAATAGAAGAAGTGCTTAGCTTTGGGTTCAATCTTGCGGTGTCCTTTCCCAGTGACAGTAGGGGCAACAAGGCACGTATTGTATTGTTGCCATCAAGGATAACAAGATGGGGTTTTCATCCTATTGCTTGAGTGAATTCCTCTACATCATGTCATCTTTCTTAATGCGTTACTCCGTTCTCTATGAACTTAATACTCTAGATGCATGCTTGATAGCGATTGATGTGTGGAGTAATAGTAGTAGATTCAGGCAGGAATCGGTCTACTTGACATGGACGTGATGCCTATGTTCATGATCATTGCCTTAGATATCGTCATAACTATGCGCTTTTCTATCAGTAGCTCGACTGTAATTTGTTCACCCATCATAATACTTGGTATCTCGAGAGAAGCCACTAGTGAAACCTATGGCCCCCGGGTCTCTTTTCCATATTATTGAATCTCGTTTACATCTTACTAGTTTCCAATCTACTATTTTGAAATCTTTACTTTCCAATCTATAAACCAAAAATACCAAAAATATTTACATTACGGTTTATCTATCTCTATCAGATCTCACTTTTGCAAGTGACCGTGAAGGGCTTGACAACCCCTTTATCGCGTTGGGTGTAAGTTGTTGATTGTTTGTGTAGGTATTAGGTGACTTGTGCGTTGTCTCCTACTGGATTGATAGCTTGGTTCTCAAAACTAAGGGAAATACTTACGCTACTTTGCTGCATCACCCTTTCCTCTTCAAGGGAAAACCAACGCAAACTCAAGAGGTAGTAAGAAGGATTTCTGGTGCAGTTGACGGGGAAATCTATGCCAAGTCAAGCCATACCAAGTACCCATTATAAACTCTTCTCCCTTGCATTACATTATTCGCCATTCACCTCTCGTTTTCCTCTCCCCCACTTCTAAAACGATTTTCGAAAACCTTTGCCTTTTCTTCGCCCCTCTTCCGTTCGTCTCTTTTCGCTTGCTTCTTATGTGCTTGTGTGTTGGATTGATTGATTTGTCACGATGGCTCAAGATAATACTAAATTATGTGACTTTTCCAATACCAACAACAATGATTTTATTAGCACTCCGATTGCTCCTACTACCAATGATGAATCTTGTGAAATTAATGCCACTTTGTTGAATCTTGTTATGAAAGATCAATTTTCTGGCCTTCCTAGTGAAGATGCCGCATCCCATATAAACAATTTCGTTGATTTGTGCGATATGCAAAAGAAGAAATATGTGGATAATGATATTTTTAAATTGAAGCTATTTCCGTTTTCGATTAGAGATTGTGCTAAAACTTGGTTCTCTTCTTTGCCTAAAAATAGTATTGATTCATAGAATAAGTGTAAAGATGCTTTTATCTCTAAGTATTTTCCGCCCGCTAAGATCATCTCCCTTAGGAATGATATTATGAATTTTAAGCAACTTGATCATGAGCATGTTGCACAATCTTGGGAGAGGATGAAATTGATGATACGTAATTGCCTCACACATGGTTTGAATTTGTGGATGATTATACAAAAAATTTATGCCGGATTGAATTTGGCTTCTAGAAGTCTTTTAGATTCGGCCGCAGGAGCCACTTTTATGGAAATCACTTTAGTATAGGCTACTAAGCTCCTAGACAATATTATGATTAATTATTCTCAATGGCACACCGAAAGACCCACTAGTAAAAAAGTTCATGCGATTGAAGAGATTAATGTTTTGAGTGGAAAGATGGATGAACTTATGAAATTATTTGCTAATAAAAGTGTTTCTTCTGATCCTAATGATATGCCTTTGTCCACTTTGATTGAGAATAATAATTATTCTATGGATGTGAGTTTTGTTGGTTGGAACAATTTTGGTAACAACGCGTATAGAGGCAATTTTAATCCTAGGCCGTTTCCTAGTAATTCCTCTAATAATTATGGTAATTCCTACAACAACTCTTATGGAAATTTTAATAAAATTCCCTCTGATTTTGAGAATAGTGTTAAAGTATTTATGAGTTCGCAAAAGAATTTCAATGCTTTGATTGAAGAAAAATTGCTTAAGATTGATGAGTTGGCGAGGAACATGGATATAATTTCTCTTGATGTTGATTCTTTGAAACTTAGATCTATTAAACCTAAGCATGATATCAATGAGTCTCTCAAAGCCATGAGAATTTCCATTGATGAGTGCAAAGAAAGAACCGCTAAGATGCATGCAAAAAATGATTGGTTTGTAAAAGCGTGTTCTTCTAGTTTTCATGATAATAATGATGAAGATCTAAAAGTGATTGAATATTTGTTTTCCAATATGAATCTTGATAAATATGGGACTGGAGATGAGTCAACTTTAGTTAAAAGGCGTCCCAATGATTCAGAGTTTTCAGATCTAGATGCAAAAATTGATAAAAGTGGGATTGAAGAGGTCAAGACTTTAAGTAGCAATGAACCCACTATTTTGGATTTCATGGAATTTAATTATGATAATGGTTCTTTAATAGATTGTATTTCCTTGTTGCAATCCGTGTTAAATTCTCCTCATGCTTACAATCAAAACAAAGCTTTTACTAAACATATCGTTGATGCTATGATGCAATCTTTTGAAGAAAAGCTTAAACTAGAAGTTTATATCCCTAGAAAACTTTATGATGAGTGGGAACCTATTATTAGATTAATATTAAAGATTATGAATGCTATGCTTTGTGTGATTTGGGTGCTAGTGTTTCCACGATTCCAAAAACTTTGTGTGATGTGCTAGGTTTTCGTGAATTTGATGATTGTTCTTTAAATTTGCATCTTGCGAATTCCACCATTAAGAAACCTATGGGAACGATTAATGATGTTCTTATTGTTATAAATAGGAATTATGTGCCTGCGGATTTCATTGTTCTTGATATAGATTGCAATCCTACATGTCCTATTATTCTTGGTAGACCTTTCCTTAGAACGATTAGTGCAATTATTGATATGAAAGAAGGAAACATTAGATTCTAATTTCCGTTAAGGAAATGTATGGAACACTTTCCTATGAAGAAAATTAAATTTCCTTATGAATCTATTACAATAGCCACTTATGGATTGCATACCAAAGATGGCAATACCTAGATCTATTCGTGTTTTATGCCTAGCTAGGGGCGTTAAACGATAGCGCATGTTGGGAGGCAACCCAATTTTATTTTTGTTCTTTACTTTTTGCTCCTATTTAGTAATAAATAATTAATATAGCTTCTGGTTAGATGTTTTTTTATGTTTTAATTAGTGTTTGTGTCAAGTAGAACCTTTGGGAAGACTTGGGTGAAAGTTAATGTGATCTTGCTGTAAAAAACAGAAACTTTGCACTCACGAGAATAATTGTCATTTTTCACAGAAGAGTGATTTTAAGTTGATTATTTTTTAATAAGAGTAATATAAAAATTCCTCACGTCCACCAATTTATTTCAGAATTTTTGGAGTTACAGAAGTATTCGATAGTTACAGATTACTACAGACTGTTCAGTTTTTGACAGATTCTGTTTTTCGCATGTTGTTTGCTTATTTTGATGAATGTATGAGTAGTATAGGGGGGTATGAGCCATATAGAAGTTGGAATACAGTATATATTACACCAATATAAATAAATAATGAGTTTACAATAGTACCTTAAAGTGGTGATTTATTTTCTTATACTAACGGAGCTTATGAGATTTTCTGTTGAGTTTTGTGTTGTGAAGTTTTCAAGTTTTGGGTAAGGATTTGATGGACTTTGGAATAAGCAGTGGCAAGGGCCTAAGCTTGGGGATTCCCAAGGCACCCCAAGGTAAAATTCAAGGACAACCAAAAGCCTGAGCTTGGGTATGCCCCGGAAGGCATCCCCTCTTTCGTCTTCGTCTATCGGTAACTTTACTTGAGGCTATATTTTTATTCACCACATGATGTTTTGCTTGGAGTGTCTTGTATGATTTGAGTCTTTGATTTTTAGTTTACCACAATCATCCTTGCTGTACACACCTTTTGGGAGAGACACACATGAATCTTGATTTATTAGAATACTCTATGTGCTTCACTTATATCTTTTAAGCTAGACAATATTGCTCTAATGCTTCACTTATATCTTTTTAGAGCATGGCGGTGGTTTTATTTTATAGAAATTGTTGAACTCTTATGCTTCACTTATATTATTTTGAGAGTCTTTTAGAACAACATGGTAATTTGCTTTGGTTATAAAATTAGTCCTAATATGATGGGCATCCAAGATGGATATAATAAAAACTTTCATATAAGGTGCATTGAATACTATGAGAAGTTTGATTCTTTATGATTGTTTTGAGATATGAAGATGGTGATATTAGATTCATGATAGTAGAGTAGTTGTGAATTTGGGAGTTACTTGTGTTAAATTTTGTGATTCCCGTAGCATGCACGTATGGTGAACCGTTATGTGATGAAGTTGGAGCATGATTTATTTATTGATTGTCTTCCTTATGAGTGGAGGTCGGGATCGCGCGATGGTTAACTCCTACCAACCCTTCCCCTAGGAGCATGCGTGTAGTACTTTTTTTTGATGACTTGTAGATTTTTGCAATAAGTATGTGAGTTCTTTATGACTAATGTTTTTTTGCTGACTTGTAGATTTGACGCACTCTCACCCTTCCACCATTGCTAGTCTCTCTTGTGCCGCGTAAATTTCGCCGGTACCATAACACCCACCATTACCTTACTCAAAACAGCCACCATACCTACCTATTATGGCATTTCCATAGCCTTTCCGAGATATATTGCCATGCAACTTTCCACTGTTTCATTTATTATGACACGCTTCATTATTGTCATATTGCTTTGCATGATCATGTAGTTGACATCGTATTTCTGGCAAAGCCACCATTCATAATTTTTTCATACTTGTCACTCTTGAATCATTGCACATCCTGGTACACCGCCGGAGGCATTCACATAGAGTCATATTTTGTTCTAAGTATCGAGTTGTAATTCTTGAGTTGTAAGTAAATAAAAGTGTGATGATCTTCATTATTAGAGCACTGTCCCATGTGAGGAAAGGATGATGGAGACTATGATTCCCCCACAAGTCGGGATGAGACTCTGAACGAAAAAGAAAAAAAGAAAAAGAAAAAAGAGGCCATAAAAAAGAGAAGGCCCAAATAAAAAAATGAGAGAAAAAGAGAGAAGGGGCAATGTTACTATCCTTTTTCCACACTTGTGCTTCAAAGTAGCACCATGATCTTCATGATAGAGAGTCTCCTATGTTGTCACTTTCATATACTAGTGGGAATAACTTGGCTTGTATATTCCAATGATGGGCTTCCTCAAAGTGCCCTACGTCTTCGTGAGCAAGCAAGTTGGATGCACGCCCACTTAGTTTCTTTCTGAGCTTTCATACACTTATAGCTCTAGTGCATCCGTTGCATGGCAATCCCGACTCACTCACATTGATATCTATTGATGGTAATCTCCATAGCCCGTTGATACGCCTAGTTGATATGCGACTATCTTCTTCTTTTTGTCTTTTCCACAACCACCATTCTATTCCACCTATAGTGCTATGTCCGTGGCTCACGCTCATGTATTGCGTGAAGATTGAAAATGTAACATCCCAAATTTTCAATTTGGAATGTTATACATTAGATCATCATGCATATCATATTTTCTTGCATTTGTTGATCCTAGAAATTTCACGCAACTCAAGGACCCTCGGAGAGAGTTGGAGATTTCGAAATTTTCGTATTTGAGTTCTCTCAAAACTATGAAAATAGGATCATTGGATTTATTTATTTTATCTTCAAATATTTTTCCAATATCAAAAATAAGAGAGGGAATAATATGACTTTCCCAAAATTTAGGAAAAATGAAGATTTAATAAATAAATCAAATTTTGGATTTTTCTCAGAGTTTATTGCCTTAGGGAAAAATGCGTGTTTTCAAAAATTGCATTTTAGGCCCCGAGTAAAAGTTCATTTTGTTCGACTCATTTTTAGGAGTCGGAGAAAATTTACTTTATTAATTTTGGAGTTCGTTTAGATTTTTTTTCTGTATTTTTTTGCGCGCGAAACCGATTTAAAAAAAAAGAGCCGCAGCGCCTTGGGCCAAAGGCCCAAGCCGCCAAGCCACCGGCCGGCCAGGAGGCCAAGGCCATCGCTAGCGCCGCCGCGCCAGGGAGCCAGGGAGCCGCCCCGGTTTCCTTTTCTTTTACAAATCCTAGTAGGATTTGGACCCGTTCCGTTATTCCGTTTTTTGTTCCTAGGATTCCTAATCCTAGTCTAATTCTTTTCCCCTACTCCAAGCAAAACCCCCCCTCCCCTATATAAATACCCAAGCACCACCCCCCCC
>NC_041381.1:434520466-434528822 GCF_002162155.2 Triticum dicoccoides
CGCCGCCGCCGCCACCCAGCGCCGCCGCCCCTCACCAGCGCCGCCACCGCCGCTTGCCACCGCCGCCGCCAAGTGCCGCTACCGCTGCCCAACGCCGCCGCCGCCGGAGCCCCTCGCCTCTTCGAGGTACTAGCCCCGCGCCGCGTCACCTTTTCTTTTCCTCGGTTCGGTTTTTCGTAAATCGTTCTAGTTTCCGTTCCGGTTTTCTAGATCGGTTTTTCGTTTCGGTTTCTTTCCGAAACCTTAGATCGGTTTTTCTCGCCGGTTTTTCTTTCCGGTTTTATTTAGCGAGCGTTCGCTGGACCATTCGTCCTAACGAACGTGATCACCGGTTTGCCTCGGTTAATGAACGTCCGTTCGTTCAACCGTTCGTCATTTTCTTTCTCATCGGATTTATGCCACTATTTTTCTGATAGCGATTTCAGATCCGATTTTCTTTCTAGTTTATCTTCTCGCTCGTTTATCGGAATCAGGTGATTCAAGCACCTGGAGTTTCGTCTCGAAACCGCCATTCCGACTAATCAACTTGAACAAAGTTTTGCTATTGTAAAATTTGACCTAGTTTCAACTTGCTGGAACCGAGTTGTTTTCCCTCGCCGTTTGACATTCGTGGCCTTCGTTTTGATTCTCTTTGCCACCAGGGTTCTTAAGTTGAACTTTCTGGTTAGATCTTTTATTCGAGATTTACATGTGCATTAGATGAGTACTTATTGTATGCTTGTTGTTTGTCTGCGATAGATCACCCGGAGTGCGCTGCTTGTTACTTCGATTCTCTAGGTTTCGCGGATCGTCAGCAAGGCAAGTAACACTTGATCATACCTTTTTCTACTACCCAGTTTTTGTGCATTAGATCAATCCTCAAACACTGCATGATTAGGATCTAATTAAATTGTGGGATGGGAAGTAGATGAGGTAGTACCTATTACCTGTATTACTTATGAAACCTTTGGGAGTTACTTCTGCGTTTGCTTATTATGCCATGCTATGCTAGTAGACGTGGATTGGGTGAGTGAATATCCATGACAGATGTGAGATTGTTAATTAATGGTTTATCTAAGGTGGCAACTTAAATACACATCTGGGTGGATTGAGGCACCTGGGGTATCCAGTGATTGCCTGTTTTTTTGGAAATCCCGGGGTTACCGTGTGATTTTCCTATGGACCGCCACCCAGGCTCAAAGGGATCATAAGATAATTCATACTAGTAACTTACGTGTGCAGCCACAAGCAATTATGGGCTCTGGCATAGTTGACTAAGTCGTGCGAACTCTTATAGTGGTGGACTAGCAGATGTAGGGGATGTAGGTGTACCGGTCCACCCATCGTAAGGTGCTAGCGCTTCTGAAAGACTATGTCTCGGTCATCCGTTTCTTAAACACCATGTAGTGCGAGAAACCAAGCGGAGGCGATCGAGTCTTGTGGGGAAAAGTGCACAAACCTCTGCAGAGTGTACAAACTAATCATGATTAGCCGTGTCCCCGGTTATGGACGTCTTGAGTATCTAGTACTTGGATTATCCTGTTGAATCTCAACATGTTACTTCTAATTAATATTGTTGGGTTTTAAATGAGTATTTTTAATTGGGATTGAGAATGCTGTCAACCATTCTCAATGTTTAACAACCACCATGATAGTTAAATAAATTTATTCCTTTGAAGTAGGAAAAAAACTGGCTTTATGCAAAAACTGTAACCATAGAGCTTTTCCACCAGCCAAATATGCATGTAGTATAGCCAATACTCATTACCTCTCTCTATGTGTTACATTGCCAGCATATTCCATGTGCTGACCCATTTTCGGGCTGCAACTTTTCATGTTGCAGACTTTTCAGACGATGAATAAGGTGCTTTTAGGTTGTGGTTCTATACTCAGTGATGCCGTTGGAGTTGATGGACTCACTTATCTTCCAAGTATTCCGCTATTATCATTATCAGATGGCCTTAAGCCATGATTATTGTAATAAGTCCTCTTCTGGACAAACGATGTAATAAGTGTGTGATTGCTACTCTGCTATAAATCCTTCGAAGTACTGTGTGGTGTCAGCATTACTGATCCAGGGATGACATCGGAGCACAGAGACTTGATCCATTCGGGTCGGGTTGCTACAGAGATGGTATCAGAGCACAGGTTGACTGTAGGACACGACCACTAAGTTAAAGCCATAGATCACTATTCTCTTCTCATTTTCTAACTCCTCATCTTTTCTACTCTTTAGGTTGACGGACGCCAAGATCAAGTACGCTCAACCAGATGAAAGTACACCATTTGGATTTCACTTGAAGGAATTCGCCAGGTACCTGAACATTGGACTACCAAGCTTCACAGGGACTTTCAACGCCACTCTGCCTGAAGAGGAGCGCTGGAAGATTCAAGCCCATGTTCCGGGAAGGACATTCGCCCCAATCACCAAGCCCATAGATAGTGTTTTCAGTGCACCAACTTGGAGTCTGGGAAAGAGCATGGCAGCTCATATCACCATGGGACGCATTGGAGAAGTTTATCAAGAAGACCTCAAGGACACTATCTACCAGATTTGCGGACGCCGAGATGAACAATGGGAGATAGTTAGCACCAAGAAGGATAGATCCATTGCAGCTTTCATCCAAGAGTTAAACCAGCACATTCGACGCCAGGAGAAGCAGATGTGCAATGATATGATAGAGTTGAAGAATGCAAAGGGAAGGATCATCGAACTTGAAGGAGAGATGAAGACTCTACGCAAGGACTACATGGACGAGATCGTAGCTGTCGTAAGGCACAATAACGATCTTAAGTATGAGATTGAAGAACTCAAGAAGAAATTGGAGCTCAAGAATGAAGACAAGTACGTCGACTGTCCGAGCAACTACATCATCATCGACGACACCGATTCGGATCCAAGCGAGCCCGACTTTGAAGACGAAGCTGGAGCAGACATCATGGAGTCTTCCACTGGTTCAAATTAATAGATGACCCCCACATATTAGTAGTATTCCCTCCATGTAAACATTATAGTACACGCACCTTTGCGATAGTTAGACCGTTGTATGCCCTTTGATTGAATGAATGAAGTGATTTTGTGTGCATTTGTCTCATGAGCATTCGGGTAGTGTTTTCTCCCTAGACCCCACTCTTTTCTTAATTTCTCGTCTTTTCTAAACCCTTCAGATGCCTCCAAGACGCGACCCCGAGTTTGTTTTCCCGCCAGAGATCACCCAGTTGATTCAGCAGCAGAACACTTTGATTCAGACATTGGTACAGAACCAAGGCAACAACAACAACAACCCACCACCACCACCACCTGGGGATCACTTGACTCGTTTCCTTAGGTTGCATCCACCGGTGTATTCTAGTAGCACCGAGCCGATTGTAGCAGATGATTGGCTCCGCAAGATAGGAAGGGTGTTGACCACTGCAGGATGCACAGATGGTGAGAAGGTGAAGTTTGCTGCACATCAGCTTGACGGACCCGCAGCAGCATGGTGGGAGAATTTCACAGCCACTTACCCTGTAGACACTGTCACATGGGATCAGTTTCAGCAAGCTTTCCGCACTGCCCATGTTTCAGCAGGAGCTATGGCCATGAAGAAGCGTGAGTTTCGCAACTTACGCCAAGGAGGAAGGACTGTTGGCCAGTATGTGGATGATTTTAGTAAGTTAGCACGTTATGCCCCAGATGACATTGCTACAGACGCAGCTAAGCAGGAGAAGTTTCTGGAAGGACTGAATGATGAGTTAAGCCTGCAGTTGATGGTAGCAAGATTCAATAACTACCAGGAGTTGGTAGACCGCGCCCTCATGATTGAAGGAAAGCAGCAGCAGATTGAAGATCGCAAGAGGAAGTATGGGCAGGGGAAGTTTAACTCTGGAGCCCAGCAGAAGCCCCGTTATACCCCTAAACAGGGAGTGCAGTTTCAGCATACCCATGGAGGAGGTAGTTCGCACAACCATAATGGCCACAAGAATGATAATGGGAATGGAGGAAGCAATGGCCAGAACCAGACCCCACCAACAACCCCAGCCAAGAAAGACTTGAGCCATGTCACCTGTTACAAGTGTTCCAAGACCGGACATTATGCAAGTGACTGTCCCGAAGGCCAAGGTGGAAATGGAAGCTCTGGAAAGAAGCCAAACCCTTTCAACAGGGGACAGGTGAACCACATTGATGTGGAGGAGGTTGAAGCTCAGCCCGATGCAGTAATCGATAAGTTTTTGGTTAAGTCATTTACTGCACTTGTTCTTTTCGATACTGGTGCATCGTATTCATACATATCAAGGGGATTTGTAGAGAAGTATAGTCTGTCTACTCAGATTCTTAAAACCCCTATGCTAGTAAGCTCACCAGGAGCGGAGTATATGGCCAGACAAGGATGTTTTCAAGTGCCATTGAGTATAGGAAGGCATGTGTTTCCGACGGATTTGATCGTTCTAGAATCCCAAGGATTGGATGTGATTCTAGGTATGGATTGGCTGTCGATGTATGGAGGAAACATCGATTGCGCAAGTAAGACGATTTTGCTCACAACGCCAGAAGGAAGAAGGATTAAGTATGTATCACAGCATGAGCCGAGGAGTGCTCATGTAAATTGCCTATCAGGAGTTGTGCGGGAAGAGGTGCCAGTAGTGAAGGATTATCCTGATGTATTTCCTGAGGAATTGCCAGGAATGCCACCGGATAGAGACATTGAGTTTTTGAATGAGCTGTTGCCAGGAACAGGCCCGATATCGAAGCGACTATACAGGATGCCCGCACAGGATTTGGCGGAAATCAAGAAGCAGATTAAGGAGCTGTTGGATAAAGGTTATATACGCCCAAGTTCTTCGCCTTGGGGATCACCCGTACTGTTAGTGGAGAAGAAGGATGGATCGTTAAGGATGGTTGTTGATTATCGTGGATTGAATGAAGTAACAATCAAGAACAAGTACCCACTACCGATGATAAATGATCTGTTTGATCGTTTGCAAGGAGCTAAAGTGTTTTCCAAGATCGATTTGCGATCAGGGTACCATCAGTTGAAGATTCGAGAGCAAGACATACCTAAGACAACGTTCACCACAAGATAAGGACTGTATGAGTATACCGTTATGTCATTTGGACTGACTAACGCACCGACCTATTTCATGAACCTGATGAACAAAGTGTTTATGGAGTTTTTGGATAAGTTCGTCGTGGTGTTCATTGATGATATTTTGGTTTTCTCGAAGAATGAAGAGGAACATAAGGAACATTTGCGATTGGTTTTGGAGAAGCTAAGGGAACATCAGTTATATGCCAAGTTCAGCAAATGTGAGTTTTGGCTAAAGGAAGTTGGATTTCTTGGACACGTGATATCCAGAGAAGGTATAGCAGTTGACCCCACAAAGGTTGAGACCGTAACCAATTGGGAAGCACCAACGATAGTTGAAGAGATCCGGAGTTTTCTTGGACTCGCAGGATACTACCGGAGATTCATTGAGAATTTCTCAAGGATTGCAAAGCCTATGACGGAGTTGTTGAAGAAGGATACCAAGTTCATATGGACTGAGGACTGTGAGGCAAGTTTTCAGGAGTTGAAGAAAAGATTGGTTACCTCACCAGTGCTAATTTTGCCAGATCAGACCAAGGATTATGAGGTGTATTGCGACGCTTCATGTCGAGGACTTGGAGCAGTGCTTATGCAGGAAGGAAGAGTTGTTTCGTATGCTTCACGACAACTGAAACCTCATGAATTAAATTATGCCACACATGATTTGGAGTTAGCAGCCGTAGTGCATGCATTGAAGACATGGAGACATTTCCTCATTGGAAATCATTGTGAGGTGTACACGGATCACAAGAGTTTGAAGTACATTTTCACGCAGAAAGAGTTAAACCTTAGACAAAGGATATGGTTGGAACTCATCAAGGATTATGATATGAGATTGCATTATCATCCCGGAAAGGCTAATGTAGTAGCTGACGCATTGAGCCGCAAGAGCCATGTCAATACGCTATTGACTGGAGAAATACCAAAGGAGCTAGCAGAAGATCTTCGTGAGCTATGTTTGGAAATAGTTCCGAGAGGCTACGTAGCAGCATTGGAGATTCAGTCTACCTTGATGGACAAAATCAGGGAAGCTCAGAAAAAGGACAAAGAGATTGCGGATATAAAGAAGAAAATGAGCGAAGGAAAAGCAAAGGGATTTCGTGAGGATGAGCACGATACCCTATGGTTTGAGGACCGTATTTACGTGCCAAATGACCCGGAGATCAGGAAGTTGATTCTGCAAGAGGCACATGATTCACCCTATTCGATTCACCCAGGAAATACCAAGATGTATTTGGATTTGAAGGAAACGTTCTGGTGGACCGGAATGAAGAAGGATATCGCGGAGTATGTAGCAGTTTGTGATGTATGCCAGAGAGTGAAGGCAGAACATCAGAAGCCAGTAGGATTGTTGCAGCCATTGCCGATACCCGAATGGAAGTGGGATAAACTAGGCATGGATTTCATCACGGGATTGCCAAAGACTCGTTCAGGCTATGATTCGATTTGGGTTATAGTCGACCGCTTGACGAAGGTAGCGCATTTCATTCCAGTCAAGACTACCTATAGCAGTGCTAAGTTGGCAAAGATATACATGACCAGAATTGTGTGTTTGCACGGAGTTCCGAGGAGTATCGTATCAGATAGAGGAACCCAATTTACCTCAAAGTTTTGGAATCAGTTGCATGAAACATTAGGAACCAGGCTAGAATTCAGTACAACTTTTCACCCACAGACAGATGGACAGATTGAGAGAGTCAATCAGATTTTGGAAGATATGCTGAGAGCTTGTGCACTAGACTATGGATCTAGTTGGGACGATAACTTGCCGTATGCTGAATTTTCTTATAACAACAGTTACCAAACCAGCTTGAAGATGGCACCTTTCGAAGCTTTATACGGAAGGAGGTGCAGGACACCGTTGTCATGGGATGAAGTTGGAGACCGTCAGTTGTTTGGACCAGATTTGATTAAGGAGTCTGAACAGAAAGTTAAGTTGATTCGCGACAGGCTCAAGGTAGCCCAGTCCAGACAGAAGAGCTATGCGGATTCAAAACGCAAGGCTATAGAATATGAAGTTGGAGACATAATTTATCTTAGAGTATCCCCACTTCGAGGAGTTAAGCGTTTTGGAGTTAAAGGAAAATTGGCGCCACATTTCGTTGGACCATATAGGATCTTGCAGCGCATGGGAGAAGTTGCTTATAAGTTGGAATTACCAGAAGGACTGTCAGGAGTTCATGACGTATTCCATGTTTCCCAGCTGAAGAGATGTCACGCCGAGATGGCGGAAGTACCGCTAAGAGATACAGTGCCACTTGAAGCAATTCAGTTGAAGGATGATTTAACATATGAGGAGAAACCAGTCAGGATTCTCGAATATGCCAGCAGAGTTACTCACAGCAAGGTTATCAAGTTATTCAGTGGAGCCACCACACTGAGGATGAAGCCACCAGGGAGAGAGAAGAAGATTTGCTCAAGGACCGCCCTCACCTATTTTCTATCCAACCCGAATCTCGAGGGCGAGATTCATCTTAAGGGGGGTAGGTTTGTAACATCCCAAATTTTCAATTTGGAATGTTATACATTAGATCATCATGCATATCATATTTTCTTGCATTTGCTGATCCTAGAAATTTCACGCAACTCAAGGACCCTCGGAGAGAGTTGGAGATTTCGAAATTTTCGTATTTGAGTTCTCTCAAGACTATGAAAAGAGGATCATTGGATTTATTTATTTTATCTTCAAATATTTTTCCAATATCAAAAATAAGAGAGGGAATAATATGACTTTCCCAAAATTTAGGAAAAATGAAGATTTAATAAATAAATCAAATTTTGGATTTTTCTCGGAGTTTATTGCCTTAGGGAAAATGCGTGTTTTAAAAAATTGCATTTTAGGCCCCGAGTAAAAGTTCATTTTGTTCGACTCATTTTTAGGAGTCGGGGAAAATTTACTTTATTAATTTTGGAGTTCGTTTAGATTTTTTTTCTGTATTTTTCTGCGCGCGAAACCGATTTAAAAAAAAAGAGAGCCGCAGCGCCTTGGGCCAAAGGCCCAAGCCGCCAAGCCACCGGCCGGCCAGGAGGCCAAGGCCATCGCTAGCGCCGGCGCGCCAGGGAGCGAGGGAGCCGCCCCGGTTTCCTTTTCTTTTACCAATCCTAGTAGGATTTGGACCCGTTTCGTTATTCCGTTTTTTGTTCCTAGGATTCCTAATCCTAGTCTAATTCTTGTCCCCTACTCCAAGCGAAACCCCCCTCCCCTATATAAATACCCAAGCACCCCCCCTCTAACACATCAAACCAACACCTCTCCTCTCCTCTCCTCCTCCGCAGCAGCAGCGCAGCACCACCACCGCGCCGCCGCCCTA
>NC_041381.1:434529265-434533861 GCF_002162155.2 Triticum dicoccoides
CCGCCGCCCCTCACCAGCGCCGCCACCGCCGCTTGCCACCGCCGCCGCCAAGTGCCGCCGCCGCTGCCCAACGCCGCCGCCGCCGGAGCCCCTCGCCTCTTCGAGGTACTAGCCCCGCGCCCTGTCACCTTTTCTTTTCCTCGGTTCGGTTTTTCATAAATCGTTCTGGTTTCCGTTCTGGTTTTCTAGATCGGTTTTTCGTTTCGGTTTCTTTCCGAAACCTTAGATCGGTTTTTCTCACCAGTTTTTCTTTCCGGTTTTATTTAGCGAGCGTTCGTCGGACCATTCGTCCTAACGAACGTGATCACCGGTTTGCCTCGGTTAATGAACGTCCATTCGTTCAACCGTTCGTCGTTTTCTTTCTCATCGGATTTATGCCGCTATTTTTCTGATAGCGATTTCAGATCCGATTTTCTTTCTAGTTTATCTTCTCGCTCGTTTATCGGAATCAGGTGATTCAAGCACCTGGAGTTTCGTCTCAAAACCGCCGTTCCGACTAATCAACTTGAACAAAGTTTTGCTATTGTAAAATTTGACCTAGTTTCAACTTGCTGGAACCGAGTTGTTTTCCCTCGCCGTTTGACCTTCGCGGCCTTCGTTTTGATTCTCTTTGCCACCAGGGTTCTTAAGTTGAACTTTCTGGTTAGATCTTTTATTCGAGATTTACCTGTGCATTAGACGAGTACTTATTGTATGCTTGTTGTTTGTCTGCGATAGATCACCCGGAGTGCGCCGCTTGTTACTTCAAGTCTGTAGGTTTCGCGGATCATCAGCAAGGCAAGTAACACTTGATCATACCTTTTTCTACTACCCAGTTTTTGTGCATTAGATCAATCCTCAAACACTGCATGATTAGGATCTAATTAAATTGTGGGATGGGAAGTAGATGAGGTAGTACCTATTACCTGTATTACTTATGAAACCTTTGGGAGTTACTTCTGCGTTTGCTTATTATGCCATGATATGCTAGTAGACGTGGATTGGGTGAGTGAATATCCATGACAGATGTGAGATTGTTAATTAATGGTTTATCTAAGGTGGCAACTTAAATACACATCTGGGTGGATTGAGGCACCTGGGGTATCCAGTGATTGCCTGTTTTTTTGGAAATCCCGGGGTTACCGTGTGATTTTCCTATGGACCGCCACCCAGGCTCAAAGGGATCATAAGATAATTCATACTAGTAACTTACGTGTGCAGCCACAAGCCATTATGGGCTCTGGCATAGTTGACTAAGTCGTGCAAACTCTTATAGTGGTGGACTAGCAGATGTAGGGGATGTAGGTGTACCGGTCCACCCATCGTAAGGTGCTAGCGCTTCTGAAAGACTATGTCTCGGTCATCCGTTTCTTAAACACCATGTAGTGCGAGAAACCAAGCGGAGGCGATCGAGTCTTGTGGGGAAAAGTGCGCAAACCTCTGCAGAGTGTACAAACTAATCATGATTAGCCGTGTCCCCGGTTATGGACGTCTTGAGTATCTAGTACTTGGATTATCCTGTTGAATCTCAACATGTTACTTCTAATTAATATTGTTGGGTTTTAAGTGAGTATTTTTAATTGGGATTGAGAATGCTGTCAACCATTCTCAATGTTTAACAACCACCATGATAGTTAAATAAATTTATTCCTTTGAAGTAGGAAAAAAACTGGCTTTATGCAAAAACTGTAACCATAGAGCTTTTCCACCAACCAAATATGCATGTAGTATAGCCAATACTCATTACCTCTTTCTATGTGTTACATTGCCAGCATATTCCATGTGCTGACCCGTTTTCGGGCTGCAACTTTTCATGTTGTAGACTTTTCAGACGACGAATAAGGTGCTTTTAGGTCGTGGTTCTATACTCAGTGATGCCGTTGGAGTTGATGGACTCACTTATCTTCCAAGTCTTCCGCTGTTATCGTTATTAGATGGCCTTAAGCCATGATTATTGTAATAAGTCCTCTTCTGGACAAACGATGTAATAAGTGTGTGATTGCTACTCTGCTATAAATCCTTCGAAGTACTGTGTGGTGTCAGCATTACTGATCCAGGGATGACATCGGAGCACAGAGACTTGATCCATTCGGGTCGGGTTGCTACAGAAAAAGTTTGAAAATACTAAAGTATGAAACAATTGCTTGGCTGAAACCGGGATTGTGCATGATTTAAATATTTTGTGTGATGAAGATAGAGCATAGCCAGACTATATGATTTTGTAGGGATAACTTTCTTTGGCCATGTTATTTTGAGAAGACATGATTGCTTTGTTAGTATGCTTGAAGTATTATTGTTTTTATGTCGATATTAAACTTTTGTATTGAATCTTTCGGATCTTAATATTCATGCCACAATAAAGAAAATTACATGGAAAAATATGTTAGGTAGCATTCCACATCAAAAATTCTGTTTTTGTCATTTACCTACTTGAGGATGAGCAGGAATTAAGCTTGGGGATGCTTGATACTTCTCCAACATATCTATATTTTTTATTGTTCCATGCTATTATATTATCTATTTTGGATGTTTAATAGGCTTTTATATGCTATTTTATATTATTTTTGGGACTAACCTATTAACCGAGGAACCAGTGCCTATTTCTGTTTTTTTGCCTATTTTAGAGTTTTGCAGAAAAGGAATACCAAACAGAGTCCAAACGGAATGAAACCTTCGCGATGATCTTTCTTGGAGCAAAAGCAAACCAGAAGACTCGGAGATGAAGTCGGAGACGGAACGAGGAAGCCACGAGGCAGGATGGCGTGCCCAGGGGGTAGGCGCACCCCCACCCTCGTGGGCCCCTTGTGGCTCCCCTGACCTAGTTCCTTCGCCTATATATACTCTTGTACCCTAAAAACTTCGGAGAGAGCCATGAAACCACTTTTCCACCGCCACAACCTTCTATACTCATGAGATACCATCTTGGGACCTTTTCCGGCGTCCTATCGGAGGGGGATTCAATCATGGAGGGCTTCTACATCAACACAATTACCTCTCCGATGAAGCGTGAGTAGTTTACCACAGACCTTCGGGTCCATAGTTATTAGCTAGATGGCTTCTTCTCTCTCTTTGATTCTCAATACCATGTTCTCGTCGATGTTCTTGGAGATCCATTCGATGTAATATTCTTTTGCGGTGTGTTTGCAAGATTCGATGAATTATGGATTTATGATCAAGATTATCTATGAATATTATTTGGTTCTTCTCTGAATTCTTATATGCATGATTTGATATCTTTGCAAGTCTCTTCGAATTATCGGTTTAGTTTGGCCTACTAGATTGATCTTTCTTGCAATAGGAGAAGTGCTTAGCTTTGGGTTAAATCTTGTGGTGTCCTTTCCCAGTGATAGTAGGGGCAGCAAGGCACGTATTGTATCATTGCCATCGAGGATAACAAGATGGGATTTTCATCATATTGCTTGAGTTAATTCCTCTACATCATGTCATCTTTCTTAATGTGTTACTCCATTCTTTATGAACTTAATACTCTAGATGCATGTTGGATAGCGGTCGATGTGTGGAGTAATAGTAGTAGATGCAGGCAGGAGTCGGTCTACTTGACACAGACGTGATGCCTATGTTCATGATCATTACCTTAGATATCGTCATAACTATGCGCTTTTCTATCAATGGCTCGGCAGTAGTTTGTTCACCCACCATAATACTTGCTATCTCGAGAGAAGCTACTAGTGAAACCTATGGCCCCCGGGTCTCTTTTCCATATTATTGAATCTTGTTTACATCTTGCTAGTTTCCGATCTACTATTTTGCAATCTTTACTTTCCAATCTATAAACCAAAAATACCAAAAATATTTACTTTACCGTTTATCTATCTCTATCAGATATCACTTTTGCAAGTGACCGTGAAGGGCTTGACAACCCCTTTATCGCATTGGGTGAAGGTTGTTGATTGTTTGTGCATGTATTCGGTGCCTTGTGCGTCATCTCCTACTGGATTGATACCTTGGTTCTCAAAACTGAGGGAAATACTTACGCTACTTTCTTGCATCACCCTTTCCTCTTCAAGGGAAAACCCACGCAAGCTCAAGAGGTAGCAATGCCCCTTAGGATGTGATTCTCTTCCTCGAGCTTATTAACTTTCTGCTTAATATCCATTATTTCCTTACGGAGTTTACACTTGGTGGCTAAAGCTCCATTCACCCATGGATGTTTCATAGCTGCGGGAGAAAAGGACACTCTTTTTTATATTTTCATAAGAAAGAAATCTATCATTGGGAGGGATGACCGAACTGGGAATTGTTGAGCTCTTAAATTCCTCCAGCATGAATCTGGCTTGAAGACGAGAAGTAACTTCTTGATCCTCCTCCATGGCATCCACCCTTTTCAAGTCGGTCTCTATCTCTTAATCAGTTGATGGCCCAAAGTGGTTAGCTTCGTTGTTTGCTCTTGGCCCCGGTGTTAGGTGAGATACCCGACTCTCCCCGACTGTCTCTTGAGAAGACATCTTGCTCTAAATTTACTTCAGAAACAACTCAAAACAAAAACAGAGGATTTTGTCATGGTACAGTGATCAAAACCTTTGGGAGATTATATAATGATTTTTTACCGACCAAAAGAAGTATAGTGCAAAAAATGGAGTCCAGAGGGCACACGAG
>NC_041381.1:434534131-434564737 GCF_002162155.2 Triticum dicoccoides
GGGGTAGGGCACACCCTCCAGCCTCGTGGTTGCCTCGCGTCTCTTTCAGACTACTTTTAATTTTCATATTTTTTTAAATATTCCAAAACGGAAAGAAATTGCTATTAGAACTGTTTTGGAGTCGGTTTACTTACCGTACCACATACCTATTCCTTTTCGGAGTCTGAAACATTCTGAAGAGTGTCCCTTATGCACTCCTCTGGGGTTACAGTGTCAATTATATTGGTTTCAACATTTATGGGAGTACCTGAGATATAATGTTTGATTCTTTGACCGTTTACCACCTTCGGATTTGTACCTTTGGCGTTGTTGATTTTGATGGCACCAGAATGATAGACCTCCACCTTCCCATTTAGAGAGAAGTTTTCCCGCAAAAAATCTTAAATGAGAGTTGTATAGCAAAACATGATCACCTACATTAAACTCACGCTTTTGTATCCTTTTGTCATGCCATCTTTTAACTTTTTCTTTAAACAACTTGGCATTCTCATAGGCTTGGGTTCTCCATTCATCAAGCGAGCTAATGTCAAATAACCTCTTCTCACTGGCAAGTTTGAAATCATAATTGAGCTCTTTAATAGCCCAATATGCCTTATGTTCTAGTTCGAGAGGTAAGTGACATGCCTTTCCATAAAACATTTTATACGGAGACATACCCATATGATTTTTATAAGCAGTTCTATAAGCCCATAATGCATCATCAAGTTTCTTGGACCAATTCTTTCTAGATCTATTAACAGTCTTTTGCAAAATGAATTTAATCTCTCTATTACTCAATTCTACTTGACCACTAGGCTGAGGATGATATGGTGATGCAATTCTATGATTAACATCATACTTAGCAAGCATTTTACGAAAAACACCATGAATAAAATGTGAACCACCATCAGTCATTAAATATCTAGGGACTCCAAACCTCAGAAAAATAACTTCTTTAAGCATCTTAATATAAGTGTTATGATCAGCACTACTAGTTGGAATATCTTTTACCCACTTAGTAACATAATCAACAACAACTAAAATATGTGTATACCCATTGGAGGAAGGAAAGGGTCTCATATAATCAAAGCCCCAAACATCAAATGGTTCAATAACAAGTGAATAGTTCATAGGCATTTCCTGACGTCTACTAATATTACCAATTCTTTGGCATTCATCACAAGACAAGACAAACTTACAAGCATCTTTGAAAAGAGTAGGCCAATAAAAACCAGATTGAAATACCTTATGTGCAGTTCTATCTCCAGCGTGGTGTCCTCCGTAAGCATCGGAGTGACATTTGCGTAGGATATGTTCTTGTTCATGCTCAGGTACACAACGCCTAATAACACCATCTACTCCTTCTTTATAAAGGTGTGGATCATCCCAAAAGTAATGTCTTAAATCGTAGAAAAACTTTTTATTTTACTAATATGTGAAACTAGGTGATATAAATTTAGCAACAATGTAATTAGCACAATCAGCATACCATGGAGTATTACAAGAAGCATTTATGCTAGCTAATTGTTCATCAAGAAAGCTATCATCAATGGGTAGTTGGTCATCAAGAACATTTTCGAACCTAGACAAGTTGTCTGCAACGGGGTTCTCAGCTCCCTTTCTATCAATAATATGCAAATCAAATTCTTGTAGCAAGAGAACCCATCTAATAAGTCTAGGTTTAGCATCTTTCTTTTCCATAAGATATTTAATAGCAACATGATCAGTGTGAACAGTTACTTTGGAATCAACAATATAAGATTTGAACTTATCACAAACAAATAGAACTGCTAAAAATTCTTTTTGAGTAGTAGCATAATTTCTCTGGGCACTGTCTAGAGTTTTACTAGCATAATGAATAACATTCAATTTCTTATCAACTCTTTGCCGTAGAACAACACCAACAGCATAATCGCTAGCATCACACATAATTTCAAAGGGTAAATTCCAATCAGGTGGCTGAACAATAGGTGCATAAATCAAGGCTTTCTTTAGTATTTCAAATGCTTCTACACAATCATCATCAAAAACAAAAGGACCATCTTTTTGCAAGAGATTAGTGAGAGGCCTAAATTTTTTAGAGAAGTCTTTATAAACCTCCTATAGAAACCAACATGGCCAAGGAAACTTCTTATACCTTTGATATCTTTAGGACACGACATCTTTTCAATATCATCTACTTTAGCTTTATCAACTTCAATACCTCTTTCAGAAATTTTATGCCCCAAGACAATACCTTCATTAACCATAAAGTGGCACTTCTCCTAATTCAAGACAAGATTAGTTTCTTCACATCTCTGCAAAACTCGATCAAGATTGCTTAAGCAATCATCAAAAGAAGTTCCGTAAATGAAAAAACCATCCATGAAAACCTCAATAATCTTTTCACAAAAGTCAGAGAATATAGCAGTCATACATCTTTGAAAGGTAGCAGGTGCATTGCATAAACCAAAATGCATACATATATAAGCAAAAGTATCGAAAGGGCAAGTAAAAAAGTGGTCTTTTCCTGATCCTCTTTTGACATAGGTATTTGAGGGAAGCCAGAATAACCATCTAGCACTACAAAAAAAATACACATCCATGACATTTTGGGCCAAACGAAAAAAAATTCTGTCATACTTGACACTTCTATGACGATAATTGTGACAAAACCCGGCATCATCATAGATGTGGTGGGCTCCTACTTCTATGACAAAAAATCATGACATAAAATGGGCTTTTCGTCCTCGGCGGACCGGAGACGCAGCTGCATGACATTCTTTGGGCCGTTCATGACGGAAAAAACTATGGTAGAAGCGAGGGCGAGGAAAATATCAGGGTGTTCCCGGTTATGGTGGGTTGTCGGGGCCGAGCACGTGTTTCTCTCGTACACACACGCACGTGGGTGCGAGGTGTTGGGCTCTAACTGAACCCGAGCGAGGCGTTCGCCTACTGAACCCGAGCGATTGCACTGCAGGCTACGCGTTACTGACCCCGAGTGATCGATCGTTGGCTGTTAACTGAACCCGATCGAGCGATTCCTTCGCTACTGCTGCTAACTGAAGTCGATCGATGTTGCCTCTGGATGATCAGTGAGCGATGTTGGGGGGGGGGGTTGGATGAACAGTTCTAGGTGGGGGTTGATGAACAAGACCCCGTGGTGTTGCCGCTGGATGAACAAGACCCCGGTCGATCGAGCCGGTTGGGCATGGATGAACATGACCCCATGGAGGGCTGGATGAACAGGACCCCGTGGAGGGAAGGTTGAACAGTAGCCGGTGGAGGGCTGGTTGAATAGTAGCCGATGGAGGGCTGGATGAACAGTACCCGTGAGGGGTGGTTGAACAGGACCCCGTAGCGAGGGCTGGTTGAACAGTAGCCGGTGGAGGAGCACATGGTGGAGGCTGGATGGACAGGAGCCCGTGGATGAGCAGTCATAGGTGGAGGCTGGAGGAGGTCAACGGTGGATGAACAGTAGCCCGTGGTGGCTGGAGAAGGTCGATGGTGGAGATGAACACTACCCCGTGGAGTCCCATTTTGCGGTACGCCACACCCCTCCCGATGAACAGGACCCCCGTTTCGACCATAGCGCTCCAACACAAGGTCGTTTCCTTTGTTTTGCGGTACGCCACACTCCTACCGATCAACAGGACCCCGTTTCGACTGTAGGAGTATGCTAGACCCCTCGCGATGAACATGATTCCGTTTCGAACGTGGCCGTCCGAACACAAGGCTGTTTCCTCTATTCTGCGGTATGACGGGCCTCGTTTCCATCGGTTTTTCTGTCCAAGCCCTCCCGATGAACACGATGATGCATTCCATTTCGACCCAGCCGGTTGGCTCCCCATGAACACGACGACGACACAGTTTCTCCATTCCAATCCGCTATGTACACAAGCCCTAGCCGTACATATGCATGAGTAGGCGTTCGAGACCCCGCCCGTGTGTACGTGCATGGCCATATTTTCTTTGTTGCACCCTGGCCGCTGTATGTACGTGTACATGCTACGTGCGCGCCTCTACTACGACACGTGCGAGCCTCTACATCGACCAGTATGTACGTACACGTCCGTGACCAGAATGACAATGCTACATCTGCTCCAACCACGTGGGCCCCGACTGTTAGGCACTTCCTTGCGTGCGAAGATGTAGCTGGTGGGTCCCAGCAGTCAGGGGGGTGAATCATTTTTTTACCCGTAATATGGACGCACTTCCTTGCGTGCGAAGATGTAGCTGGTGGGTCCCAACAGTCAGGGGGGAATTTTTTTTCGTGAAATACAGTGGCCCATCTGGTGGGTCCATGCTGTCAGCTGGAGGAATAATTATTTTGCGCGTAATAAGGAGCCAATTCCTTGCGGCTATCGTGGACCCAGCTATCAGCCTCTCCATGTACAGTACTCTTCCGATGGAAGTCGTTCCTTGACCATGTTGACCACGCCGCACCGAGAGCACCAGGGCAGTGGACGACAACGAGGCCTAGGAAGGGGACTACGCGGAGCCGGGGAAGGCGCGGCAGTGGATGCCCACATGGAGAGGAGCACGAGGGTTCACTGGTTCGACTGCGGTGTGAGGTTGCCGTCGCCGCAGAATAAAAGGTTGTGTGGGTGAGTAGAGGGATGGCTTGGCCAGCGGTGGGAGTAGTAGGGGGCGGTGAGGCCTCTGTGGCATCACAACCGGCCATGGGAGGCAGGAGCACGCGGCATGACCAACGCTGGTTTGGGCGGCTGGAGCAAGAAGACCAGAGGTTGAAGAAGCACTACGGCCGTTGGATGGACATCATACGGTCACTGGAGCTAGAATCGTTCATATTGACTAAGTTGACAAAGCCCTTCGTCCCCGTCAACTTAGTTGGCCCACAAGTCAGCCTCCCATTATGGTGGGTCCCAGCTAGCAGGGGGTATTCATTTTTTTGTGCGTAATAAGGAGGCACTTACTTGCGTGCGAAGATATAGCTGGTGGGTCCGACCTATCAGTGGGGGGAAGTTTTTTTCGTGAAATATAAAGGCCCTTCTGGTGGGTCCCAGCTGTCAGGTGGAGGAATCATTATTTTGTGCGTAATAAGGAGGCATTTCCTTGTGTGCGGCCGTGGACCCAGCTATGAGCCTGTCCATGCACAGTCTATTTTCGATGGTGTCGTTTGTTGACCATGTTAACCACTCCACGTCGAGCGCATCCAAGGTGGTGGACGATGGTGAGGCCCCGGACAACAACGAGCCGGAGATGGGAAAACACGGGAGTAGAGTCGCAGACGAAGAGGTGTACGAGGGTTAACTCGTTCTGGTGTGGTTTGGTTCGGAAGTCGGTGGAGAAGAATAGGAGGTGTGGAGAGGTGGAGGGATGGCCTGACCAACGGTGGAGTAACGCTTCATAGCGAAGCGTTCTAAGCAGAGCTGCTAGCAGTAGGAGGCGGGAGCAGGTGGTCCCAGCAGCACTGGAGGAAGAAGAGGATAGATTGAAGATGGATGCCGGTCGTTGGATGTAAATCCAACGACTAACGATGTCAGAATCATTTGTTGACTAAGTTGTCAATGACTTGTGTTGGCTTCGACCTATTGGCCCACATTCCAGCCTCCAAAAATGTGGCACATATTCAACCCATTTTTTTTCAGAATTTACATTCTTTTTTTTGCAGGGTAGAATTTACAGTCAATGTGATCTTTTTTTATAATTACAGTCCATTAGCTGGCTGGGTGAACAAATAATGTAGCGTCCATGCGGCCCATTTATTTTTTTCCTAAAAAATTACAGCCATTTGCACTTTCTCGAAATACACGATTTTGCTTGGCTGATTCTAATTATAATGTTGGGTTGGGCGCAGGAATGTTATCAAAAATAAACATGGGCTGAGCATTTTGTTATAAATATATTTAAATAATAAGTGATTTATTATTACATTGGTCCTTAAATCTTACCAAGCTTTTGTACACAATCACCAGGATTTTCGTTGCCAAAAAAATCCCGTATTTTATTGTTAAGAAATTATTTTTATAAGTTAATAAGATGTGGGATATTGTTTTCTTACATATGTAAGTATCTGTTAAATATATGATGGCAATAACAATAATATATAATAACATATTAAATAATATAAATATATATATATTATAGTTAGAAGGGAAACATAAGTTGGACTAGGCGTTTCTATTCTTATATAGAAAAATAGAACATACCTCTGCGTTTTCTTCAAAAAAATACATAAATTGGGCTGCCGATGTTCAAATAAAACCTCGGATGGGAGGTTCATAGGCCAGTCGATACATGACGGCCCTCAAGAAAATACAAACCGGCATGTCGTGGGCTGCCAATGTTAAAAAAGAAAGCCTAGACGGGGCAGCCCAAAACCCAGCTGATACTTGCTGCCCCAGTGATAATAAATGATACCTGCCAGCTTCCTGGCTTCGTTGTGAATTTATCTCCTATAGTAACTACATTGAAGCACCTAAAAAAATGTAACTATGTTGACAAACCCATGGGACCCAACATCAGTATAGCATTAGGAGGAAGTATTTTTTCGATGAGATACGTGCTTGCGTACGGCCATAGACCTGGTGGGTCCCGACTGTCCGCCTCTCCACGTATAGTCCTCTCCAGATTCCTCTTGTTTGTTCAGCATGTTCACAATGGCAGACAGCGGCGCCGCGGCGAGCGCACAAAGGCATAGGAGGAGATCCAACCACCTGAGGAAGTGCCTTATTAGTAATGAGACTACTGAACTAGCCTAGTGGCCAAGTCACACTACCCGACAACTGGGTTCGATTCCACCTGATGCAGGGAAAATATCTCCAATTTTTTGCCTTTACTGACATGTGGGTCTCCATTGTCATCTACGCACACCACGTCCAACACTTGTCAAAACTTCGTCCCCCATTTTCTCTGTTTTTCGCACACTCGACATTGTGTGGGCATTTTGAAAATAGCATATCTTTTTCATTGTGCATCATATGAAGATGTGCTATGCATGAATGTTGATCAACATGATGTCAACTACCTGGTAGTTCCATTTTCGACCATGAATAAAACTTTCAACATGATGTTAACACTATTTGAAAAGGCCGTGTTAATATAAATGCTCTGCCTCTGAAAGTTGCAGTTTCTTATCTGAAACTGAACTTGCAGTTTCTTATGTGAAACTGAAACTTGCAGTTTCTTCTGTGAGAATCACATTGTCTGCACTTTTATACTCCTATGAAACTACATTTTATTAAGTGCTAAAAATAGGTCTCTAGAATTCAGAAAATACTTCATATGCTCAATACTACAAATCTAAAATTCAAAAGACATTCATATCTGAAAGTACTCTCAACATACACAACACAAAACACAATTCACAACCTGCAAATACTGACAACCCTAAGCTCCTCCTGACAATTCACAACCTGCCCGACTATTGGGCGGGGGGGGGGCAGTCCCCTCCTATTCCTCGGTGGCAGACAGCCGCGCCGTGAGATGATGTGAACGGCTAGGGAGAGGATGGCGGGGAAGCGTCATCGGGCCAACTGCTTTTATCCTCTTGCAGTTGGGTTCGGTCGACGAAGACTCCACCGGCTCGCTCTGGCATGACACCCTCACAAATGGCACCCTGTAGATGCTCGATCCTTCAATCTCCGGTGGATGCTCCATCTGGGATCGATACTCCCACCACCGCTCCCTCACGATCAGATTCGGTGAATCTATTTGCTCCATGGCCTAGAGGAGCAGCTCTATATACTCCCGCGCGACTCCCTCAGGGAGTATCGCCACCTTTTCGCTCTGTTGCTGATATTTGGCCATGGATGTCGTCGTCGCCACTAGTTGGTCCTTGTTGTCAAACCAAGACTGTATCTCCAACATCCTAGCTAGCTTCACAGGGTCGCCGTCTGCGATCCTCACATATTGGTTGTACTCCTCCATCGATCTACTTCTCCACAACACCTTCACTCGCCGGCGATGGTTTTTGAATGGAAGAGGAGAGGATCAGCGCTGGTTTTGGATTAGAACGGGAGAGGAGCGATGCTGGTTTTGGATTGGTATAGGAGAGGAGAGGCGGTGGTTTTGAAATGGAAGAGGAGAGGAGTGGCGCTGGATTTAGATTGGAATAGGAGAAGAGCGGCGGTGGTTTAAGAGGAGAAGAGTGGAAGAGCGGCGCCGGTCTTGGAAGTATTTTTTTGTTTTGCGTATTTTGGGTCAAAGTTTGACCACATATTGTATTTGACAAGCAAAATGTGAATGGATGTCACCAAAAAAATTATCGTTTGGTTCATATCTGAATGTACTTTAAAATTATATTATTTTTGCCACATATAACATATATTTTATTTGCAAAAATCATGGTCAATTATGACCCAGAATAAAAAGGAGACTAGTTAATGTGGGGTCGCTTGCTTAATTGAAGGGTAAATTGATTTTGATTTTGATCCACTCACAGCGTGCCGGCCCTCTCATCCAATCCTAAATCGCTGCCGCACGCTCCTCTCCCTCTTCTCCATTGCAAAACCACCTCCTCTCCTCTCCATCATCTCCATTCCAAAACCACCGTCTCGCCTCTCCCTCTTCTCCATTGCAAAACCACCACCTCTCCTCTCCATCATCTCCGTTCCAAAACCACTGTCTTGCCTTTCCCTCTTCTCCATTGCAAAACCACCTCCTCTCCTCTCCATCATCTCCATTCCAAAACCACCGTCTCACCTCTCCCTCTTCTCTATTGCAAGACCACCGTCTCTCCTCCCATCTTCCAAAGCTAGCACCAGACCACTCAAAAGGACATCTATGGAGAGGATGCAGTAGCGAATCAGGTATATCGCCGGCGGCGACCAGGCAAAGTTAGACAGGTTGAAGGAGATCCTTACTTGATTTGACAATGAGTGGGAGATTTCGAGGACGATGAGGGCCATGTGGCAATGTATGCGAAAGAGCGAGACGACAGCGATGAGGGCGGCGATGTACTCCTCGGCGGCAGTCACACCGCAGTCCTTCGTGTTCATCGAGTATCTCCTCTGGGCGATGGAGTAGACAGATTCGCCCGAGGCCAAAGTCAGGCGGAGGTGGTGGGTGTACAGGTTAAAGGTCGAGCACCCAGAGGATAACGAATCGATCGAGTATGGTGTGCCGTACGTGAGAGTGCAGAGGCAGCCGGAGCCACAGGAGTATTCGTTCTCCCACCGCAAGAGGAGGTCGGATGGTGCGACGTCGCTTCCCCGCCATTCTCCACGGTTCCCTCGATGCTCGCGTTGTTTCAACAGCGGCGGTAGGATTTAAAGTAAGCTTCGCACAAACCTAATCTTCCATCTGCTCATGCTTACAATTAGTGTGACAGGTAATGAAAATCATGCTTACAATCAGTCTCTGAGTACTACGCCAATCACCCTAAAATAGCTCTGGACCTTTGGGTCAAAGTTGTGACACTGTGTACAAATAAAGAAAAATAGATTGGTGCTTCTTTCAGGAAAGAGTACTCCGTAGAAAACTGTCAATATAAGCTACTAGTATTTGGTTAGAGGATTTGCTACTGGGAAAGATCCGTCCACAGAGAGCGCCACACATCCCACTGGTCGTGGTGGATGCCAATGTGTGCATGGAGCATGGTTGGTGTCGGTAATTTTTACTTGGCACACCTCGCACTCTGCATATATGCCGGTTCCATCTATACATTTGTGCAGTTCCACCAAAATGCAACTGAATAACCCTGTTTGCACAGATAATGAAAAAGTGTGTTTACATTATAGTGGCACTAGTTGATGAGACATACACTAATAAATAGAAGAAAAATATTGAGATAGTATCCTAGTATGCCATGCTGCGAGGGCGAGATGGGCCCTGCAACGCCTCATACGGTACGCCTCATACTGGAAATCGTCCCAAGTCTCCCCGATACACCTTCTGCCAGTGATGAACATCAGTGTATAGCGGTAGTACAAGGAGGGGCCTTGAGACATTCAATTCTCTATTTTTGTGCAGATCAACTAAAATTAAGCACCCCAGTTTGCAGAAACGCTTAAACATTAACAATGAGACTAGTTGATGAAACATACATTAACAAAGAGAAGCACTTTCTTTATCTACATTGGAAATGAAATGATAGAGAGGACACTCGCTCTATTTTAACTGTATTATTACTTCATTTTATCAGTGACACTAGGGTCGAGCAGGTGGCAAATGGGGTGTACCGTCCGTCTCAAGGATGGAGGTCGGGGGTGCTTAGACTGGGATGTTGAAGCTGGCTCTTTCAGTCCCTATCTTCCCCCTGATGTTTCTGTGGTAGCATTTGGGTTGTAATCCAAACTTGGTCGAGCTAGTGATGCGCCCCCCTACTTGCCTAGCTTATGTGGCGAACTTGTCTCCTACTAGTACTTAGTCCGTTCTAGTAGTAGTTGCAAAACTGCTAGTTTACACTCAAATGTTGTTGGATAATGGTTCTCTATGGTTGGGTTTCTTTAATGAAATCGGAGGGAACCCCCTCTTTCGATATATAAAAAAACAGGGGCACTAGCAGTGCCAAAACATTGCCTCAAATTAATAGTGCCACTATATTAAGGTGCAAAATAATAACATTACTGCTTTATAATGCAGTGCCAAAACAGTAGCACAAGAGCAGGATCAACATGCAGGATCTTTGGCAAACGGTCAGACCAAAAATGAACATACCTCGTGATGGGAACCATATCTGCAGTCAACGCCATCATAGAAGGGATGACACCAGTCACCAACATGGATGATTCAATTCATGGGACCTTTTGGTGCAGTTCACCTAAAATGAAGCAATGTCCCATGAGCTAGCAACTTTTTTTTTTTAAGAAAAGGGCTCCAGCCCCGGTTCCATTTCCATCAGAAAACGAAACCCATAGAGCTTCTTCTTCATTAGTTGCTATAAAATTGAGCAACATCAAGGTTGGTCGTGAAGCTCCTAGAATGTTCAACTATAATTTGGATATCATTTGTGCAGCTCAACTAAGATCAAGCATGAAATGTATATCTCTGTTTGCAAAAAAAAGGTGGAAATGAGGGTGACTAACAAGTGATGAAACATGCATCACATGAAAAGAACCATGTTCCTTATCTAAATGGAAATCCTACAAGGACAGTAGCAATTTCTAAAGCAGCAACATTGCTAGATATTAGTGTGGGCATTAGGATTAACTATGACAATCGTTAAATACGACATTACTTTAATGGTGCCATTGCTTCATTTTACCAGCAACATTACATTAACAACTGCTACAGAGTCGGTATTTGGGCATGGGAGAGGAGGCGGACCAGGACAGTTGCATTTCTAACGAAAAGAAGCAACTTATCTTAATGGGAAATTTAGCGGGACATGAAAAAAGTGCCATTGATTCATATTACTGGAGGCATTACATTGAAAACAACATTGGTTTAACATGTCCTTACTTTTAACAGTGCGACTGCTACATTTTACCAGTGCCATTACATAAGAGTGGCTCGGGGCAACAAACATCAGAATAGAATATCTGGGTTGGTCCCATTTTTGTTTGGTATAGCCACCTTATACTGTGTGAGGCTAGCAAATGTAGTGCTGGACTTACTCTGTTGACTTGTCCCCCAGTCCACACTTTCTTTCCTTTTTCAACCAATAGATCGGGTTTATATTGAGTTTGTATTGTGTTTCCCTTTATTTCCTTATTAGACCTAGAGACCAGTTGGATAGCCAGTCTCTGCTACTTTTCGCCCCCATTATTTCCTCTTTCGACCAAGTCCTAGATTCAGGTAACAAATCTTCCCCCACCCCCACCCCCTTTCTTCCTTGTTTGAACCAAGTAGTACTAGATTCGAGTGTATGAACTAGTTTTACCTCTTAATAGTAAAAAATTAGGTGGTTTTCAAATAGCCGATCGATCCTATCTGTGAGGGGGCCTGAGAAATAGTAAAAGATACAAATGCAGCAACGTCAGGAGCTCGGGAAGTAGAGCAAGGCCGGTTTCAAAGGAAGTTATACATGAGGGTAGCCGGGATGTCGCTAGGTGGGAGGCGGATGGCCGGATCTGCCCACACTACGGCAGCGAGGAAGAAGGGGTCGAAGGCCCTCCCTCGCCAGCGATGCTTGGGAGAGAACGGCAAGGCACGCCGATCAGGATGGGCCGGCAATGGGTAAGAGCCGTCGCCGAGGACGACCGCGTGAACCTTTCACCTTCTCACCTTCCTCGGTAGAGAGGATCCGGCTGGATCTGTGACCAGCCGTGAGGAGAGAGAGTGTGGCCACCGCTGTCGTGTTTAGATCTGGAGAGGATGAGACAGTGTGACGATAGCAACACTAACAAGCAAGCATGGAGGCTCCTACCTATATAGTGGAGTACTAGTTTTCTTTTGTCTACCGGAGCCGGCTTGACCTCGTCAATGACTATTGAGAAGTCTTCATGCGCGTGCCCCGGAGGCGCTGTTGTCGTCATTTTGATCTGAAGCACCGGATTATAACGTGCCGTCATTAGACTAGCCACAGTGGTAGTAACTTCAGCAGTAACATCGAGTCCAACTCAACAAATTTTCTTATGTGGCAATGAGTTAATGAGGTGAGAGGTAGTTTGAGTAACTTAGCTAGTTACTGTAACATCACATGTTCCAATGCAATATGAGTCTATGGTCGGTTCTCAATTGTGGTCCCACATGTGTGTGCAAACGCAATATGACGCGTGTTTCATTTGGAGAGCAGCATGCCAGACCGACCGACCGTTTGGGGTGTGACGCGAACGAGACGGGTGTACTGTATACTCCATACATGTGTACCACCGTTTTCTTGAGGCTTTGCTCCATGGCGCAATCCATGGATACAAAATTAGTATACTGTACTATTTAAAAGTCGAGGGCAGGGCTTTTCCTGCGCGGTAGGCAGGGCAGTTCTGCCTAGTCAGTTCGGTAGAGACGCAAGAAGATGAGGGAGTAGGCTGCAGCAAACGCAGGGCTGTGTGATTTGATAGCGTGTTACTGCTGGATAGGTGGGGAGAAAGCACAAGTGCTCCCTGGGTGGTTTTGGTAATTAATGTCAACATATCTCTTGTTGGACTAACACTTTTATCTAGTATGTTTCAGACAAGTTCAACAATGGAGTGGCATGGACTAAAGGATGTGGAACCCCTTCAAGATGCTAAGGACAAAGGATTGGCTCAAGCTTCAAGATCAAGACTCTGCATTTTATGTTTTAGTGATCCAAGATCACATTGAGTGTATAGGAAAAGCCAATACTATCAAGAAGGGATGAGGTGTTGCTTAATGAGTTTCTTGCTGCACAGTGCTTAGTGATATGCTCCAAAACCATCAACTACTTTCCCACATCCACATATGACCTAAACCAAAACTCAAACTCAGCCCCACCGATTCTTTCTATCCGGCGCCACCGAGTTCAGATGTCATAGCCACTGCCACAAACCTAGGCAAATCGGTCTCACCTATAGGGATCTCAGTCTCACCGAGATGGGATTGTAATCTCTCTGTGTATGTCCATTATCAAAATCGGTCTTACCAAGTTTGAGCAATCGGTACTACCGAGATTACAATGCAAACTCTCTGGTTAACTTATTACCCAAATCGGTCCCACTGAGTTTGAGTAATCGGTCCCACCGAGTTTGCCTGACCAACTCTCTGGTTAGCTAATTACCAAAATCGGTCTCACCGAGTTTGTGTAATCGGTCTCACCGAGATTACGTTATGCCCTAACCCTAACCATATCGGTCCCACCGAGTTGCATGTCGGTCCCACCGAAAACCCTAACAGTGAAATTGTTTACTAAATCGGTCCGACCGAGTTTGTTGATTCGGTCCCATCGAGATTGGTAAATTATGTGTAACGGTTAGATTTTGTGTGGAGGCTATATATACCCCTCCACCTCCTCTTCATTCGTGGAGAGAGCCATCAGAACAAACCTACACTTCCAACTCACCATTTCTGAGAGAGAACTACCTACTCATGTGTTGAGGCCAAGATATTCCATTCCTACCATATGAATCTTGATCTCTAGCCTTCCCCAAGTTGCTTTCCACTCAAATCTTCTTTCCACCAGATCCAAATCCCGTGAGAGAGAGTTGAGTGTTGGGGATACTATCATTTGAAGCACAAGAGCAAGGAGTTCATCATCAACACACCATTTGTTACTTCTTGGAGAGTGGTGTCTCCTAGATTGGCTAGGTGTCACTTGGGAGCCTCCGACAAGATTGTGGAGTTGAACCAAGGAGTTTGTAAGGGCAAGGAGATCGCCTACTTCGTAAAGATCTACCACTAGTGAGGCAAGTCCTTCGTGGGCGACGACCATGGTGGGATAGACAAGGTTGCTTCTTCATGGACCCTTCGTGGGTGGAGCCCTCCGTGGACTCGCGCAACCGTTACCCTTCGTGGGTTGAAGTATCCATCAACGTGGATGTACGATAGCACCACCTACCGGAACCACGGCTCAAAAATCACCGTGTCTCCAAATTGCATTTGAAATCTCCAAACCCTTCCCTTTACATTCTTGCAAGTTGCATGCTTTAATTTCCGCTGCTCATATACTCTTTGCATGCTTGCTTGAATTGTGTGAAGATTGGTTGACTTGTGCTAAGATTGCTAAAATCTGCCAAAAACTAAAATTGGGAAAAGGCTTAATTTTTAATTGGTCAAGTAGCCTAATCACCCCCCCTCTAGACTTACTTACACTTCTTCTCAAGGTCCTACATGGGGCCCCATGATTTGACTTGCCATTATCATTTTAACTGCGACGCTACGACCGGTGTGAGTCTCCCTATTCCTGACCACCTCCATACAGGTGCCTCTCCCAATGCTCCACCATGTAGAGGCTGGCTCTTGCATGAGAGCCCACTCCTCCACTTTTTCCTTGCCTCTTTCCTCCACATATGCAAAAATGCCATGTAAAGCGGGCTTATAGCCCACTATTGTACTTACTTGCTCCTACAGGTGCTAAGCTTGCCACATAGGCATAAAGTCTGATGTGGCAAGTTAATTAAGAAGAGAGAGACTAGTTTGGTGACCCAAAAAAGAAATGGTGCTAAGCGCATGTACCTAGGTGAAAAGACAATTTTGAGTCTATAGCTAATTAAATGAAGCAAACTTAGCAACAATAAACTAAGCACCTATGCATTGGGGACTTGATTGCTAAGCCATTTAATGCCCTTAGCACCTCATCTAAGCACCATTTCATTGGAAGAGGTCACTCCTTGGCAAATGCAATAAATACTACGAAGAAAGAGATAGAGAGAAGTAAAAAAATACTCTTATAGCCAACCTTATAGCTAAACTTGTTGTAGTATGAGTGACTAAGTGATGACTATGTATGACATGCCAACATCAGATGGCCTAATGCACCGTGTTAAATCTCCAAGGGCGCGACCGCGCGAGCGAGGTGACGATCGTGGTAGGCGCGACCATGATACGGGCTGCTTGCAGCCCTTGGATCTGAGATCGAACGGTCGCATGCTAAGTTGCCGAAAATTTGCAGAATAACCCTCCAGGATAGAATATTCACTCATAGGTCTATCACATCATGCAACTGTTCGATCTCAGATCCAAGGGCTCTCGGAAGCCCGTATTATGCGAGAATGGAAAGCTTCATATCACGTGTAATTTTCCCAACGCTTGATATGACATCGAAAGCCATTTAATTGGGCGTCGAGTAGACATGACATCTAATTGGGCCCCCATAGTACTGTGCATGAATCCATTTATCCACTAGGCAAGCCACTACCCTGCCGTTCGCATGCCCCACTCAGCATTTTTACAATCGAAAACCACTGACACATTGCTCCTACTCGTCCCCGGACGCCCTTTAACATCACGGCAGTTTGCTCCTAGTCATCCCGTCCTTTCATATTACGACAGTTCCACTAATCCTAACCCTCCTCCCAAATCCATGGCGTCCCAAATCTCCATGATCAGCGGTGAGTACAAGGTTAGAACCATCACCGACGATGAGTTCGACGTCATCTACACCCGTTCTTCCGCGACGATGAAAGGATGCCTTGCTCACTTCAAATGCATGTTCGAAAACTCAAATGATGAGTGGGTCGTTGGGCTAGATGTTGAGTACACCATAGTCCTGGGACAAGAGAAGGATCTAAAGGAGGAAGAGAAGAAGAAGCCCGCCGTGATCCAGGTTTGCGTGCATGACTTATGCTTGGTCTACCACATATACCATGCCGACACTGAGTGCCAGGATTTTAAGAACTTCCTCAAGGACGGCCTGGTCAAATTCGTTATTGTAGACTTTACGAATAACAGAAGAATCCTAGGTAGGATAGGCCTCGTTGTAGGCAACCCCTTCGACCTCCAGAAGAATTGGCTGCTGCCCTCCCGTGATCAACCTTCAATGCTGACCCTAGCAGGAGCAATGGTTCATCCTTCATACGGTAAACTGGAGAAACCTCCGCACACGTTTCATCGTCATGCATGGCAGTGGAATGTACTAGATATAAACCACATCCAGTACGCTGCAATGGATGGCTACCTTTCTTACAATATCTACAAGGGTTGGATGAAGAGCAAGAGCCAAGTGTGCGGTTCAAGCAAAGGAGTATCGGCCAAGAGGAAGAGGGACAAGGACGAAGTTGAGGACATGGATGAGGACTCCGAGTAAGGTGGCAGTATCATTGCTCATGGTGGTTCTAGTGGAGTGTCTACCGGATTATTTGCTTAGTTTAATTTCAGGTGTGCTTAGTTTAATTTGAGGGGTGTGTTGTGCTGAGCCCACAACAGAACTATGTTATGTTTCTTCTCGTTATATTTCTTACATTTCATCTTTTAGTTGGTATAGTACTACCACTTGTTTCTTCACATTATATACGTACTATATATATGGCCAACATCACATAGCCAGCAATTTAGTTGCAAAGAATTTCAGGGTGCTTAGTTTTGTCAAAGAATTCCAGGGTGCTTAATTTTATTTGAGGGGTGTGTTGTGCTGGACACCATTGTTGTGACTCAAATCTCTTTTGCCATGTTACAATGACATAAATACCGATGGACTAACATGCCAGCTCTCCCTCTATCTCACTACAGTAAAATAAAGTGTGGGCCCTACTTGATCCCAATAGCGTTCTTATTTTCCTGTAAAATTATTCGCTTGGTTACTCCTAACTAGCGGGGCCACACTTATCATTGTGAGAATCGGCTTATTTTTGTCATGTAACATGGTCAACGGGTTTGACATGAAAATAACAATGTCTAATGGCATTTTTTAGCAAACATGCAACTTAACGATGGCATTTTTGATATATCTAATTGCAATTTTGAGCAGGCATCTCACGGATCGATGGCATTTTTGAGTAGTTGTAACTTCTAATGGAAAAACTGAGTAGTGATACACAACTAGTGGCATAAATAATAAGAACCCAAGAATTAAATAGGTACTCTAATTTCTTTATTTCTTTAATAGTAGTATATGCATAATTTGGCAACGAGCGCTCTCTATATGTACCGCCTTTTTCCTTTAATTTCATCTTGTTAGTTTTGCTCCATGGCGCAATCCATCAATACTGCCACTGTACAAAAGTATACATTTTTTTAAAGGCTGGAGGGCGGGGCAGTCTAGCTTGGTCGTTTTCACGAGAGGCGAGGGCCTTTGTGATTTGACGGCTCATTACTGCTGGAAGGTGGGGCCTTGTGATTTGACTGCTCGTATAAATGTGCCGACGACCTGAGGAGGAGCAAAGAACCATGCGGTATGCTCAAGTTTTCCACTGGAGTAGTACTATGATGGAGGAGCACGAAACACGACAGCCCAGTGCCATATGGCGATAAAAAATGATCTAATTTGCTAGTCATCTCATTGTTAGCCTTGTTCTATTCATGCCTCACAGAGAACATGACACGTCCGGCGAAACACCCGAAGCAAAAGAAGAAACACAGGAGCAAAAGAAGAAGGAAGATTATCACCCCAAATGATCTAATTTGCCGCGGAGTCGTAACTGCTTCTTCATCACCTCCACGACCTCCATCTCCTTACGCGTCTCCTCCGCCATCTTCTTCATTCTGTCCATGACGCGAGTTTTCTCGATGCGAGCCTTCATCATCTGTTCCATGGCCGCATTACGTACCTTGACAGTAGTCGGGTGCTTGATGCGGAGCTTCGCCAACTCCTCCTTCTGTTCCATGACGAGGGCATGCAACATCTTCATCGAGGAACTACTATTCTCATGTAGCTTCTTCCAGCCGGCATTCTTCTCCTTCAGCAGGTCGAGCTCGTGGCAGAGCTTTGCATTGTCCTCCTGAAGTTGCAGGATTTCATCGGCCGCCTTCTTCTCCGAGTCAATGCTCTTCTTCAGCAGCATCACCAAGCCAGCGGTCAACTCCCCCTGCTTATTGAGCTCAGTGGGCATGTCGTCGAGGCTCTCCTTCAGCAGCTCCACCAAGCCGTGGATGAACTCCTTCTACTTATTGAGGTGCTTATTGAGCTGATCGGGCATGTCGTCGAGGGATAACAACTCCAGCGCCGCCAGCTCGACATGTTTGCCTCCGCGGCTAGGGCGCTCCTAGGAGCCATCGCCTGCCCGTGAGAGATCTTTTGAGGTCTCTACGTGTCGGCGAGCCCTCTTTTTTTCTGCAGCCTTGGTTGCCACTCCCTTGTTACGAGTAGTTCTCGACCTAGAGCTCTGCACACCGGCCATGGCAAGGACGGACGAAGAAGGACTTATGAGGAGGAAAGGTAGAGTAATTTTCGGTTAGGTAGTTCCCCTTTTTATAACCTAAGTACTAGCACTAGTACTGATACCTGCATAGTGGGAAAACGTTCAAGTTTGGTACGTACTAGTAGGTGTGAGCATGCTTGCACTTGATTGTAGCACTAGTACTTACGAATGTGATGGGAACAACGTAAAGATGAATTGATGGTTTTGGTTTCGAGGCCCGAAACGGCTCCCGATGAGTTTAGTGGAACATAAATTTCAAGTAGACTACACTGCTCAAATGCTTAAACATTATGTTACTGTAAAAAATTGGCACAAAATACGAAGGAGACCAATGGAAGTACTACTATAAACCCATAATTTAACTACTCACATGTGCGCTGTGGAGTAGTAATGTCTTTCTTCCACCCTCATGTCCACTCAATTTGCATGCGCTGTATTAATTGACCATCAATGAAGAGAAGGACTTTACACGCGTCAAAGTATCACATGGGGTGGATCTTGGTACAAAATTGCATCCGCCCGTGTACCCGCGTGTGCATGCGAGGGAATGAGTGCATGCGTGGCGTGCGTGCACATCTTCGCTTCGTGCATGTACCGCCAGTGTGGCTCATAGAGGACGAGTACATTCTTATGGAACCAGCAGCACATCACTGTAATCAACCCACACAAGGAGGTCGCGACAACGCCTCCACATGTGCCACATGGCTTAATGAACTGTAATAGAGACACTGTGTAGCATGCCATTGGAATTCTATTTACGTGTTTTGCACATACTCGAAGTACTAGTAAGGTACACGTGCATTCCGCGTATCAGATTTTGCAACCAAATTATGAATAAATACCACATTATAGCATATAAGCTCTGAGTCATATATGTCTGATGTAGACCTTCGTTTAATTCTTATAGTTCATCTGATTCAAAATCAATTAGTTTTTGTAAAAAGGCTAGGGTCTCTTTGATCTGTAGGATTTCCAAAACGCGGGAATAGGAAAAATATGGGATTAGAGTGGAATGTCGTTTTGAATCCTACAGGATTGTATGAGTGTTTGACTGTGCATAGAAATAGAGCAGAATTCTTTCAAAGAGGTTTGAGTGGATGGGATGTTTCCTATGAAATCTAGTGCAAATGAATCATATGAAAATTTCCTATGGTTTACAATCCTACGAATCAAACAACCAAGATAGGAAAAAATCCTAAGGATTAGAATCCTCCAAAATTCCTTTGAGAATCCTTTGAATCAAAGAAGCCCTTAATATATTTTATGATTCATGGAATTGTGTGTTGTAAAGCATAAAGTAAAAAAAATGGCAATTCAACTAGAAAAGAAGTTTGGGCAGTTATGATACGGATGGTTCTAGAATAAAGGAGAACCACTGTTGTTTTGAGGTTTGTGCATTATGCTTAAGTTCAACCATGGAGTCTGCTAGATTGTACATGTGGCAAAATCCGGTGGGGGCTAGAAGATGGTGCGAGGGGGCGAGTGGAGGGAGACTATGAAGGAGTGCACAAGTGCGAGACCGATATTTAGAGAGAGGGGGTGAGAACGTGCGTTGTTGCCCGCAGTGGAGGAGCCATGAAAAATAAATGAGCTAGGGGGCCAAGCATTGCTAATCCTTTACGAGGAGGGCCAATTCATCAACTTAGACCATTTTTACCAGCAATTGTCTAATGATCACATTCATATTAGCCTTGATATATAGTGATGTTAGAGGCGCATGGCCCTTGCTGCCCCCTGTCTTCGCCATTGTGCGCGCGTCTGAGAGATGAAGCGGAAGGCATGGATGATGAGAGGGGGACATTGGATATATAATTAATGTGGGTGTATTATCTATATATGTAATCCTATATAGAGAGGTATAGATTGATCGATGTGGACGTGGGAAAGAGGGTGAGACCTCACTAGATATATAGATTGATCGGTTTGTGTGGAAAACTATGAAAGACCTAGCTATATACACACACATAGAGGAACATCGATCGCTGCGCATGCACGTGAGAGATAAAGAATGCCCAATATGATGGAGAGGGGGATGTGTGTGTGTGCCCGCATGGGAGACCGACCTGAAGAAAAAGATTGCATGTGTGCGATGGATAATGCCGACTGGTAGTGTGTGTGCATGCATGCACGAGAGTAACTTAGTGGTACAATTATAAAGAGAAGGCGACTGTGTGGGTGTAAAAGACTAGGTGAGGTCATAATCAATCTAAAGTTGAATTCAAATATTTGAATAAGTGATCATGATGTTTGAAACCCATGCATGCATGAATATAACGGAGATCTGCGTAATGTGGTTTGGAAACAAGCATGTTGTAATGTATACACATTGAACAAGGTCAGACTGATTTGAATTTGAGATACCGATGGCAGACATCGTTTAGCCATATTGCATCCGTGCATGGACACACTATTCTAATTGGATATGATGGGTGGCTTTCGCATCACATATCTATATCTATACCCCTATATATATATTATATTTTATATTTTTTATATAGTGTCGTTGGATGAGGCCAATCCGATGGTGCAAAGATGGCAAATTTGAGCACTACTGGCCGTTGGATATCATCTAGATTCCACCAGATTTTGCCACATGTACAATCTAGAAGACTCCATGGTTGATGTCGGTGTCAAAACCGGCGGATCACGGGTAGGGGGTCCCGAACTGTGCGTCTAGGCGGATGGTAACAGGAGACAAGGGACACGATGTTTTTACCCAGGTTTGGGCCCTCTCGATGGAGGTAAAACCCTACTCCTGCTTGATTAATATTGATGATATGGGTAGTACAAGAGTAGATCTACCACGAGATCAGAGAGGCTAAACCCTAGAAGCTAGCCTATGGTATGATTGTTGTTCGTCCTACGGACTAAAACCCTCCGGTTTATATAGACACCGGAGAGGGCTAGGGTTACACAGAGTCGGTTACAATGGGAGGAGATCTACATATCATATCGCCAAGCTTGCCTTCCACGCCAAGGAAAGTCCCATCCGGACACGGGACGAAGTCTTCAATCTTGTATCTTCATAGTCCAGGAGTCCGGCCAAAGGTCATAGTCCGGCTATCCAAACACCCCCTAATCCGGGACTCCCTGAGTAGCCCCCGAACCGGGCTTCAATGACGATGAGTCCGACACGCAGATTTGTCTTCGACATTGCAAGCTGGGTTCTTCTCCAAATTCCATATACTTGTTGAATAGTGTCCGACTTCCGGTGAATGTTGCGCTCCTTGGCTTCTGTACCCAATAATGGCCATCTTCCACGTGTCAAGCGAATGCGAAAAGCCAGGGTGTTTTTTCATTTACCCCCCTAGCTGCGCAAATGAGCCGCCTATAAAAGAGACGGGGATTTAGATCCGGATCACACCATCTTCCCTCCGCGAGCATTCATCGGAGTGCATTCAACAGAGATCCATTCCATCATGGCCAGTCGACGCAGCTCCTCCTGTAGAACCCCCCAGCCCTCAGCCTGGAGATTGGGAGATATGCTCCGTCCCACACAGCGAGCTAGTGGCGCTCCAAACCAAGGGGTTTCTCCCCCCAGCCTACATGGTCCCGGTTCAAGCCGGGCTTGCCACCTATAATGGTGGAGAGCAAGCGGAGAGCGTCCCCAATCCCTCCAAAGGAGAGTGGGTACGCCTTGTCCCTTATTTGATAAGAGGGCTTGGATTTCCAATTCATCCGTTTCTCTGGGGGCTCCTGGAGTTCTACGGCCTCCAGTTGCACAACCTTACGCCTGCCTACATATTGCATATTGCGGGCTTCGTAGCCCTTTGCGAGCTATTTCTGGGCATCGAGGCTCATTTCGCGCTGTGGAAGAAGCTGTTCTGCCTTGTGCCCCATTCTCAGGAGGGGTCGATATATCAAGTGGGCGGAGCCGAACTATGGCGCATCGCTGGGACCGGATATCTATTCGGAACCCTAAAGAAGACATCCGAAGACTGGCCTTCAGAATGGTTTTATATAGAAGATGTCCCCCTGTCGGACCCTGTTCGGATCGGCCTCCCTGAGTTTAATAATGCTCCTTTGAAGAAGCGCCTAAGCTGGCGTCCACGGAGCCCTCAGAAGGAAAATGACAAGGACATCCTTTACCTTAGCTCATTCCGGACTGATCATGATCGAGGTCATGGCCACATGCATTATGCGGGGGGTGCAGCCGCTTCAGTATAGAGGCCACCCCATGTGGGATTTCAATGGGGAGGACGACGCCACCCGGTGCGGCCATAAGGGGCCAGAATCGGCTGCCGCTCTAATAAAGATCTTGTCCGCTTTGTACAAGGGAGAAGAGGAGGAATTCCTCTACGTCAACCCACGGGGCGGATTTTCTATGTATAATTCTCCAAGCTGGGTAAGCGGACACTTTCACTCGCCCATCCGCTTCATATTCCCATAGTTAAGTATTCAGTCTAGCAATTTTAACGCAGGAGCTACACCAGGCTGTAAAGGAGATAAACATCCCTCCTCCACAACCCGAGGACCCGGAACGGTCCTTCGACCCGGACTCCCAAGAGGACCCGGACTTATCTGTGGAGCTGATCGATGGGGTGTTTCATCAATTGAGCAAGGACAACACCTTAGTGGCCATTATGGCCGATTATCCCGGACTACTTCCAGCCTCACAAGTAACCGAGACCGAAGTCCCCATACTTTTAAGATGATTCACCCGTGCTTATTTTTGACCACCATAACCAATGGCGTTTTTGCAGGGGAAGTCCTTGAGGCGGAGGGCCGAGCCTGTGGTGGCTAGCCAACAAGGGGCATCAAGGCCCGGCAGGCTGAAAAGAAGTGCGGTCCGAATTGAGACGCCGGCGCAGCGGTATGGCGCGTGATTTTATTCCCAGGTTTTATTCCCTCAAGGTATAGTAACGCTCGTGCTCTCTTCAGGAAAAAGAGCGCTCGCCGGACTATATCCGGAGAGGTTGCCAATCGCGCCTCCACCGACCAGGCTCCAAGGCCGGGTCCGGAAGCGAAGGCGAACACGAGGCGCGCACTGGGCGCTCCTCCGACAGAGGATGCGACGGGCTATCTGCCACCAATTCCGAGGTGGAGAGTGCCATGAACCACAGGCGTCGCCGAACAGTTCTTCGTGACGCTTGTTTCTCCCAGGAGGCATTGGATGCCTTTAATACGGGAGATGCGTACCTCCGTGCCGCTCAAAATGGTCTAGCCAGAGCCACAAAGCAGTATTAAAAGACATACGGGTGAGAAAAATTTGATGGTTATATATGTCAGTAGCCCCCGAGACTTGAAACGGTTAGAATAATTGATTTAAGGATCATTTGTTATGCAGGATCTTATAGAAAAGAATATCCAACTGTCCCAGGAGCTGGAAGAGTGCAAAGCCCAACTTGAGTCCGCACTAGCCGCGACGAGGGAGACCAAGGAGACCCCCTCTGGTAATATATGCTTCGAAAGATTAGTATGTTGTGAAGGGCGGCATGTGTGCAAATCTGACAATAACATTGCAGATGGCGCCAGAGTGGATCCGGACAAGCAACAACTCTTGCGCCGGTTAAAGGCCGGCGAGAGCATGCTTACGAGGGTGAGGCAAGAGAAGAATAAGCTCCAGGATGCCAACACCCAGCTGGGAGAGGAACTAAAGGATGTTCGTGCTCAGCTGTCAGACTCCGTGAAGGAGAATCGGCGGCTTCGACGCGACATTTTTAGTAAGTGCTTGAACGAACTTCGAAAAAGAGTTCGGCGAGGAAGTCGATTGACAGAGTTATGTCTGTAGGTATGCTGACAGGTCGGCCTGCCGAGGAAATGCCCGGTTCTACGGGTGACCTTCTTCCCGAGCTCTTACAACTGCACGAACGAGTTCGGCAGGTAATGCAAGGCGTCGTCCAGGCCTTGTGGCCATCCGTCTCCATACCCGAAGGCCTTGGAGAGCTTGCAGAGAAGCTGAAGGGAGCGCGGCAGCGCTTCTGATTATGGAAGATATCGGCCTGCCGTTAAAGCGCCAGGGAGGCCTGGACCATGGTGAAGACACGGTACACGAAGGCCGACCCAAACCACATGGCTGAGGTCGGACCTGTGGGGCCCGATGGGAAGGAGATCCCTGTGAGTTTAGTGTACAGCCAGGTAGAGTTGGCCGCCAAATATTCCCAACAGGACTGTAAACTAGATAGCCTGTTGGATGGTATTGAAGAGGAATATACCCAGTCAAATTGACTATGTAATTTAAAATGACATATAAAATGCCTTCTAGCCGGATTGTAGATCGTTTGTCATGGCGGACCTTTTCGCTTCAACCTCGGGACCCGATAGTCCGGAGTGTGTCTGAATACCCTCTCGGTTATGTAAGAACCGGGGCATGCGTGGAGACCATGCATAGGGGTCATTAGTGCTTGAACAGACAAGTGCCCAACTAGTTATGTTATATTACATGGTTAGTAAGAAACATCTTCCAAGGAGAATAGTTCCGTTAGGGGTTCCTTTCCCCGGGGAGGCATGCCCTAAAGTGCATGTCCGGACTGCGAAAAGAGCAGAAAAGCATCTGGGGGCGGATAGATAAACGAGTGGGAAATCATCTTTAGTTCACCGACCGAATATTCCCTTAAGAACGCTAGCTTTTGACTGCATCCAGTCTGAGGTACTGATAGAGTATTTCCTCATATAATATTTTTAGCCTTCTTGCATCAAATTGTAATCATATTTTCACATTATTTACTCGAAAGATATTCAAATACTCATATTATGTCACATTTACAACACTACTCCATCTTTTGCAGAAAAAGGCGATAAGGCCCAAATCCTTCTATATTGGAGTGTCTAAGAGGTTGCGGTTGCTGCATTTTGCAGAGGGACTCGAGTGTGAAGAAGAATTAACCTACAGGGGCTAGCTGAAGAAGAAGGGGACCAACTTGGGAAGAAAGAAGAAAACAAGGAGGGCTAAACAAGGAGAATGCAGATCTGATCGGGAGGGGTAAAATCCCCAGCCATCTTCTTCGATCCCCTTAGGCCTGGCATCTCTATCTCCCTCACCCTACTTCTCCACCTCCAGCCGCCGCCACGGCCAGGCCGGCGTGGTGGTGCGCCTCCCACCTCATCACCATCTCCATCCACCACTCCCCGAAGCCATCCATCTCCACCGTCCGCGCCAAGCACCACCAGCACCACTCCATCTCCATCGCGCCTTCACCATCACCTCGCGCGCCCTACCAGACGCAGTGGTCTGGTGCCTCGCGCGACCTCTCCCTCCAGCCGGCGCGCCTCTCCCTGCTGTTTCCCCAACTTCTTCTTCCCTTTGCTGCTCCTCCACCTCTCCTCGTCCCCCAAACTGCTTGCTGCTTCTCCTTCTATGAACCCTTGCTGCTGCTGCCGCTTCTTCTTGCGCCCTCCGCTGCTGCTGCTCTCTTCTCCCACGTCTTTGCTGCTGCTCCTCTTCTTGCGTCCCTGCTGATTCCTCTCCTTCCCCTCACTGCTGCTCCTCCTTCTCTCCAAAACTGCTGCTGCTCCCTCTCCTCACATCCCTGCTGCTGCATCTTCTTTCTTCCTTGAACCCCTACTACTGCTGCTGCTCCCTCTCCCACGAACCTGCTGCTGCTCTTCTCTCCTTGCTGCTCCTAGTTCTTCTCTGAACTAAAACTGCTGCTGCTTCTCTCCTCTCTTCTTGCAAATTTCTGAAAACTGCTAGGTGAACCTTGTGTAATATTCAGATTTGTGCCTTGAGATGCTTATGTAATATTCAGATTTGAAGGTCTACTTGCAATCTGCTGTTTGCTCTGTTTAAGTACTTGTATAATATAGTGTATGTGTTTTGAGATCTGACTAGTTGAGGCTTTGTTACTTTGAGAGATACTTGATCTATCATATTTTGGTTTTGTCAATTGGTATTCTGCTAGTATGTGTGTGTGTGTGTGTGTGTGTGTGTGTGTGTGTGTGTGTAATTCATCAAAAATATTGTTGTGTGCTGATGATTAATGTCCAGTTTACTGTTCCTGCGATATATACATATGTGTGTTTGTGATGTGATACATATATACCTGTGATTTTATTTTGTAGTGAGACTGCTCTTTTGTGAAGTCAGAGGTGTGATTGTTTTTAATCTCTAGTTCAATGTGCTAGCTATGCACCAGTGACATATTTGACATGCATATGTGATGTGAAACAATTGTATGCTGTCCCTAATCTTGTTCCTTCCGCGTGTCTTATACTTTCTAGTTTTATATACATATATGTGTTCTTGTCTTGTTAGTTCCCTTTGTTGAAGTTGTCCCCCTGTAGTTTTTATTTCTCAAGTTCTAGGAAAACACCAAAAAGATAGTAAGTAATATCTGAACCTCCCTTTGCTATTTTGCATTTTCTTTGTGGATTATCTTCGGGAACAATCATTGTTAGTTTAGATTCTTATTTTCTGCATTTATCTCTTAAAATTGTGCTTCCTAGCTTTAGCCGAGCATAGTCGTCGTCGCCTAGTCCTTGTGGAGAACACGACATCCGTAGTTTGGGGCGTAAAAACCTCGCTATACTTTCAATTGATCATTTTGGCGCCGTTGCCGGGGACTAGCGTCGAGCGTTTGTGTGAGGCTTTAGACTAGGTTTAGCTTGTTTCCTTTTTGTGCTTTATATATTTTTGATATATCTCTAGCCACTAACCCCTGTTCTAGTTAGTATCTTTTTGTCTTCTTTTCCTTTTTGCAGGTTGGATTACCCTCTCGGTTATGGCTTACTATTCAGATCATCAGGCTTATGCGAGCAACACTACAAACAGCACGGAAAGTGTTCAAGAACTGATAGGTAAGATTTTCCATCGATTAGATGATTTAGCTCGGCAGCGAGAAGGAGTTTTTGAGGATAGGCCTAGCTCTTATGATCCTTATTCTAGAGGCTATCCTTATGTTGCTCCTACCTACCATATTTGTGGATTTCAGGGCCATTCGCTCGCTGAATGTCAGCGTGGTTACTTGTAACACCCACGATGCGGCTATATCTCCCACGTGTCGAAGCACGACTTAGAGGCATAACCGCATGGTGGTTTTGTCGCAAGAAGGGTCATCTTCACACAATCCCATGTAATGAACAAGAATGGGATAAAGAGAGTTGGCTTACAATCGCCACTTCACACAATACATAAATTAAGATCATACATCATTCAAATACACTCATAGACCGGCTATGGTCAAGTTCAAATGAAAAGAAGACAACCCCAAATGCTAGATCCCCGATCGTCCCGACTGGGCTCCTCTACTGATCATCTGAAAACGATACATAGTAACGACCAAGGGCCTCATCAAATTCCCACTTCAGCTCAGTTGCGCCATCTGCGCCAGTATCCTCGGCACCTGCATCTGTTTTGGTAGAATCTGTGAGCCACAGGGACTCAGCAATCTCACACCTGCGAGATCAAGACTATTTAAGCTCATAGGTAGGTAAGGGGTATTATGGTGGAGCTGCAGCAAGCACTAAGCAAATATGGTGGCTAACATACGCAAGTGAGAGCGAGAAGAGAAGCAACGCGTCGGTCGAGAAGCTAGAAGCGATCAAGAAGTGATCCTGGAACTACTTATGTCAAGCATAACACAAACCGTGTTCACTTCCCGGACTCCGCCAAGAAGAGACCATCACGGCTACACACACAGTTGATGCATTTTAATGAAGTCAAGTGTCAAGTTATCTACAACCGGACATTAACAAATTCCCATCTGCCTCATAACCGCGGGCACGGCTTTCGAAAGATTATATACCCTACAGGGGTGTCCCAACTCAGCCCATCACAAGCTCTCACGGTCAACGAAGGAATAGACCTTCTCCCGAGAAGACCCGATCAGTCTCGGAATCTCGGTTCGCAAAACATTTCGACAATGGTAAAACAAGACCAGCAAAACCACCCGATGTGCTGACAAATCCCGATAGGAGCTGCGCATATCTCGTTCTCAGGCACAACAGATGAGCAAGACGTCGGGTTGGTATAGACCCTGGTTGCCCAGGGGACGCCGGACATCGCTCAGGTTGGACCAGCACTCGAAGGAGCACTGGCCCGGGGTAAATAAAGATGACCCTTGGGCTCGCGAAAACCCAAGGGAAAAGGGCTTAGGTGGCAAATGGTAAAACCAAGTTTGGGCCTTGATGGAGGAGTTTTATTCAAAGCGAACAGTTAAGGGGGTCCCATAAATCACCCAACCGTGTAAGGAACGCAAAATCAAGGAACATAACACCGGTATGACGGAAACTAGGGCGGCAAGAGTGGAACAAGTCACCAGGCATAAGGCCGAGCCTTCCACCCTTTATCAAGTATATAAGGTGCATTAATTTAAACAGGAGATATTGTGATATCCCAAATTATCCATGTTCCGACCAGGAACAAACTTCATCTTCACCTGCAACTAACAATGCTATAAGAGGGGCTGAGCAAAAGCGGTGACATAGCCAAACAACGGTTGCTAGGACATGTTGGTTAGAGGGTTGACATGGCAACAGGTAGGCAGGGTAAACAAAGGCAGGTAGAGCTAACATAGCGATAGAGCGAGTACTAGCAAGCAGAGATAGAAGTGATATCGAAGGTATGATCATCTTGCCTGCAAGGTTCTCAGAGTTGTCGAAGGCTGGATCCTCGTAAGCGTACTCAACAGGTTCCTCGTGCCCGTACTCGTCTCCCGGCTCTACCCAAAGCAAGAACACAAGCAAAGGAACCACAATAAATCACGGTGCAATGCACAAGCAACATGATGCAATACATGTCATGATATGCGAGATGTGATATGCAATGCATATGCGTGCTTCGGAAGGAAAGATGATGAACAAGGCATCAATTTGGCAAACCAAGTATGCCGCTGGAAAGATGAGATGATTTCGGTTGAAATCGATATAAAGATCACCGGAAACGGATGCACGGTTTGCAAATGACAAGCAAGACAAGAATGACACAAAGCTGCGATTAACAGCATGATGCTACTTTACATGCAACAAGAAACTATGCTACAACACCCCAACATAAAAACAAAGCATATGGAGATCATCTACAGGAGATGCTTTACAAAAGAGGAACACTGAGCTACGGCTAATTCACATCATAACAGGTCCAAACAAGCATGGAGAAAGTGCAAAATATTATCAGGCTGGACATGGCATAAACAGCATCACGAAGCAATGTTCAGAGCAGGTTATCAACATGCTACAGGAAATTATAATAGCAAAATAAGGCATGGCATGAATCTACTCAAAGCATAGATCAAAAGTCCCTTACTTACCATAATCCAAAAAGGATCAGAAAATATGATGGCACCCACGTAAACATAGCAAGTTTCGTTAACAGATTTCAGCAAACAAAGCATGGCATTGACATAATTACGAAGGCACCTTCGTGAGCTCGATGCACTCACTACAGAGCATTTCATGATAAACTAAGCATACATCCATTAAGAAGACATGTCATAGAAGCTATACATGGCAAGAAACAACATCATAGCATATCCGGATCAACTACAACAACCTCGGCCAAATTGAATAACATGTAAACAATTTGCCAGGAAACATTTTGAAGCAAAAATAGAGCACGAAAATGACATGCTAGACTACTCCATAATTGCAATCAGGACCATGTATGGATAGAGAAAAACCATGTTTTCAAAACACCCTTACTGAAGTATCTCAAATTATGCATGGATCTCTCTGTAGCAACATGTTTACATGGCAATAAAATTACAGCAGAACAGGAACTAAAATCAGCATTATCACGAAGCCTAGTTTGCATGCTTGTGCTAGTCACCACATTGATCACAAAAATACATGGTAAGCACCTCTGTAAATAGGACATAGCATAGTTCAAAACACACTTAAGGACCGAGTCCATAGGATGCACACATCAATCATGGCAAAAATGACAAAAGAGCTCGTTCTGATAAGAATCTGAAACTAACAATATGAAGCCCTCTTCCAACAGCATTTCGGGAATCGGGATGAGCTCAAATGTAAACGATGCAATGGAATGAAATGATGTACTCTTCGAGACGAACAATTTGACATATTACACGCACGAAACGGATCTACGAATGCGAAGATGTGATGCGATGAACATGCAACAATTTTAATACAGAAAAAGGACTTAGTGGAA